>NC_064852.1:19349579-19649579 GCF_024139225.1 Suncus etruscus | reverse complement strand
ACAAGCCTATGAACATGAACTGTGATGGGCTAGTCATGGAGGAAAGTCCCCCTGAGACTTGTGCTCCGAACTGGGAAGGGCTGCAAGGTGGGCAATCTGTCATGTGGGTGGGACATCTGCTGAATGGGTGGGGCATCGGTCATGTGGATGGGGACTATCATGCAGTTTGGGCATCTGTTGTGCAGGTGGGGTATCTGTCATGTGAATGGGGTTATAGGTCTTGTGGGCAGGACATCTGTCATGTGGTCAGGACTCTTCATGTTGGTGGGGCACCTACAATATGGACGTGGCTCTAGCTTGTGGGGCGGGGCCTTTTGGGCATGAAAGCTCTTGAATTGTCCTGAGAAGTGGCCCTTCAGGGCCTTGGAAGCATTGCTTTCAGCCTGGCCTCCTCATCCACTGTTAATTGGTCCAAAGTTCTGGAACCATCCATCCTTGGCAAGGGTAGGTGTGCACCCAACACCTCTGGATGCCCAGCACCTCTGGACATATGCTTAGGTGAGTCCATTCTGGTTCCCCCAGGACCCCCTGATGGCAGCCACTCAGTTGTTCCTTCAAGAGGGCAGTGACACTTGCGCTTATGAAAATGTGGGCTCTAGGGGCTGAAGCAGCGGTGCCAGCAGTAAGATAGCTGCCTTGCCTGCGTTAGCCTAGTACAGACTGCGGATCAATCCCCTAGTGTCCCCTATGGTCCCCCAAGCCAGGAACAATTTCTGAGCACATAGCCAGGAGTAACCTGGCTATGGTGTGGCCCAAAAACAAAAAAAAAAAAAAAAGAAAGAAAGAAAGAAAGAAAGAAAAGAAAATGTGCGCTCTAATGTTTGAGCCTCAGGTTTGAATCTGTCAGCGACTGGTGGACAGGTGCTGAGCCCAGGCACAGGGTGGCACCATCTCATTCCCCAGGGGGCCACTATGAGCTCTGGGCTCCTCCTCACACCAGCTGCTTTAGGTAGTTTTCTGAGCCCTCAAGAGGTGGGCGCTGGTATAAGAAGTCAGGAGGGATTGACACGAGCTGGCATATCTCCTTCACTTTACAGAGTCATTGGAACAGTTTTTGAGTGCACAGGATGGGGTCTGGAGTCTTCCCTGTTCCAGCTAAGAGCTGTTGTTCTCTCTGTTTCTATAAGGGGGTGCTGCTCACCACACAAAATGATCTTGGTCTTATCCTTTCAACATCATACTTACTGGTCTGCCTTACAAAGAATGGATGGATGCAGGTGCCTGGTCTGTAGAATGAGGGGGGAAAGCCAGGTACCCCCTTTCTGAGCTTTGCCCTTTGTGCAAGACCCACCCCCGTCCCACCCCTGTGTCTTGAGACTGAAAACTTGTCTCCTGCACACCAGATCCCCAAAGTTGCTGCTTCCAGATGCAAATGTCAGTGCAAATGTGGCTGCCCCAACATGTGCCTCTGCCTCGGGTAGTCATCAAGGGCGTCCCCCAGAGACTTACAGTGGCCTAATTGAGACAAGTGTCACACCCACCGGGAAGTGGAGGGAGGGAGCTGAAACCGTGGGTTGAATTCATGGCCCAGCTGAACGTGCTCATAAAACCCCCACAGCATGACGACCAAGAGGCTAATAAACAATTGAGAACATAAATATTTGGGCAGGAAAATGGGATGTGAGAAACATTTAGTCTGAAGTAGTCAGAGCCGAGCTTTCCCGTGGCAGGTGGTAATGATCAGGCCGAGCCATTTCATGGCTATGCAGATGTTAATTTGGTGAGATTGGGGGGCTCCAGGCCTTCCATGGAGATGACTGGGGGCCACGGGTTCCAGGCTTTGGTGGGTGAAGGGGGAAGAGCCAGCAGCAGAAAGCTCTTGGGTGCCTGCTGGGAACAGCAGGGGTCTGAGACCTCTCTGAGGTGTGGTTATTTGGCACCCAGAAGGCCCAAGTTTAAGGCCTTTTGGGGTGTGCACTGATGATAGTGGGGGAGACAGAGTAGGCAGCTCACTTGCTATAAAGTAGCCTGAGATTGCTGGGTCCCCACCAGACACAGGGGGTCATCAGTCTGGCTGTGGCATAGTGCAGAAAAGCTCTAAGTTCCAGAGAGGGGGACCCAGTGCTGTCAATCATGCTTGGCCACAAGGATGTGGGAGGTCGTGCCCACTGGGCTCTGTGATTCTGGGAGAGAGGAGCCTACTTGTACATGGAAAAGTGACCCTGCGGGGCTTGATGTTACCCCTTAACTTTGGTAAGACTGGAGGAGCTGCACAGGACTTTGTTTGCAGGAGTGAGCGTGTGTGTGTGTGTGTGTGTGTGTGTGTGTGTGTGTGTCTGTGTGTCTGTGTGTCTGTGTGTGTGTGTCTGTGTGTCTGTGTGTCTGTGTTGGACCCTACCTTTCCCTTCAAGAGAAGCACCACACCCTAAATCCTGGGGGTGAGGCTGTGCCCAAGAGCATCTTTTTTTTTTTTTTTTTTTTGGGCCACACCCATTTGACACTCAGGGGTTACTCCTGGCTATGCTCTCAGAAATCGCTCCTGGCTTGGGGGGGGACCTTATGGGACGCCGGGGGATAGAACCACGGTCCGTCCTACGCTAGCGCTTGCAAGGCAGATACCTTACTTCTAGCGCCACCTTCCCGGTCCCCCAAGAGCATCTTTTGTGGAGCTGCATAGTTCCCAAGACTGACTTAGGCACTTTTAAATCCGGGAGTGGGTTTGGGGAAAAGAATTCTCTGTGCAAAAGCGAATGGCCAGTGCTGTGGGATCAGAAAGGAACACAGCCAATCATTCATTCATTCTCCTGAGCCTTATGGTAGACAGTATGTACCATCACAAGACAGGTTCTGAGATGCTCGATGCCACCCCATCTGCTACCCTGTCCCTGCCCTCCAGGAGCCCTGAGGGGCACATGGTTGGGCTGTGTACTGGGAAGAGCCTCAGTCAAGAAACTTGTGGAGGGCCCGGAGAGATAGCACAGTGGCGTTTGCCTTGCAAGCAGCCGATCCAGGACCAAAGGTGGTTGGTTCGAATCCCGGTGTCCCATATGGTCCCCCGTGCCTGCCAGGAGCTGTTTCTGAGCAGACAGCCAGGAATAACCCCTGAGCTCCGCCGGATGTGGCCCAAAAACCAAAAAAAAAAAAAAAAAGAAACTTGTGGAAGGAGGGTAAGAAGAAAGGACGATCCCGCTCTGCCACAGAGAGACATTTTCTCCTGCTGTGCTGTTCCTGTGCACTATGCCCTGAAAGGCAGGTCCCTGATGGCAATCCCTGTGGGACCCTCTGTGGGTAGGAGGAAGGGGAGATGCTGGTCAGAGAGCATGAGGTGCCAACCAGGCCAGCTGCTGTGTTTGGGCCTTAGGCCTTTTTCTGTCTGTGATTTGAGGGAATTGGAGCCTGGTGGAAACCTCAGGACTGATGTGAGAAAGTGGGACAGGGGTCGAAGGGGCCTTGAGTGCTCCCATCTGGAGCATCTTCTCTTCCCCCATCTGGAGCATTCTGAGCTTTCTTATCTGGGCCACTTTCCCTACTCCCTTCTGGCGCACCTTGAGTGCTTCTATCTGGAGCACTTTGTATTAGTCCATTTGGACTTAGGACAGGATGAGGTGAGGAATCTGGGAACAAGTAGCACAGGAGGGTAAGCTTCTTCCTCAGCCCCACCCTCCAGACGCCACAGACCCTGTTAGGATAGGGCTCATCTCATCTCAGTGCACTTGCAGTCACCTGAGCCTCACTACAGGGGCTCCTTCAGGTCTGTAGGGGCTGCGCTTCAGCTTAGAGCCTGAGGTGTGAGCCCCATTTCTGTCTCCAGCGAACCCACACCTCTGTCAACAAGTGGTCCAGAGACTTGAGATGTATCACAGCCCCTCCCACAGATCTAGAGGTGTGTCCTCACCCACCCACTCACACCACCCCACACCACCCCATCTTTATCTCCAGAATGTATAAAGGCTTCAGAGATTTGAGGTGTCCCATACATTCACAGGAAGGGAGTTGAGCTCATGGGACTTCAGGAAGCTGTTAGAAGTCTGCCCATGATGACTGCTTCAGAAAAACACACGGGGACCTGTAGAATGGAACAAGGTACCTCTGCTCAGGTAGGAACCCCAGGATAGGACACAGATTCTCTTCTAATCTAAGTCAGGGGGACTTTCTGAATGGAACTTACTCTCCTCAGTCAGGTACACTCAGAATGGAACATAGATTCTCTCCTTAGCCAGGGAGACTCTCAGGAATAGAACAGAAATTCTCTTCTCAATGAGGGACCCAGAAATGGAAAATAGATTCTCTCCTAAGTCAAGGGGACTCTTGGGTGGACTATAGATCCTCTCCTAGGTCAGAGACCCAGAATACGGAACATAGATTGTCTCCTCAGTCAGGGGCATGCAGGATGTAACATAAATTTTAAGGCAAAAGAACTCTCAATAAAGAACAGATACTGTCCTCAGTCAGGGGTGCTCAAGATGGAACATAGATTCTTTTCTCAGTCAGGTATCCTTAGAATGGTATATAGATTCTCTTCTTTGTCAGGTACCCTAACAATAGAACACAGACTCTCTACTCAATAAAGGGGATCCTCAATATGGAACTTAGGTGCTCTCCTAGTCAGGAGGACTCTAATGATGGAACAGAGACCCTCTCTTCAGTAGGGGCTACTCTCAGGATGGAACTCAGATTCTTTTCCACTGTCAGGGGTTCCTCAGGATCTAACATAGACTCTCTCCTTTGTAAAGGACCCAGAAAATAGAACATACATACTCTTCTCTGTTAGGGGACTGACAGGATGGAACATAGATTCTCTTCTCAGTCATGTACCCTAAGGATGAGGCATAGATTAACAGATCAGTCAGGGGTGCTCAGGATGTAATATCATCCTCAGCCAGGAGGATTCTCAGGTTGGAACATAGATTCTTTAGTCAGTCTGGGAACCAGGGAGACTGGATGGATTGAACATTGATTCCCTCCAGGGCAGGGCAAATCTCAGGATGTAACATAGATAACTCTCATTAGTCAGGGGGACCATAAAGATGGAGCATAGATACTCTCCCTAGTTAGGGACCCATAGCATTATGGAACATATAAGTTCTTCTCAGTCAGGAGGACTCACAAAGTAACATGGTTCCTATTTTCAGTCAAGTATCCTCATTATGGCACATATATTCTCTGAGTATGGGGAAATAGAGGATAGAACAGATAGGATAGAACAAATATTCTTCCCTCAGTGAGGGGCCCCTCTCAGGATGGAACACAAATATTGTCATCAGTCAAGAGGACCCAGTATGGATCACAGATTTCTCAATCAGGGGGGCCTTCAGGGTGGAACATTGATCCTCTACTCCAGGGGTGGCAAACAAGTTCAACAGAAAGAGCCAAAGTTTTAAACTGTGAGAGTCAGAGAGCCACACCACGCAGTGACCTGCCAAAACAAACACACACAAAAGCATATAATTTTAACAATAATATATTCAACACATATTGCATTTTGCCATTATGAGTGAGGGTAAAAATCCTGCAGTGATGGTGAGGGTGTGCTGCATCCTCCACACTAAGAACAAACGTCAAGATGTGACACAATATGTGACACACGGGTCGTCCCCCCACCGCAACCCCCCCCCCCCCCGCTCGCTGGCCCGTGCAGTTGTTTCTGAGGGATGGGAGACGGGAGGACGCCTAGGGGTGGGACTGCGTGCTCGGAAATCTCTCCTCAGAAGCAGCAGAACAAAATCCAAACTTGGCAAAGAGCCAAGGTATACAAAATAATGATAAGAGGCAAAGAGCTGCATTCATTTTGGCTGGGAGCTGCATGCGGCTCGAGAGCCACATGTTTGCATCCCCTGCTCTACTCAGTTAGGGGGCACAGAGGAGGGAACATAGATTTTCTCCTTAGTCAGGGGGTACACTCAGGATCAAAAATAGATTCTCTCCTAAGTCAGGGGACTCTCAGGTTGTAACATAGAATCTATCCTTAGTCAGTTGTAACTGCCTCTGCTCCTGCCCTTTGCTGGGAGAGAATTCCGGCCAGCAGCTTTCTCTCAACCGGGACAGAAGGCAGAAAGCAGCTACAAATAATTCGCGAGTGTTAAGCTCTTTTGTGAACACCTAAAAAATTAAGCTGTAGAAATTAGTAGAATGCTCAAGGTGTGTTCCAGTCAAGAGGCTTTAATGAGGGCAAGCAGGGTTTTTATGCCCTGCTTGTGTGGGAGGGGTAATAACATAGGATTGAAATATAAACCAATCAGATTTGTACAAGTACAACAATTTTAACCAATGGGAGCATAAACACATTTTGATGGCGGGAAGGATAAAGAGGAACCTGGCAGGATGGGGGGAGGGGAAGCAAATCCTTAAACAAATAGCTAATTGATATTTACGCAAATACAATTTTTGTTTAGCCTATTTTCCATTTAAATCTTTCTTTTGTGCAAGCAATAAGGATCATAATTTAAACTTTACAAAAACCTATCTATAATTACGTTTTTGAGAGCAGTTACAAAAACAGGTTCCATGGAAAGGTTAAGGAATCTGGTTAAGCCAGATTCTGTGTGCCGGGCTAAATTTATTTGCAGAGTTTCTTTTTGGCTCGGGGCTAAGCAAACTTTATGGCTTGAATCAGACGGTGGAAAATTCATACAGAGTTCCTTTGATATGTGGGATGCTCCATCTCCCACAGTCAGTAACCCTCAGAATGGAACATAGATTTTCTATTCAAGCATGCTCAGGATGAAACGGATTGTCTCCTTAGGAGGACTCTCAGGATAGAACGTAGATTCTTTCCTCAGTCAGGTACCTTCATGATGGAACATAGATTCTCTCATTGATAAGGGAAGCTCAGGATGAAACATAGATTCTCTCCTCAGTCAAGGACCCAGAGGATGGAACATAGATTCCCTCCACAGTCAGGTTGACTCCAAATATGGGATATAAATATTCTCATCAGTCAGGGGGACCTTTGAGAAGGAACAGAGATGCACACTCTTCAGGCAAAGACCCCAAGTATGGAACATAGAATGCCTCTAGTCTGGGGGACTCTCACAATGTAACAGATTCTATTTTCAGTCAAGTAGTCACAGGATAGAACATAGATTATCTCCTCAGTCCTTGGGGAAATAGAGGATAGAACATAGATTCTCTCTACTGTGAGGGCCCCCAGAATGGAACATAGTTACTCTCCTTAGGGGATTACACAAATATGAAACATGGATACATTCCTCAGTCAGGTAGACCTTTCTCCTCAGCCAGGGGACTTTCAGATGGAACATCATTCATCTCCGTAGGGGGACATAGAGGAGGGACCAAATATTCTCTGCTCAGTCAGGGGAACTCAGGGGTGAACATAGATTACAATCTCTTCTGTCAGGGAAACCTAAGGAAGAAACTTAGTTTCTCTCTTCAGTCATGGGAATAAAGAGGAAATAACATAGATTCTCTCCTCAGGGGCCTTCAGGATGAAACATTGATTCTCTCCTCAGTCTGGGTGACCCAGAGAGTGAAACATAGATTCTTTCCTCTGTCAGGGGTCTCTCAGGATGTAACATAGTCTCTCTCCTCAGGTACCATCAGGATGGGAACATAGGTTCTCTCCTCAGGGGCACTCAGGATGGAACATAGATTCTCTCTTCAGTCAGGACTCTCATAATGTAGCATTGTTTCTCACCTCAGTCAGGGGGGTAGTTAGGATGGAAAGTGATTCTGTCCATTATCAGGAACATATTCAATATCCATAGTCAGAGGGACTCTCAGGATAGTTCATAGATTCTCTCCTATGACATTCCTCAGGATGGAACAGTTACCCTCCTTAGTCATGAGGGAAAATAGATTTTTCTCCTCAATCTAGGACCCTCAGGATGGAGCATAGATTTTTTTGTCTCCATAGACAGGACCCTCAGAGTGGGTCATAGGTTAACTCCTCAGTCTGGGACTCTGAGGATGGAACATTGATTATCTCCTCAGTCAGGGGGCAATCTTCAGGAATGAACAGAGACTCAGGATGAAAGATAAAATTCTTTCCTCAGTCAGGGAGAGCCTCATGTTGGAACATATATTCTCTCCTAGTCAGGGGGACCCTCAGGATAGAATGCCATTTTTTTCCTCAATCAAAGGAGCCCAAAAGATGGGACACATCTTATCAGTCAGAGAGGACCCAGAATGAGGCATAGATTTTTTTTTTGTTTTTGGGCCACACCCGGAAGTGCTCAGGGATGACTCCTGGCTGTCTGCTCAGAAATAGCTCCTGGTAGGCACGGGGGACCATATGGGACACCAGGATTTGAACCAAACACCTTTGGTCCTGGATCGGCTGCTTGCAAGGCAAACGCCGCTGTGCTATCTCTCCGGGCCCGGGAATCTACATTTCATCTGGAGAGTCCCCTCACTGAGGAAAGAATCTATATTTCATCCAACAGTCCCCTGAATGAGTAGACTATGTCCTATTCTATGAGTCCTTGACTGGGGATAGAATCTTGTTCCATTCTGAGGGTCCCTGATTGAGAAGAGAATCTATGAGTCCAATCTATGAAGAGAATCTTAGAGTCCAATGACAGAGAACAGTATTTATGTTCCATCTTGAGGGTCCTCTCAACGAGTAGAGATTCTCTGTTCCATCCCGTGGGTCCCTGGCTGAGAAGAAAAATATATTTACCTTATTTAGAGGACCTTAACAATGATAGAATCCATATTCTATACTGAGTGTTTCCCTGACTTAGGAGAGAATCTATATAGGTTATATCAATAGCGTTCCTGGTTAATGAGAGAATGTGTTACATCCTGAGCATTCGACCTGAATGAGGAGAGAAATTATGATCCAGGCTCTGGGTGTCCTGACTGAAGAAAGTATCTATGTTCCATTCTAAAGTTCTCTGAGGGGAAGATAGTTCTATCCTCTGTGGTGGCCCTGACTGAGGAGAGAATCTCTACTAATCCTCTAGGTTCCCCAAACTGAGTAGAAAAATCTATGCTCTATCCTCCGAGTCACCATGATTGAGGGAAGAATCTATAATCCATCCACTGGGACCCTTGACTGAGGATAGGATCCTAAGTCAGGGGGACACTGAGGATGGAGCATAGATTCACTCCACAATCAGAATCGCTATTAGGCTGGAAGATAAATCATTTTCTAAGTTGGGGAACTCTCTGGATGGAACCTAGAGTCATCACTCAGGGTACCCTAAAGATGGAAAGTGATCCAGCCCTCAAGGACCCAGGGGTGAGAACATAGATTATTTTTTCAGTTGGGCTGATGGAGAGGATGAAACATAGATTTTCTACACAGTCAGAGGAATAGAGAGGATGAAAAAAAAATTCTCTCCTCAGTTAGAGGCACACAGAGGATAGAACATAGATTCTTTCCGCAGTCAGGGACCCTCAGTTGGAACATGGATTCTTTCTTCAGTCAGGAGACCCAGAGAATGGAACTTAGATTCTCTCCTTAGAACAAAGAGGATAGAACATAGAATATCTTTTCAGTTAGGTACATGCAGGAAAGTACTTAGATTCTCTCCTAAGTCAGAGGTGTTCCGGATGGAACATAGATATTCTCTTTAATCAGGAGGAAACCAGAGATTCTCTGCTCAGTCCGGAGGAACTAGATAATGGAACATAGATGTACTCCTAAGTCAGTGGAACCCTCATGATGAAACATAGATTACACATAATTAAGGATGACAACTCTGTTGGAACATAGATTCTCTCTTCAGTAAGTAGTACACTAAGAGTGGAACATAGATTTTTCTCCTCAGTCCAGAATGCTCAGGATGGGACAAAGATTCTCATCTCAGCCAGGGACCTACAGGTAGAACATAGATTCTCTCCTTGATCAGGTATGATTAGGATGGTACATGAATTCCCTCCTCTCTCAGAGGTGATGTAAGTATGAAAAGAATATTCTCTCTTCATTTAGGGGAAATGTCTGGATGGAACCTAGATTCTCTCTTTAATCAGGAACTCACAGATGGAGCGTAGATTATCTTCTCAGTCAAAAGGACTCTAAGGATGTTACAT
Source organism: Suncus etruscus (assembly GCF_024139225.1). Lineage (NCBI taxonomy): Eukaryota > Metazoa > Chordata > Mammalia > Eulipotyphla > Soricidae > Suncus > Suncus etruscus. The sequence continues at coordinate 19,639,643 of NC_064852.1, read as the reverse complement.
AGATTCTCTCTGCAGTAAGGTTTACTCAGAATGGAACATAGATTCTCTCCTCAGTCAGGTACCTTCAGGATTCAACATATTTCCTCTCCTTAGGCATAACCTCAGTATGAATCATAGATTCTTTCCTCACTGGGACTCTTAGGATGGAAAAGTGATTCTATTTTCTGGAGCATATTTAGAATGGAACTTAGTTTCTCTCCTTAGTCAGGGGACCCTACAGGTGAACCATAGTCTCTTCTCAGTCATGATGACCCTCAAGATGGAAATTAGTTACTCTCCTCATTGTGAGACCCTCACAATGAAAAATAGATTATCCTCAGTCAGGGACCTTCAGGATTGAACACAAAATTTAGAATTTCTCCTCAGTTAGTGGTACTCAGGATGTAACATAAATTCTCTGTTCAGTCAAGGGATACAGAAGATGGTGCCTAGATTCTGTACTCCTTAGGAGGACCCTCTGGATTGACTATAGATTTTCTCCTTATTCAGGGACCCTAAGGATGGAACTTAGATTCTTTCCTCATTCAGGGGCCTTCAGGATGGAACATATTTTCCCTGTGTCAGGGGAACCTATAGGATGGAATGTAGATTCTCTCTTCCTTCAGGAGACACTGAAAATGGAACATAAGAATTTCTATTCATCAGGGTGACCTAGAAAATGGAACATCATTTCTCTTCTCAGTCAAGGGTCCCAGATGATGAAACAATATCTCTCCTTAACTGTCAGGTGGACAAAGAGGATGGAACATAGATTCTCTCGTCAGGGGACCCTCAGGATGTAATATAGATTCTGTCCTCAGTCAGGACCCAGAGGATGGAACAAAGATTCTTCCAGGGTGATCCTCAGGATGGAACGTAGATTTAATTAGTCAGGGAGACCCTTTGAATGGAACATACATTCTCTCCTCAGTGAAGGGGATTCTCAGAATGGAACATAGATTCTCTTCTCAGTCAGGTACTGTCAGGATGGAACACAGATTTTCTCATCAGTCAGAGGATCTAAGGATGGAACATAGATTATTTACTTAGTCAGGAGCATTTAGGAACATAGATTCTCTGCTGAGTTAAAGGATCCTTAGGATAGAACACAAATTCTCTCTGTGGTCAGAGTCCCTCAGTATGGAGCATTGATTTTCTCCTCAGGTACCCTCAGGATTCTCTCCTCTCAGGGAGATCCTCAGGATGCAATATAGATTCTCTCAGTAGGAACTGGAGATATAGCACAGCAGTAGGGTGTTTGCCTTGCTTGTGGCCAACCCCGGTTGAACCTGGGTTTGATTCCCGGCATCCCCTATGGTCCCAGGAGCGATTTCTGAGTGAAGAGCCAAAAGTAACCCCTAAGAGCTGTTTGGTGTGGCCCACAAACAAACAAAAACATTCTCTGCAGTCAGGACTGTCAGAATGTAACAATGATTCTGTCAGTGGGACTCTTAGGGTAGAAAAGTGATTCTACTGTCAGGAGCATATTCAGCATGGAACATAGATTCTCTTTTTAGAAGGACCCTCATGATGATTCATAGATTCTCTCCTCAGGGCAATCCTCAGGATGGAACATAGTTACTCTCCTTAATCAGGGGGACCCTCACAATGGAAAATAGATTCTCTCCTCAGTCAGGTACCTTCAGGATGGAAAATTGATGCTTACTTCAGTCATGGAGATCCTCAGGATAGAACATAGTTTTTCTCCCCAGTCATGGACCCTCAGAATGGAAAATAAATACTATCCTCTGTCATTAGACTCTAAGGATAAAACATAGATTTTTGTCTCAGTCAAGGGCCCTCAGGATGGAACATAGAGTCTCTTCTCAGTCAAGGACTCAGAATAAAACGTAGATGCTCTACTCATTCAGGGGGATTATAGGATGGAACATAGATCCTCTACTTTAGGGGTCTCAAACTCTCGGCCCTCCATACAACATTTTGTGGCCCTGTCCTAGAGGAATCTTTTTTTGTTTTGTTTTGTTTTAGTTGTTTGGGTCACACCCCTCCCAATGTTCAAGGCTTACTACTGACTTTGCACTCAAGGATCACCCCGACTTTGCCTCCTGCAGCCCCCAGGTAAATTGAGTTTGAGACCCCTGCTCTACTCAGTCAGGGGACTCTCCAAATGGAACATAGATTCAGTCAGGGATGCTCAGAATGGAACATAGATTCTCTCCTCAGTCAGAGGCTCTGAGGATGGAACACAGATGATTTTCTCAGTTAGGAGAACCCTCTTGATTTAAAATAGATTTTCTTCTAAGATGGAATACACATTTGACTCAGATGATAAAATATAAATTCTCTGTTCAGTTAGTGACCCAGACGATGGAATATAGATTATCTGCTAAGTCAGGGACCATAGGATGGAACATAGATCCTCTCCTTTGTCACGAGAACTCTCAAGGTGGAACCAAGACGCTCTTCTCATTCAGGTACCATCAGAATGGATCGTAGATTCTCTCCTCAGTAAGGGAAGCTCAGGATGGAATGTAAATTCCCTCCACAGTCAGGTCGACTCTCAGGATAGAACGTAGATATTCTCATCAGTCATGGGGACCTATAAAATGAAACATAGATTTTTCTGCACAGGGAAACCATGCAGAAATGGTATAGAAACTGTGTAGAAATGGGAGCCTAGAAGATGAACTTAGAGTCTCTCTTCATTCAATGACTCATATGAAGGAACACAAATAATCTCCATAGACAGGGTACTGTTAGGATAAAACATATTCTTTCCTCATTCTGGCACACATAAGATGGAACAAAGATCTTTCCTCAGTCAGGGAACTCTCAAGATGAAACTTAGATTCTCTCCACAGTCAGCTACACTGATGGTGGAATATAAAGTCTATCTTCCTACAGGAGTAATCTAAATGGATCATAGAGTCTATCAGTCAGGGGACCCTCAGGATCAAAGATTCTCTCCTCAGTCAGGGGAACTCTCATGATAGAATATTGATTCTGTCTTCATTCAAGTACCCTCAGAATGAAACATAGATGCTCTCCTCAGTCTGTGGGATCTTAAGGATGGAACCTAGATTCAGTCCTCAGTCATGGACTCAGAGGATGGAACATAGAATCTCTCCTCAGTGAGGGAGTCACGCAGGATGAATCTTAAATACTGTACTCAATACTTAGGACTCTAAGAACATAGATTCTCTCCTTAGTCAAAAGGATTCTTAGGATGGAACACAGATTCTATCCCCTGTCAGATGCCCTCAGGATGAAACACATATTCTCTCCTAAATCAGGGGTTCTTAGGATCAAATATAGATTCTCTTCTAACTTAGAGAGACTCTTCGATGGAACATAGATTTGATTTAGGGTATGAAATATAGATGCTCTGTTCAGTTAGAGATCCCGAGGATGGAATATATTCTCCTTAGTCAGGAGGACTCTCAGGGTGGAACCAAGATATTCTTCTCATTCAGATTAAAAAAAAATGGAATCTCTCCTCATTCAGAGACCCTCAGGATGGATAATACATTATCTCTGTCAGGAACACTCAGAATGGAATATTCATTATCTCCTCAGTCATGGGGATTCTCTCCTCAGTCTGGGACCCTAAGGATGCAACACAGATTCCATGCTCAGTCAGGATCCAGAGAATGAAACACAGATTCGCTCCTCAGTTTGGGGAACCCTCAGGATGGAGCAGTGATTCTCTCCTCTGTCAGCAGGATATTCAGGATGGAACAAAGATTCTTTCCTTAGTAAGGGAAAATACTGGTAAGGATGTATGTAAGAATGGATCACATATTCTCTACGCTGTCAGAGGACCCACAGGATGGATCATAGATTCTCTCCTCAGTCCAGCAAACCTAAGGATGGAATATTAATTCTCTCCTCAGTCATGTACTGTGGCATGAAGTTGAGTCCACTGCTGATATATCCAGGGTCCCCAAATGTCTCCCAAATTGAGAGATCAACTCCCATTCTTGAGGAGACCTTGGCAATAATCATCCGCAATAAATGATCCAAACAAAGAGGTTTTGGGGAACAAAAGGATTGGCCAAAAGAGTCTAATCCTCCCTGGTTCGATCTCTCTCCTCTCCTCTTTCCCCTCTCTGTCTTTTTCTGTCTTTTTTGTGTGTATGTGTCTCCCTGTCTCTCTCTGTATCTCTGTTTTTCTCTCCTGTCTCTCCTGTCTTCTCCCTCTCTGTCTCTCTCTTTCTCTCTGTCCTTCTCTCTGAGTCTTCTCTTCTGTCTTTCTCCTCTATCTCTCTTTGTGTTTCTTTTTCTTTCTCTGCTCCCTCCGTGTCTCTCTTCTTCTGTGTGTCTCCCTTTCTCTTCTGTTTCTGTGTCTCTCCCTGTGTGTCCTTCTGTGTGTCCTTCTGTGTGACCCCTTTCTCTTCTGTTTCTGTGTCTCCCCCTTATTTCTCTCTCCCCCCCCCCTTTTTTTTGTTTTTTTTTGTTTTTGGGCCATACCCGGTAACACTCAGGGGTTACTCCTGGCTATGTGCTCAGAAGTTGCTCCTGGCTTGGGGGACCATATGGGACACCGGGGGATCGAACCATGGTCCGTCCAAGGTTAGCGCAGGCAAGGCAGGCACCTTACCTTTAGCGCCACCGCCCGGCCCCTCTTTTCCCCCTTTTATCCTCTCTGTTCAACTGCCTCTCTCCAACTGTCTCTGTCCAACTATCTTCTTTGGCCTCCCCTCCAATTTCCTTTATTTCTAAATACAAAATAAATACAATACCTAAAATAAATACAAAATACCCTACAATTTCTCCTTTTTAATAAATAATAAACCATGCAACAATATATCTGACCCACAAACCCTAAGCAAACTTTAATGAAATATAAATTTAAGCTATAAGACATTAAATACAATATGTCTACAATCAATACAAATTTAAAAGCTAAAATATCTCCCAAATGTAAAAACCACTGAAAAATATTTTTTAAAGCAAAAAGCAAGAATCATTTGGAAAAGTATCAACAGTACCACAAAACCACTAACCTAAAGTTGTTATAAGCAAAAGCCATAATGCAACGCAAAATATTTCTAAATATAACAATTGAGATGGGGGAGAACAATAATTACAATAGGCAAAAGAAGACTAGTATTAAATATAAATTAAAAGGTTACACTCAGAATAAAAATACAAAAGGTGACAGTTTTTCGAAGTCCAATGCAAATTTGCAATGATGAAGGATCTGGAACTCTGAATAATTCATCCATGGAAACTTGAGAAGTCTAGAAAAGTGAGTCACAGCTTGTCACAGGATGCGAAACTCCAACAGAGAAGACTCTCTTCCAAAGGCCAAAATCAGGAAGCTTGTTGTTGAGAATGGAGGAGATGAGTTTTTTTCTTTTCAAATGCAGAGTACAGCAGATCTGAAAGAATTTTGTGTACAATACGACCATGAAATCAAATACTGCAAATATTGAACAGTTAACAATGTAGTCAGTCCTCTTAAGATGAGCACTATGAAGAGAGTCCACCTAAAAAGTATGGTTCTGTCAAGATTATAATTATACCTTCATGTTATAGTGAAAAGTTAAAAATTGTTCAATGAGTATATCTCAATACTTAACCCTAAACCAACATTAATATGATAAAGAATCTTTCTCTTATGTGAGCCTTAAGTAACATTAGTAAATTGCAAAGTTTTCCCATTAATAGTGACCTAAAACAATACTGAAAGTAAGGCATTAATTACATATACAATCAACCACAATGGAGATCCATCGTTTTTACTTCTAATAAACAGTTATACTTAAAAATGAACCATAAAACATTAACAGGTACTTATCATAGATCTTTGAGAAGTATAAAACAGGATATATGCTGCTGTGGATTTTACAGATGTAATAGGAATTTTCTTGATCTTCTTGTCATCAAAATTGATCCAGTATTGTTCTGTGGCAATTTTACAATATGAAGTACAATGTCCAAAGTAAACCTGACCAAAATGATTTGATACTGATGATAAGTTGTATTTTTTTAATCTTGTTATTATTTTTCTGAGTGAATTCTGCTAAATTGAGGTCTTCTAAAGGAAAATCCACATAAGTGTGTAGTTTTTTAAATTTGTTTTCCATCAAAAGCAAAACGTTTCAAGTGAATTATCAACACTGGAGGTAATTTCCATAAGTATGTTTTCTTTTAAAAAAAAATCTCTTTTAATGTTGCAGTTGTTACAATAAATTCTATTATTATCTCTCAAATCCTCTTCTTTAAAAAATTCAAAGAAACATTCCTGCAATGTACATCTATCTGCAGACTTGATAGCCAGGGACAACTGAACAAATGTTTCATAAATCTTTGACTTTTGGTAACATGTAAGACACTGTAGTATCACTTTAAACTGTCCTTGAAACAGATCATATATAATAGATTCACGAGCCCTAAATTGTTGATATTTTCCATTGTCCTCAATGTGCATAGCTTCATCTATCATCAAAATTTTAGTCAGCAAATCCTGATATAGTCCTTCTATATGAAACATTAATAATTCATGAGAATCCTGTTGGTTATGTCCATCAAATTGGTCATTGAGTAAACCAATTGTCGTTTTAAAATTTTTTGGATTAATATATCTATTACATCCATTTCCCATGAGTTTAATAAAATGACCAAATTCTTCTGCTAATTTACCTTTATGTCCATTTGGATTTTCCCTGTTAATGTCTTAAGATAAATTTTCTTAGGCTGGGCCGGGAAGAGTTACAATTTGATGAATTTTCCCCTGATTTGGACGGGCCTGGGGATTGGCACTGTATGAGTTTCCCTGCATTGTGAATGTGGGTCTTGAAAGCTGAATTTAAAAAAAGACAATTCCTCTTGATATGCCCGTTTTCCACAATGGTAACAGGTGAATTGTCTCCTAGGATTTGTGTTAACACCTCTCCCTATGTTAATATTGGAGAGATTTCCAGATCTGCAATTTATTGCCCAATGACGACCCTTTTTACATTTAGGACAAAGACCCGGCTTTCGGGAGGTGTTTTGTCCCTGGAGGTGGAAAGGCACTGCTCCCTTATCAACCGCAAAGGTCCACACCGGATCCAGGTTTGCCAATGAATGGGGCATATCATAAACGTTCCTACATGCGTATAAAAATTCATTTAAATCAGCCTTTTCCTGCAAGGGAGCCAATACCATTTTGCAGGTCGAATTTGCATTATGATACGCCAAACATCTTTCTAAAAATTTCCTCACCTCATTTTAAATTTGTATTTTCAGAGCATCTTTGAGTTTAGCCACAAATTCTACATAAGGCTCATTGGGACCTTGGGTAATTTTTAAAAAAGTACCAGTGCTGTTAGCATCAATTTTCTCCCATGATGACAATGCAATGTCTTTAATTTTTTTGGGGGGGGCCACACCCGGCGGTGCTCAGGGGTTACTCCTGGCTGTCTGCTCAGAAATAGCTCCTGGCAGGCACAGGGGACCGTATGGGACACCGGAATTCGAACCAACCACCTTTGGTCCTGGATCGGCTGCTTGCAAGGCAAATGCCACTGTGCTATCTCTCCGGGCCCTTTTGTTTTGTTTTGTTTTGTTTTGTTGTTTGTTTTTTAATTATTTTTGAGATTTCCTTAGGTAAAGCCGCTTGTGCCTGTACATCTGCATATTGATTTTCTCCCATCAATAGTTTATATGAGAGATTAAACCCTGTCACTCGTTTTTTGATTCTGTCTGGACTATACAATTTGGTTTTCACACCCTCTGCATATAATATCTCCCATTCAGTTCGCTGTTTTGATGGCAGGCATATTTCAGCAAGTTTTTTGAAATCATATAAAGTCCAAATTGTTTTTTGACACCAAATTCTTAGTATCTCCAGACAGTATGGAGAGGTCGCCCCAAAATTTTTACATGCTTTTTTAAATCGTTCAATATCCTTCATTTCAAGAGGTTGATATGTTGAAACATATACTGTCTGTAATGGAGCTGAAGTACCCTGCACAGGGCTCTGAGGCCCGAGGTGTGCAGTACTAGAATGTGGTTCATTGTCTGAGTTGGCACTATCATATGAGTCCATACCATGAACAGAATCAGGACTCCGTTGTGGGCTTAGCATTGGAGGTTGGTCATTAGTGTCAATATTTTGATTTGTAACATGTGTGTCTAAATTATGTTTCCGGGTTGATTTTTTTGCTGGGAAAAATGCCTATATTTTTTATGGTGGTGCCAGATTCATCAGCCCATACCTTGGTATTGTCCATACTGGTCATCACTTTATTTTTTCTATACTATCTATTTCCTAACCACCAACCAATTTCTATGCACATCAAAGCCATATTAGTCAGCACAGAAAGTCCACAAACTATGACCAATGGAGGCACAGGCAATGCAATTGTTGGGATAGAAATTTTGGATTGACATATAAACAGCAGCCATCCAATGCCGATGATATTTGCTAGTGTCAAACCAAGTGGTTTACAACCAAATAGAATGATGCACTTGAACAATGCCGAACCGATATTTTTTATAATAGATGGCATAGTGAGCATGAGTATCCACAAAAACCAGCCAAGGGCCTCCAGAGGCAATTTCCAATAACTCACAGTTCCTGAGGCTTCAGGTCCCTGTTCGGATGACAAATGTAGCATAAAGTTGAGTCCACTGCTGATATATCCAGGGTCCCCAAATATCTCCCAAATTGAGAGACCAACTCCCATTCTCGGGGAGACCTTGGCAGTAATCGTCCGCAATAAATGATCCAAACAAAGAGGTTTTGGCCAAAAGAGCCAAATCCTCCCTGGTTCGATCTCTCTCCTCTCCTCTCCTGTCTCCCCTCTCTGTCTTTTTCTCTGTCTCTGTCTTTTTTCTGTGTCTCCCTGTATCTCTGTCTTTCTCTCCTGTCTTCTCCCTCTCTCTCTTTCTCTCTCTCTTTCTCTCTCTCTCTCTCTCTCTGTGTCTCTGTCTTTCTCTCTGTCCTTCTCTCTGTGTCTGTCTTCTCTTCTGTCTTTCTCCTCTATCTCTCTTCCTTTGTGTTTCTCTTTCTCCGCTCCTACCGTGTCTCTCTTCTTCTTCTGTGTGTCTCCCTTTCTCTTCTGTTTCTGTGTCTCCCCCGTTATTTCTCTCTTCTCCCCCTTTTACCCTCTCTGTTCAACTTCCTCTGTCCAACTGCCTCTGTCCAAGTGTCTCCTTTGGCTTCCCCTCCAATTTCCTTTATTTCTAAATACAAAATAAATACAATATATAAATAAATACAAAATACTCTACAGTGTACCTCAGGTGGAACACAGATTTTCCCCTCCTCAGTGGCCATCTGGATGAAACATAGATTCTCTGATCAGTTAGGGTACCCTCAGAATGGAACATAGATTCTCTCTTCATTTAGGGGGCCTCAGGATCAACATAGATTCTTTCCTCAGTCAGAGACCTTCAACATGAAACAGGGTACCCCTTAGTCAGGGACTCTTAGGATGGAACCTAGATCCTCTTAGTCAGTGGAGCCTAGGGGATGGAACATAGATTCTCTCAGTAGTCAGGGAGACCCAAAGGAGGGAACATAGATTATCTACTCAGTTACAGGGACCTAGAGGATGGAATATAGTTTTTTTTCCTCAGTCTGGTGGACCCAGATGATGAAATATAGATTCTCTATTCAGTCAGGGGGACTCTCTGATGAAACTTAGAGTCTCTTCTCTGTCATGTGTCCTCAGGATGGAGCATAGATTCTCTTTTCAGTCAGGGTCCTTCAGGATGAGACACAGATTTTCTCCTCATTCAGGGGCCCTCAGGATGGAACTTACATTCTCTCCTCAGTCATGGGGACCCTCAGGGTGGAGTATAGATTCTTTTCTCTTTCAGGGGACCCAAAGGATACAACATAGATTTCTCCTCAGTGGGACCCATAGGATGGAACATATTTGATCTCCTCAGTTAGGGGTTTCAGAAGATGGTACATAGATTTTTCTCATTCAAGGATTTCTCAGGATGGAATATAGTTTTTCTACTCAGTCAGGAGGTCCCAAAGGATGAAATATAGGTTCTCTCCTCAGTCTGGGGTCTCAGTATGAGGCACAGGTTCTCTTCCCACAGGCACAGGGATCCACTAATGGGACACAGAATTAGCTCATCTGTAGGAATGCAAGATTTAATCATTCATTTCTTTTGGCACAGCCACAGGTACTGCTATTTTTTTCTTTTAGTGTTTTGTTTTAGTTTTGAGCCATACCTGGCAGTGCTCAGGGATTACTTTTGTCTCTGTGTTCAGGAATTTCTCCTTGAGGTGCTCAAGGGACTACCTGAGATGCCATGGATCGAACCTGGATCAATCCCTGCCAGGCCTGTTCCCTCCTTGCTCTTGCCCTGCCCCTGGACCTGCATGTTAAGTTGCTGCCTGACTTTCCAGCCAAGTCCTCTGATGCTGCTTATCTTGAAACTCGGGTTTCATCACCTCAGTGGTTCACTTAGGAAGTTTAACTCAGGAGGAGAACCTGATAAAGCTTTGGCCCGGGCTTACTTTCTGTGACCACAGGGGCATGTGCTCCTAGACCTGGGTCTGCTGGTCTGGTCTTGGAAAAGCTGCAGGGATGATGCTCCAAGGATGGTACCCCAAAGATGGTGCTCTGAGAACAGTGCTCCAAGCTATATCCAGATCTCCTCTAGGTCCAGTTACACTCAGAAAGTTCTGCCTCTGGGTAGGGTCCCTGAAAGGGACTTGAGTACTCTGGGGGGGGGGGGGCACTTTCTATGTCTAAAAGATAGATTTCTAGAGGTGCTGAGTGACCTTTACTGTGATTGGGCTGTGGTCAGCTTTGTTTTGGGTCTTTGCTCTGGGGCAATGTCCTGGCTGCTGTGAGTGGCCTGTGTCAGTGCCTGAAGTGTTACAACACAGACTGCAGGGACAAGGAGAACTCTTCCTAGGTAGCTCCATGGGTACCCCTGGGGGGGAGGATGAAGGGCCATTGATTTGGTCAGTGACCCCAGTCTTTGCTAGTGTGACAAAGAACAGGACATCCTGGAAGTTCCCAGGCATTGTTCCAAATCAGAATGTTTTACAGATTGTGTGTGTGTGTGTGTGTGTGTGTGTGTGTGTGTGTGTGTGTTGTATTGTTTTAGGGCCATACCTAGCAGTTCTCAGGGGTTATTCCTGGCTCTGAGGTCAACCCAGGTTCAATTTCCAGCATTCCATTTACTTCTGAGCCAGAAGTAAACCCTGAGAGCCACAGTGTGACCAAAAAGAAAAAAAAATCTGTCTGTACTATGACATCTGTGGGGCGTTCAGTAGTTTGCTCTTCTAAGTGATTCTTCCATGGAAAAGCTGCTGGTGTTCTTTCAAGTGTTTGCTGGCAAGAAATTTTTGCACCCAGCTGGTTGGCTCCAGTCTTGGTCTCAGTTTCCCCACTCATGCATTGAGATTGGTTCAGGTGACAGGCTGATAGCAAGCCAGGCCAGGGAAGGATTTCGGGTAGCAGGTGGCACAGAGCAAATGTTGGGTAAAGGGTGCTCGGGTCTGATTTCAGCCATGGTCAGTGTACTCAGTCCAGCCTGATCAACTACTGCTGGCAATGTGGAAACTGAGACCCCTTCCAATGGGTACTTTAGCATCAGTGGATATTCTTCCTGTTCCTTTGGAATTGGCCCTTTTTCTGAATGAAGGATTCCCATTCCCTTCCCTTCCCTCCTCTCCATTTCCCTCTGTCCACAGGCATCTGTTTGTAGTTTCCTCTCACCTCTGTTCCCTCACCTTCTGGCACTGTCCCTGGCTGTGTCTCCCTAATGATCTCTAGTCACCACCTGCACAGCATGGACCCCTCTGCAGTGAGGGGTGAAGGCTGCCCTGATCTAAGTAATCCATGAGTTTGTCTCCCGCTCACCAGCATGTCTCAAATGTCATGTGCTGTGACTCTGAGGCACTGGTTGTAGGATGTGACCGCTGACCACCTTTCTTGAGTGTCTAAGGCTGGTCCTGAGGTTCATGGCTCCTGACTGGAAGCTCTCAAGGAGTACAAGCTTGCTCCTGCCCCACAATACTAGAATCCAAGTCCCTGGCAGCTGGTCTGGTCCTGCTTAGAGCACTGGTGTGGGAGAAAGCCCTAAAGAGCAGGTTTTGTGTGCTTGAGTCCCAAACTTCATCCCCAATACCATGTGGTCTTCTGAGCTCTCAGGACTGACTCCCCCCAAAAAATGAAATGGAGAGCAAAAACTTCTGTGGTTTTGTTCTGTTTTGTTTTGAAGTCATACCAACAATAGTCAAGGACTCTGGCTACTCCTGGTGGAACTCAGGGACCATATGTGGTATGATGGGTTGAGGTGGGTCAACACACGTGAGGTGAACACCTTTCCCCCCCGACTGTGATGTCTCTCCAGCCACTCCAGAAAAACTTTTTCTTAGGCACCCACAAACTCTAGAAGCTGCTAATTTTCTTTTTCTTTTTCTTTATTTTTTGGTGGTGCCAGGAGTCACTCCTGGCTCTGCACTCAAGAATTACTCCTGGCAGTGCTCAGTGGACCATATGGGATGCCAGGAATCAAATCTGAGTCAGCCACGTGCAAGCAGACACCTTCCCTACTGTGCTATTGCTCCGGCCCAATTCCTACAGGTGGACTTTGGGGCCAGAAGTGACCATGCTGGAAAGGTGGCAGAAGATAGTCAGCTCAGATAGTCTGCTGAGTTCAGCAGACCAATAGTGAGGGGCTCCATAAATCTGGGGTATGCTAGGAGGCACCCCTTAGTATAGCAGGGGACACTGAACTTGCTGGTGTGAAGGCAGTGTCTCTCTAGGGGGGCTCTGGCTGGCTCTGGCCTCAGGCCCTCGAATCCTGGAAGCACATATTCTCAGCTTCTGGGACACCCCATCCTTGGCTCTTCCTTAGGGTGGCTCCTTGGTATCTGTGTGAGAGAATGACAGAGCCCCAAGTTTGGGTCCATCTTGGCCTCTAACTAACCACATTTAATGAAGCCTTGAGTGGATGGACAAAGCTTGGAGTTGAGGCAGAACTCCTGGGCAGTGGGCCTGATAGGAACAAGATGTGAGGATATGGGGAGTCAGTTCAGTCTCCCCAATGTTACCAGCATCACACAGCCAGCACGAAGACTATTAGGAAAACAAAAGGTGAGCCTTATCGTGAGTCCTTTTAATCACCTAATGGTGGGGGGGACACTAGACACCCCGGCTCAAATCTCCGGCCCTGGCCCAACTTGGCCGGGCTTCTCCACATTTACAGCCGGGACTCAGGGTACGCGGAGGGGAAGTCTTTGAGAACAATGAAATATGCATGTCGCTCTCAATGACAGCCCCATAAAGTGCCGGCAATTAGCCGCGTAATTTGAGCGAGCTAGCAAGCGAGTGAGCGAGCTGGCCCCTCCTCAGCCCGTGGCTTCCCATTAGTTAAATGCATTTTGTCCGGCCTCATCCCATCAAATCAACTAACACTTCCTTTAATTGGTTCATGAATTATACAGCCGGGCCCCGCATTATCATTTAATCGGCTGTAAACATTCATAGGCCCCTCTGTAAAGTGGATCGCGCTCATTAATTCGTTAATTTTAGCAGATGGAAGAGGAGACGCCTTGGACGGTGGCAGAACAGAGCGCCTTGGGCTAAGAGAAGAAGGGGAGGAGGGAAAAAAAAGGTGGGGGGGGCTTCGCGTTTAGGTTTTTAAGGGCTGTCAGAAACTCAATCTGTGGGCTGTCAGCCATAGGCCCAACCCAGCCCCCCCACTTTCCCTGGCTGCGGAAGAAAGTGCTCAGAGAAGCACGCGAAGGCTTGTCTTTTAAACATCAAGCCAGCGGGTAAACCGAGCCCAGTGGAAATTAATTCTTGTCTTACGGGGCCCCCCTCTTTCTCTGTCCCCATGAATATTTCATGGTGGGCAGCATAAATATTAATTCTAATAGCTCTGCACAGTGGTTATTATTTCTGTTTTATGACAAATATTCATAAAATATTCAGAAGCCTTTTGGAGAACATTTACACACTTGATTGTGAATCTCCCCAGTTTCCCGAGGACACTGTAAACATATTGGGGTTCTCTGGGTGGACTTTTCTCCCCTTAATTAATACCGCCGGTGGTTAATATTTAATCAGATTTTTGGTTTTCCAGAAGAAAACCGATTAGATCCACAGGCCTGAGGGCATCCCCCACTCCCTTCATTCTGTGAAATGGGAGATTTCTGCGGTGGCAAGACCGACCATCTCTCTCACACCCTTGCTTTGCCTTTTTCCACTTGAAAACAATATCTCTTCGAGTGTCTCTCTCCCTGACTTTTTAGTGGCGAGTCTGGCGGCTGCCCAACATGCTGTAATGAAATTCTTGGGAAGTTGCCGCAGCAATATTTATGCAAGGATTCGACATAATTAGAGTGTGGGGCTTAGCAGACTTGGGGACTGATGCCTGGGCAAGCAGCTGTGACTGGGGGGTGAAGGAGCTGTTGGAATCCATGTGGTCCAGCTGGAACCCTGGGGGGTGTTGACTGTCTGACAACCCTAACGTGGTAAACTGAGTGAGGGAGTCCCAGCTCAGGGGAACCAGGGGACCCTGGCAGGATGGAAGACATAGATGTAGTGGTTGTGGGGAGGGCGATGATATGATGGTCCCGGTGATGGTCCTGGTGATGGGGACAATGATGATGGTGGCCATTAGGGAGAGGGACAGGACCACAGTGGAAGCTGAGCAGTAAAATGTTTACAGATGTGTCACAAAGAAAAGCTCCAGCAGAAAAAGGGTTGAAGTTTCATGCACTTCAACGAGGTATGGGAGAGCCCCTCTAAAGGGTTGTGAGCCCCAGCAACCCAGAAACTAAAATGATAATGTGAGTGCTAAGGCTAGGGAGGTGCTAAGCACATGTGTGGGCACCATAGTGGAAGTATTGTGCTAAGTTTAGAGGAAACTGTGGCCTAGCATAAGGGTCAGGGCTGAGTGTGAGTCAGTATGAGCTCCCTGGCCTAGTGCAAACTGTGGCCCAGTGTGAATACCATGACCCATTGTGAACTGTGGCCCAGAGTGAGCCCTATGGCCAAGTGTGCGTGCTGTATCCCAGTGTGACCCGTGATTCAGTGTGTGTAAGCCTCTGCCACAGCTGATGTGAACAGGGATGTGTGATGAAAACCTCAGGCTCCAAAACTAGGACCTGGAGAGACACGGGTCTGGAAACAAAATGTCGACACAGGAAATAGTCCGTCCACACAGTGAAAGAAGGCAAGAACAGGTTCAGGAATTCCAAAACTCAAGTCAGGCATTCCACCACACAAATCTTCTGCTCCTAAGGAAAGCAGCTTAGTGGAGGAAGACTGAAGACTGAGTGTGCCGCCTTCTTGAAACCCAGGTTTTTATTAGCAAGAACCAGGCCACACCTGAGGGTGGAGAATGAATACTGAGTAGGGTAAAACCCAGTAATCTAACAGGGATGTTTCAGCCTCGCAGGCATTTCCAACTGGGAATCAAACAATGCATCTTCCAGGGGGCTGTGCTGGTCCCCTACTCGTCTCCTTGTACAGACAGGCAGCCATGCTGTGTCAGGGGCAAGTGAGCCCGATCTCCAGGTTTGACCCTGGCTCCACCAGTTAGTGCCCACAGGAGGCGACCTGTGAGGTTCTGACAAGCGCTGTGTCTGCAGGCTGAGTGGGTCTGTGGGGGTGCTGGGAAGACTCAGGGATTCTCTCATGCCGCAGGTGGGAGGATTGTATATCCCTTGGGCCTCTGACTTGGAGACCTGAAGCCTTTGCCTCATTGCCCAGTGCCCACCACCCAATTAGCTTTATTTTGTCCAGCGATGTAAACTCTGTTCCCATCTGCCCACACCCAGAGGTAGATCTGGTCATGTCTCTGGAGCCAAGCAGCCTGTTCAAGGGGACCATGAAATTGACCCCTTTGTTGCTGCCAGCCCACCCCTCAACCTGGGCCCTGCATTCTCCTCTGCCCTGATGCTGATGGTACGACCCCTGTAGGTTGTTATGAACTGGAGCTGAGGCCCATCTCAGTGCCTGGCACATAGACTCCTGGGCATTGTCTGCGTTGCTCAATGACTACTTGGGTAGGTAGGGACACTCCTCCATATACCCAGCAACTCGAGTAGGTCTCCTATTTCTGCTCTGTTCTGTGATGGGGAGTCTCAGGAGGGGATACCCCAAGGCTGAGATGTCCAGGGAAATTCCAAGGCAGGAGGTCACTGGTGGTGCCAGGACTGGGGGCTAGGGGTGAGGAAGGTTGTCAAGGGGGGCCAGAAGTGAAAATGCTTATGTGGGGTCAGAACCATGGCACAGCATGGGGGGGGGGGCGCTAGCCTTGCAAGCAGCCAACCCAGGCTAGATTCCCTGATACTCTTCCCAGAGTACTGTCAGGAGTGATCTCTGCATACAGAGCCAGGAGTCTGCCCTGAGCACCACCCACAAACAAAACAAAAAAGCTAATAATGCTGCTGCCTTTATGAGTGTCCACTCCCTTTTGCAGTAGTTGGGCAGATAGGGACGCTGACCTCCCTCTAGACTGTTCTCTGCTCTTGCCCTCTGAAATTTTATACTTTGTGAGACTCCAGGGGCTTCTGTTCCCCCAAGTTTCCTCCCTCTGGAACCAACAGATGAGATCTAGCCTTGGCTGTTTGTCCTCCCATCTCACTCATTTTGCCAGACAAGACGTTATTTTAGTTTATTTTTTAATTTTGGGTCACATCCGGCAATGCTCAGGGCTTACTCCTGGCTCTGTGCTCAGAAATTACTCCTGGTAGGCTTGGGGGAGCCTGGGGCCCACTTCTGCCCAGGGAAATGCACAGCCAGCTGCTTCTTGCTCTCTGAGCTTGACAGATGGTCCTTACTCTGTCTGGGGGTGTTGCACCACTTTTGGGCTCTCTGCTAGCTGTGTCATGTGCCAGTCTACAGGGGGTGGGGTGTAGGGTGTGTGTGAAGGGAGCAGAGGGACGAGGAAGAAAAGTTTCAGCCTCTTCAAGAAGGGGACCCTGCCCTTCTACATAAATTTGACTCCTGGGTCATTTCCCCTTTTGAAGGGCCACAAAGGATGGTTCAGGGAACCACGTGATTCTGGGTATGAATCCTTTGATTTCTCTGAGTGGAGCACTCACAGGGTTCTGAGTATCTCCCTGCCTTGTCTCATTCTCCTTCAGCAGCCCTGCACTATGCATGGTATATGCTCATATGGTGCCCACCTGGGGCCCATGTGGTGCTCGCATAGTGCATGTCTGCATATTGCCCATGTGATGTCTGTGTGTTGTCCTGTGGTATCCATGTGGTGTGTGCCCTCATGGTACCCCACATATTGTCTGCATGGTGCTCCCATGGTGTCCATGTGGCAACTATGTGGTTCCCACTTGATCTCTTCATGGTGCCCATGTGTCTTTGTGATGTCTGCATGGTGCCCACATAGTGAGGACTGGCATTTCACAAACACTATGAGTTAGCAAAACCTCTGAACCTAGCACACATCCTCATTTCAGTTTTATCTTTTTTTGGGGGGGGGCACATCTGGTGATGTTCAAGGATTACTACTTCTGGCTATGTGCTCAGAAATCACTCCTGGCTTGGGGGACCATATGTGACACTGGGGGATCAAACCACAGTTCCTCCTAGGTTAGCGTGTACAAGGCAGATGCCCTACCACTTGCACCACTGCTCTGCCCCCGTTTTTTTCTTTTCTTTTCGGTTTTTGATCACACCCAGAAGTGCTCAGGGGTTACTCCTGGCTCTGTGCTCAGAAATAACTCCTGGCAGACTCAGGGGACCATATGGGATGCCGGATTTGAACCACTGTTTATTCTGGATTGGCTGTGTGCAAGACAAACACCCTACCACTGTGCTATCTTTCTGGCCCCAAGATTCATCCTTTTTTATTTGCCTCTGTCCTGTATGGTTTTTCCTTAACAGATCTTGAACCCATTTCATTAGCTTTACATCTGTGTATTTTATTTTTACGCAATCCTATCTCATGATTTGAAATCTTCATCTCCAAAGTCATTTGCTAGTGTCTAGAAATTCAGTTGACTTGTCGGACACTAATCCTAGTGGCCAGCCAGGCTGTTGAGGTTCTAGTGATATTGTTGGGATTCTGGTTCAAGGATCATACTCCATAGGAGCAGAGACACCCCATCTTCCCTGCAGGGATGTGAAGGGCCCCCCACTTTTCTCCCCTCTGTTCCAGATCCCTGCCTTATCCCTTACACAGAGGACCCCCCCCTTTCAGTCTCCCCAGTTTGACTAGTATGCCAACTGCAGCTTTGGTGGCAAATGCCTTATTCTGGATTGAGGAATCAGTTGACTTCAATTTCTATTTTGCTTGAGTTCCTTATCCAAAATTGCTGTAAATCTTTGCAAAAGGTTTTCTATCATAATATGATTTCTCTCTTTTACTCTCAGTTACTACGATGAATTATGTGAATTGAGTTACAAATGTTCAAGCTGGCTTTAATTTCCAGACTAATCCCCACTTGGCTGTAATATATTAATATTTTAATGGATTGCTGAATTCAACCTGCTGGCATGTTAGTGGATGTTTTTACATCTGCCTGTTTTCCTGAGGACCACCGGGCTCTCGTTTTCTGTGGCAATTACAGTCTCCTTTATTTGGGTATTTGAGAAAGGCAGGCTAGTAAAATCAATCTGTCCCATTCTCTTTGTTTTCTGGGAAAGTGCCTGCCCTGGAGCTCTATGTAGTTGGCACAAGACTTGAATTCCAAAGGCCGGAGCGATAGCATAGCAGTAGGGCATTTGCCTTACACACGGCTGACCAAGGACAGACCTGGGTTCGATTCCCAGCATCCCATATGATCCCCTGAGCCTGCCAGGAGAGATTTCTGAGTGCAGAGCCAGGAATAACCCCCGAGTGCTGCCAGGAGTGACCCAAAAACTAAAAATAAATAAAAGACTTGAATTCTGGCAAATGTTGGTTCATCTATGCATTTGTTCAGAGCCTCAGTGAGTCGTGAATGTAATGTAAGATGGTGAGGTCTTTGGGCTACCCTATAAGTCTGGGAAATGAGGATGGCATACATTGGGAAGGGCACTTGCCTTGCACGTAGCTGGCCCAGGTTCAGTCTCCAACATCCCATTTCATCCCCCAAGCCCGCCAGGAGTGATTCCTGAGCACTGAGCCAGGAGCACCAAAAAAAAAAAAAAACCCAAAGTCTGGTAGCTACCCTACGTCGCTTTTTTATTGGGGTTAAACCTACAAGCTATGAAATGCACTTCTTGATATTAAGGGGCACAGGGGGCAGTGCTGGGAGCCACACAGCTCCAGCAATGCCATTTGGGACCTCACATGAACCCTGGCACTAACCCCTGGCCCTTGGGCCACCTCTCTGCCCCCTAGAAAGTGTATTTGCACCCTTTCTGTGGGTGTGTTTGGAGGTCACACTCAGAGCTGCCCCATTGCTACACATCTCCACATTCATCCTGGGGGCCCTGGAAATTTTGCCCCTTGAGATCCAGAAATGTGTCTCTGGAGCCAGAAGCCCTTCAGGCTTTGCTGAACAAACACACCAAAGTGGTGGGGCCTGAGGCAGCTCATGGTGGATCCCAGTGAGCCCGGGTATGGGTCACAGTGCCCTGGCAGCCTCTTCCAGACTCAGTTTCCCCATGTTGTGATTGGAACCAAAAAGATTGGATCTTCTGACCATGTATTTCTTTTTTGTTGTTGTTGTTTTTTGTTTTTTTGTTTTTTTGGGCCACACTCGACGTTGCTCAGGGGTTGCTCCTGGCTGTCTGCTCAGAAATAGCTCCTGGCAGGCATGGGGGACCATATGTGACACCTGGATTTGAACCAACCACCTTTGGTCCTGGATCGGCTGCTTGCAAGGCAAACGCCGCTGTGCTATCTCTCCGGGCCCCTGACCATGTATTTCTGACCTTGGCTCCCCCCATGCACTTTGTGACCTCAGAGCAGGAGGGGAGATTAGAGCAGAAACCTTTGGGGTGGACCCAAATTTTGAGCGGGCAAAGCTCCCATGTGGCCCAGCACAATCGTTTGGCGACTCTCAGAAGCCGTGTGGGTTATAGCTGGGTGGGAGACTCATGGGAGCCGGTGAAGCAACAACCACCATCTGGGTATTCTTCACACAGGGCCATCTTGGCGTGATGGGAGCTGGCATCTTCCTGAGATGCCTAGTTAGTGCCACACACTGGCCCAGGTTCCCCGGGGTTGTTGGTTGTGCACTTTCTGCACGCCTGGGACACAGTGACCACCAGGGGGCGCCAAGCACCCATTCACACTTGCTGCCAGCACAGGGCTGTCTGGTGCTGCTCATACATGGTGTTCTACACACGTGGCCTCAGTGCTCCACATGCTCCACACACCTGCCACGATGCCCACACAACTGGCCATGGTGCTCACACCTGTTCTTGGTGTTCACACCTGCCTGTGACGCTCCCACCTGGTTGTGTTGCTCACACTTGCTCATGACACTCCCACCTGCCTGTGCTGTTCACACCTGCTCATTGTGCTCACACTCGGCCATGATGTTTTACCCAACTATGGTGCTTACACCTGACTGTACTGCTTCCAACTGACTGCTCTCACTTGCTCATGGTGCTCTCACCTGCCTGTCATGCTCTCCCAACAGCTGAGTTGCCAGACTCTGCTCGGCCCACGGAGGTAGCAAGTATGGCCCTTGAGGCCTCTTGCTATATGGTCCCTGGCCATCTCCAGACCCCAGGAATTGGCATCATTTGGAGCATCTGAAATATGTGGTCAGCAGTTAGTCCCAATTTCCTGGAGTTTCTGGTTCCTGGAGTGCCCTCCTGTGTTCCCCTGGTTCTGACAATCTTGGAACAAGTGGGTGTGGGTGTGTGGGGAGTGCTGGCAGGATTCAGCCCTTCATGCTCAGTCCTCATAAAGATGGAGTCAGCAGCAGGTACCCCTGTTCTGGAGCTGTGGAAAGCCACACCCCACCAAGGCTGACCCCCTGAGCTGACTGAGCAGGTGCTCTGTCCCTCCTCTGGGCCACCCTGTGTAGACAAGTCTCTCACTGGGAACTGGGGAGCAGGGAGACTCAGAACACTCCTTACTTACATCACCCTGGGGGCTATGCCCGTTAGCCACCAGCCCAGCACAGCCACCAGCCTGGACACCAGGGGCCTATGGGTATCTCATTGATGCCCGGTGCTCCACAGTGACTTCACAGGTATCTGTGAAATGCTCCAGAAGGAACTGAAACCCACTGTCATGTTGCTTACCTGGGCAGGGCTGGATTAGGCAGGATCATAGGGTCTGCTTCATGGTGCTCTCCAGCCTGCTGACACCTCCTAGGGGTGTCCCCACAGTGAGACTTTGAGTATTTCCTGGACCCTTCCCATCCTCATGGCCCCTGCCCAGTGTGACATCAAAATGCCTCTTCCACTGCCAAGTGACTTCAGGGATGGCCCACCAGGAACGCATCTCCCCAGGTTGTTATATGGGGGCCACATGGAGGCTCACGAGAGCCAGTTCCTGCAAAGCAAGCGTAAAACCAGGGTATACCTGGCACCCCAATATGGACAAGTGTGGACCCCAAAAATAGTCATTGGTTACTTTTGTTATGGTAGCCTATCATCCAGTAACTCATTAAATAAAAATTAGGGGCCAGAGTGACAGCACAGTGGGTAAGGCATTTGCCTCGCATGCAGCCAACCCAGATTTGATCCCAGCATCCCATATGGTCCCCGAGCCTGCCAAGAGTGATTTCTGAATGCAAAGCCAGGAGTAACCCCTGAGCACTGCTGGGTGTGGCCCGAGAACTAATAAAATTAAATAAAATAAAAAATTAACCAAAGACCAACCTGTAGAAAACTTCTAGAAGGGCTGGAGCAACCATACAACGGGGAGGGAATTTGCCTTGCTCACAAACTCTTGAAACTTGATCTGGGTTAGATTCCTGGCATCCCATAGGATCCCCTGAGCCTTCCAGAAGTAATTCTTGTTGTTTTTGTTTGTTTGTTTGTTTGTTTGTTTGGGGGACATACCTCTCTGCACTCAGGGGTTACTCCTGGCTCTGTGCTCAGAAATTACTCCTGGCAGGCTCAGAAGACCAGGGACTTAAGCCTGGAATTAAACACATGCAAGGCAAATGCTCTACCCACTGTACTGTCACTCTAGCCCCAAGGAGTAATTCTTGTGTGTGGAACCAGGAGTGAGCCCACCAGGTGTGGCCCCCAAACCAAAATAAACCACCAACAACAAACATCTTCTGGAATATTCCATCACTTGAGTTCACATTTGCTGCTTCAAATACACCTTCCATCAAGAACTAGGACTGTTTCTGAGGAATCTGAGTGAAGGGGACTGGGATGACCTTGGATCTGGGGAGTGGGGAATCTTATATCTCAGTGCTGGTCACTGAGGGGGGACAGCTGAGCCCCCAAGGGAGCATGTCTAACCCCACTATGAAACCACTCTCCTTCATCCCACAGAGTTTTCTTCCTGAACGTCCCATTTGACACAATTTTGGAGCGTCTCACCTTAAGGAGGATGGATCCCGTCACAGGAGAAAGGTATATGCCCCTACGACCCTCCAGGACTGGCAAGGGGGCTGCCAGAAGGTTCTAGAAAGTTTCCACCATCCTCATCCTTGGATAGTGCTTCAAGTCCCCTTGACCAGGCCCTGAGCCCAGAACAGTGATAAATGTGTGTCCCTTCAGTTCCTACATACACTGCCCCTGTGGGTCCTAGCCAAGCTTTCCTGGTACCCACTTCCAGTTGTAATGGCCTGGATAGTCACTAGGTCCAGAGCAGAGCCTGGAAAAAGTCACTATAGGGTTCTTCCTCATGGTTTTGCTGCCTGTGACCTGCTTTCTTTCCCTCACTTGGAGTCTCAGTGTGTTTGAAGGGGTGTTGACTCTCGGGGCCCCCAGGTACCATCTCCTGTACAAGCCACCGCCCACCATGGAGATCCAGGAGCGGCTCCTCCAGAACCCAAAGGACTCAGAGGAGCGGGTCAAGTTTAAGCTGGACCTTTACTACCGGAATTTGGCCGAGCTGCAAGAGTATTACCCCCACGCCATCAGCCTTAATGGGGACCAGGACCCCTACACCGTCTTCGAGTACATCGAGAGCGGCATCATCGCCCCCCTGCCCAAGAAGGTCCACTGAGGGGCTCTGCGCAGGGAACCCCTACCCTGTGCCCCACATTCTGGAATTCACCAAGGCAATAAAGTGAGCAGGGAGCTGACTCAAGGGCAGGCCTTAGGAGCATCCATGCCCAGTTCAGGGCAAACAGCACAGCCCAGGCCTGACTCCCTGCTCACACCTGTGCCAGGAGAATGAATCACCCTGACACTCCCCATGTACCCCTGTTTCATCTGCAGCCTCTCATTAGGGCTTGGTATTACTCCCTGCTGCTGCTTTGACCCCCATACACAGGGCCCTGCTGGCTGTCCTCTTCTTCCTGAGCCTCTGGGGATCCCATGGTGAGGCAGATGGGGTCACAAAGGCAGGGCCTTGAAGTAGGGATCCTGGGGTGCCTAAGCTGGGGGAAGAAGGAGTAAAGATAGAGTGAGTAAAGATGTTGCATATCCTTCTAGGACAGTCCCCTGGTGGCAGGCACCCCCTTTGGCCACCGAGATGCACTCACTGTGCCCGATGCACCAGCAGAGGGCGCTCCTGTCCCCAACAGACAGCGAATCAGGGACCACTAGGACCATAGAACCCCAGGGAAGACCAAGTCGGCCTCCCGGTGGTGGGTCGGTGGGTGACCCTCATAGGCAGGTGCACAGTGGAGCCCTGGGTAAAACTCACCCCATGCAGGAAGAGTTAGAGGCAGGTGGAACAGTTGGGTGGGGGGCCTCCTAGGAGCCCTCTGAGGGACACTGGAAGGCTGCTGAGACACTGGGAAGTGTTAGTGTAAGAGTAGGAACCCTGGTCTCAGGTGCCAGCTGGACATGCAGTAGAAAATGAACAGGAGAATTGGGAAGGTAGCAACTGGGGACAGAGCCCCAGGCATGTCCTGGGGGACTCCTGAGTCCCTCTCAGGGAGTAAGCATAAAGAATGGGGCAGGGGGAATCCACCCTGGCTCTGTCCCAAACCTTGATGGTCCTGTACTGGGGTGGTGGACAGGGCGAGGATGAGGGTCAGCCAGGCCTGTACACAGGGGCCCCATGCATGGCATGGCCTACTGTTCATGTCCTTCCTGCTACTGTCTGGCTCTTCCAGTTGGAGGGTATCCCTCATTTGAAAAACAGGCTCATACCTGGGGTTGGAGAGGGATAGGTTAAGGCATTTCCCTTGCACACGGCTGACTCTGGTTCAATCCCCAGTACCACATAGTGCTCCTAGCCTTCCAGGACTGATCCCTAAGCACTGCTGGGAGAGAGCCAAACCCCAAAAAGAGAAGACACAGGCTCACTGTACTGAGATGGGGGACTCCTTTGTAAGGGAATTAACAGCAACAGGGGCTCCAGGACACAGAGACTTGTTTAATTTGGTTTTGGGGGGACACATTTGACTGCATATTGGGCATCTGAGAAGTCTGCTGCTCAAAGCTGGGGGCACTGGGAACACACTTTGGGAATCCTCCCCAAGTAGGGTGGCAGCTGTGCTGAGAAGGGCTCTGAGGAAGAGAGAAGGGAGGAAGGAAACTCCCAGGAAAGTCCTCAGAGGCCCAAGGATCCTTCCTTCCCCTTGCCCTGCACCCCCAAAACCGTAGGCATGCTGTGAAAGAGCAAGACTGTATGAAGTGCCCTCATCCCAGGCAGTGCACACAGCATTGTCCCTCAGCCCTGCACATACCAATATTGTTTTAATACATAAAGAGTCTTAGAGTTGGTAGGGGGATAGGCTCGGCCTAATTCCTGATGACCCCTTTAAGTCCAAGGGTCTGAAAGCCACAGGGTAATGGCGGAAAAACTCACAAAGCAGTCACATAAAGTTCCAGGAGTCAGCCAGCTTTATTCCATGGTCCTAACCTAACATACATTTCCTCACATGGCTTCTATGCTAAGCTTTTTTTCTAGCAGCTACTTCTCTACTCCTGGCTCTCTCGGCCTGTCTCCCCTTCAGCTGCTTTTTCCAGGCTTCCTTGCTGACTACCTTTGCTGATGCTACTGCGGCATAAGTAAGAAATTGAGGAGATACCCACAACCAACACCACACATACACAGCCCACCACACACCTACTAAATAGATATGCAGCTAGTCTCTTTGTGGCCACAAACTTTGTTGATAACCCTCCAATCCAGCGGTTCGCCAGTGGTTTCTCTGGCACTTGTATGTGGGGATGTGGGTCATACCTGGCACTGCCTGGCAGCTACTCCCAGTTCTTTCCCAGTTCCTTGCACTTCTGGCAGTGCTTGGGGACCGTGAGGAGCCAGGAATCAACCCAGAGTCAACCATCTTAAACCCACTGCTTTCCCTCCGATCTTCCTTACATCACATAACATACCCAACCACATTAGGAGTAGGATTTTCAACTCCCAACATCACATTTTTTTCTTTTTCTTTTTCTTCTTTATTTATTTATTTATTTATTTATTTTGGTTTTTGGGCCATACCCGACGTTGCTCAGGGGTTATTCCTGGCTGTCTGCTCAGAAATAGCTCCTGGCAGGCACGAGGGACCATATGGGACACTGGGATTCAAACCAACCACCTTTGATCCTGGATCGGCTGCTTGCAAGGCAAACGCCGCTGTGCTAGCTCTCCGGGGCCCCTTTCTTCTTCTTCTTCTTCTTTTTTTTTTTTTTTTTGCTTTTGAGCCTCACTCGATGATGCTCAGGGATTACTCCTGGCTCTGCACTCAGAAATCGCTCCTGGCTCAGGGGGCCATATGGGATGCCGGGGATCGAACCCAGGTCCATCCTGGGTCAGCCACATTCAAGGCAAACTCCCTACCGCTGTGCTATCGTTCTGGCCCTTTTTTTTTTCTTCCCCACCTCTTCCTCTTTTTTTTTTTTTTTTTTTGCAGTGGCCAGTATTTATAGTGTTAACTAGGACGAAGAACAAGTCTCATTTTCTTCTTCCTGATTTCAGTAGAAAAAAAGTTAAGTGTTTTCCCACGAAGTATTACTTTAGTTGTGAATTTTAAAATAAGTATGCTTTATGTGCTCTGGAGTTGGGTCAGTGGTCTGAGCGCAAGCTTTGCATGCAAGAAACTCGGGGCTCAATCCATTGTACCACATGGTCCCTGAGCACTGCCAGGAGCAACCTCCAGCACAGAAGCAGGGCGTTTGCCTTGCACTGGGTTAACCCAGTTAGATCCCCAGCATATAATATGGTCCCCCAAGGCAGGAGCGATTTCTAAATGCAAAGCAAGGAGTAATCCCTGAGCGCTGATGGGTATAGTCTAACAAAACAAAACAAAACAAAACAACCTGGGTCTGCTGCAAGCAAGGCAAACAACCTACCCGCTGTGCTTATTGTTTCAGCCCTTTTGTTGTTTCTGGGTCACAATTGGCGGTGCTCAGAGGTTACATCTGGCTCCGGGCTCAGAAATCGCTCCTGGCAGATATGGGTGATCATATGGGACTCCAGGATTTGAACCATCGTCTGACCTGGACTGGATCAGCTGCGTGCAAAGCAAATACCTTACTGCTGTGCTATCTCTTCATTCCCGACTAGGGGCGATTTCTGACTGTTTTATTGAGCCCCCTCCAATGCATCTATGAGTGCAGCTGGTGTTTATTTTTTTGCGGGGAGTTTTCCAGAAGTGTCTGCATGCTGCGGGCAGGCAACATGAGATAGAAGTGGGGGCTTTTGCCAATTGAGAATATGAAGGGTATTTCGGGCAACTGGGCTACCATTTGGGAATCCCCAAGAAAAGACACGGAATGAGACCCCCATTCTCCCTCCTAGAGATAAGGAATGTACTTATCAACCATTCCCATGCTTGGGGAGTTAACCCAGGGGGCGCTGACTCCTCAATATCCCCACGTGATCTGGGGGTGCCATTACGGGAAGATCTTGGCTAGGAGAAACCGGCGGGACGAGTCGTCATTCCCTTGGCTACTCACTATCCAGCTTGGGCAGCCGAGGCCCGTCAAGGTCACAGTTGATTTGGCCATGGTCCCTCTGAATATGCCCTTCAGGGTCCCCCCAAACACTAGGAGCCTGCTCAGCGACCCGGTCACTCTGTAAGTGTCCTCAAACCCCAGTGATCACTATCTTTTTTGAGGGGGAGATGCACAGAGTTAGTCCTGGCTATGTGCTCAGAAATTGCTCCTGGCTTTAGGGACCATATGGGACACTGGCAGGATCGAACTGTCCTATGTTAGCGCATGCAAGGCAAATGCCTTACCACTTTCGCCACCACTCCGCCCCTAATTTTTTTTTTAATTTTTGGGTTATACCCGGCGGCGCTCAGGGGTTACTCCTGGCTCTATGCTCAGAAATCACTTTTGGCAGGCTCGGAGGACGATGGGGATGCCGGGATTCGAACCACTGTCCATTCTGTGTTGGCAAGGCAAACAAACACCTTACCGCTGTGCTATCGCCCTGACCCCAGTGGTCACTATGTTCACTGCTCATTTCTGTTGGTTTCATGCCAGATACACACACACACACACACACACACACACACACACACACACACACACACACACACCAGTAACCTCCGGGTGCACAGCGTCAACTCTTCTCTGCTGTGGATCGATGTGTGGGGACCACCACTCCAAATTACATACAGCAGCCATGTCTTGGGGGGTAATTACAGAATCCCATAACTCTGGGGGTGCGGCACCCCCAAATTCAGAACCTCTCATTCCCTCAAGCCCAAAACTTGGTACAAGATGTGGGGAACGGGCCTGGAGAGATAGCACAGCGGCGTTTGCCTTGCAAGCAGCCGATCCAGGACCAAAGGTGGTTGGTTCGAATCCAGGTGTCCCATATGGTCCCCCGTGCCTGCCAGGAGCTATTTCTGAGCAGACAGCCAGGAGTAACCCCTGAGCAACGTCGGGTATGGCCCAAAAACAAAAACAAAACAAAACAAAAAAAGATGTGGGGAACACACGAGTTCTTCACAGGGACTACTGGCGGACGCTCGGTCACTTCTCGATTCGCTGTCCCTGAGCAAGGCAGCCCAGTGCTGGGCTGGCGTGGTGGGGGGCCAGGCCCGCCCTCCAAAGCGGGCAGCAGACCTCATGGTGGGATGTGGCGCCCCGTGGTTGGACAGGACCACCAAGGTCTGATGACGCTCTGCAGGATCAGATTACAAGAAACAGGGCGGCGCTGAGCTGCTTGAGGGGCTGGCACTGCACAGTTGGGGGACGGTCCCCGGACTGGGGTGTCCGATAGCTATGTGGCTATGGGTGGGGTGGGGTGTCCGAGGGCTATGTGGCTATGGGTGGGGTGGGGTGTCATGGTCCTGGGGGTCCCCCACTCTGAGACTGTGGTGTGTCTGCTTGATATTGGTGACTGGGTGGCGACTGGGCTGTGCTGTGTCGACCCCAAGCGTGTTGCTATGGCCAGGCCACCAGAGCCAAGGCGCCACGTCATGCAGGAAGCGTTGAGCTGCACTCCCCACAAATGCAGTGGGCCCCAGAGGGGCCCCCTAGCCCTTCTGCAGCCAGAGCTCCACGCCCCGTTCCCAGCGTGCCTCTCGAGAGTCCCTCTGGCCTCTCAGGCCCTGCCAAGCCCCATCACCCACCGCCTGCGCTCGGGCGCCTCCTGCCTGTCCTTCCATGAACCTAGAAATATCAGGGAGGCTGCCAGCTCCGCCTTACTCCCCCCCACAAGGACACCCCCATCCTTTGAGACTTCCAACATAGCTTTCTGGGGGCTCCTGCCTCAGAATTGGGTCAAAGCTGCACTCCTGCCCCCTCCCTCGATCTGAGTCACTCCCCAAGGAAGGGGCCAGGGGTCAGGAGGATTCGGGCTGGAACTGCAGCTAGAGGAGGGCTAAGGGGCGGCTGTGCTGCTATGGGACTCTAGGGGTGCAGCTTGGTGCTTGCCTGATGTGGCACCTTGGTTCTGGTGGCCTGGCATGCTGGAGGGGGCGATCGCGAAACACTTGGGGTCTACACTAACCACGCAACCGAGTCACCACCTAGCTAATATTGCCAAGCAGACCAGCACTACACCCTCAGAATAGAGGACCCAGGATCACGACACCCATTATGGCCGTGTGGCCATTAGACATCCCAGCCCAGGGGCTGGGCCTTGCCCCAGCTGCGCAGTGCCAGCCCTTTGCGCAGCCCAGCGCCGCCCAGTTTCCTGTAATCGGATCCTGCACTCGGACCATGGTGGCCCCTCGAGTCACTGGATAGCCACTGGAGGAGAGATGTGTGGAGAGATGGGGTCCAGTGGGAGAGACAGGGCCAGGAGGAGACTAGGGCCAGGGGGAGAGATGGGGCCAGGAGAGATTGATTCAGGAGGACAAAGTCCTGGGGTTCAGAGGAGAGACAGGGCTCAGGGATGGGGTCCGGGTGATGTGATGGGGCCTGGGAGAAGGTCCCTGAGGTTTCTTTGCATCTTGCAGCCACCATTGCCCATAGAAGGCCCTTCCCCAGACACCTTGTCCTCAACAAAGCCCATGGATACTGGCCTAGCTCTGTGTACCTCACTCAGGGCAGCAGCTCTCCAAGTCACCTTGGAGACTCAGCAGGGCAGGCAGCCAGCTGTGTGTCCCCAGGGCCAGGACTTTGGGGAGCCCCTGTGAGTCCCAAACTGAACCTCTCAGTAGAGGAGCTGGCACTGTCTCGGCATCGGTGGTCGGAGCTGAAGAGGCTCTGTGAGTGGTAATGGCTGGCCAGGACATCAGGGCTCAAGAGGGAGACAGGGCCTCAGGGCCTACCTCCTTGCACTCAGTGGCCATTTTCTGTTGACCAGGTCCATCAGGAGGCCGATAAATCAGGGTGTGGGGTGCAAACCTCTATGAGAAATTGGGGGACATGAAACCTGCACCCCCCCCCACACACCCTGGGTACACAGTGAGACAACAGCTGGACAGACCACCACCCACTTTGTGTGGCCTTGGGAATGGATCCCAGATAGGTGCTCTACTGCTGAGCTCCTTCCCAGCCCCTAAGATCTGAGTTTTGGTGGTTGGCAATTTGCCCAGAGACAATGTCCTGTAGTGCTACCTCAGGCTGAACAGCCCTGACCCATTACTGCATCTGTCCCTACAGTGACTCTGACCAGTCACACCCCTCATGTTTGGGAGTCTTAGCGCTCACCTGTGCAACCCCCCTCAAAGTTCCCCACCACCAAAAAAAAAAAAAGAAAAAAGAAAAAGGGGGCCGGTGAGGTGGTGCTAGAGGTAAGGTGTCTGCCTTGTAAGCGCTAGCCAAGGAAGGACCACGGTTCGGTCCCCTGGCGTTCCATATGGTTCCCCCAAGCCAGGAGCAATTTCTGAGCGCTTAGCCAGGAGTAACCCCTGAGCATCAAATGGGTGTGGCCCCCAAAACAAAACAAAGAACAAAGCTCCCCACCCCACCAGCCACTGGTACTGCAGGTCACACAGACCCAGTGCTATTTTCAGAGGTTCCTGCCCTCGTGGGAGCCAAAACCCATGGGGAGGGGGACCCCCTAATCTTTGGGGTGCCACACTTCTTTCTCATTCTACCTATTCATCTATCTTCTGGTTTCCTTTCAAGGTGAGCACAGAGGCAGGGGTTCAGATCACTGCAGGGAGAGGGGGCAGCTGGTGGGTCTCCAGCCACGAGAGCATGTTTGGTTAAAAATCAACAGCACCCCTGTGGCACCCCACACCACCATACCAACAGCAGTCAACCCACTCTCAGTTAGGCCACCATCTTGTGTTCGCCTGATGTGACCATTCCCTAGAGCAGAGGGGTCCATGCCACGGCCACGTGGAGTCGACTTGGCCACAACTGTGAGTCCATCAGCAGAGGCTGAGAAGATGGCTGAGGAATTGATTGGCTGAGATGGACACGGGCGTAGGAGACGGCTAACGAGATGGGATAAGAAGGGCTGAGGGGACAGCGACCCCTCAAGTCTCTCCAGGGCAGCCAGGCACTGGTAGTTCGGCCTCACTTAATTCTCTTGAAAGTACTTGAGAGCTCTGTGGTGGTGGTAGTGTGTTGTGTATGTAAATATTTTAGGGGATTAGTATGTTACTGACCCTAACCTGATTGGTGATTGTGCCCTACCCTAGGGTGTGACCTGGTATTCTGCCCCCACCCTAGGGTGGTACCTGATTCTGCTTCCACCATTGGTTGGTATCTGATCCCACCACTGGGTGGTAGCTGATTCTGGGGGATAAAAACAAGGGTCTGTGGAAGGTGAGGGGCTTTTTGCTGGAACTGAGGCTGAGTCTTTGGACTTCAGTCTTGTCCACCGAATAAAGCTAATATTTCCACAAGCCTGACTGTCTGCGAGCTGTTTACACGGCGTTTCACCTCAGAACCATCAGCTAGACAGGGTGGCAGACGCGTGCTCCGAGCTGGAAGAGAAAGGCCTCATCCTCCATCCCTCCATCAGTCAACCTCTTCAGGGGCTGACTTGCAACGGTAGTGATGTCCAGAAGGTTCTGTCGTCTTGAAAGGCACACTCACCAGGGCTCTCTGATTCTGGAAGAGTGCTTCCATATCTCTGCAACCCTCCAACTCCATCTAGCTTCTACCTTACCTTACACCAGATACCCTAATTCTGCCCATTCAGGCCCTGTAGACTGGGGGGTGAGGCCAGTGTCCATCCCAACAGAGACTAACAGCTTAGGAGGCTGCAAAAAACCAGTGGCCATGAGAGTGAAGGCCATACAGGAAGGAGCTGGAGTGGCTTTGAGAGACTCCAGTGAGCTCCGGAACCTGCTGGCTGAGGACAAGATATTCAATATAGAATTGTTCAGGACTCAGCTGGGTCCAGTCCTTAGAACAGAAATGCATGCTGACATGCCCTCGGCAACCAACCCCTCTGGATCTGCTGTGCCATCAAGGTGCCTGCTGAAGCAACACTTTTTTTTTGAGGGGGTGGCACAGACAATGATGCTCAGGTCTTACTCCTGGCTCTGCACTTGGGAATCACTCTTGATGGTGCCCTCCCACTGTGCTGTGGCTTTGCTCTAGCATCACTTTTTCTGGCTGGAAGCATGTCTGGTGGCACGCGTAGGTATGTTGGTGTAGATCGAGCTTATCCAGACATTCTCTGATATTCCCTGGACACACAGGTCAAAGCTGAAGAAATGACTGACACAGAAGAACCGGGGGGTGGGGTGTGTGTGGGAGGCGGGTGTGGACACAGGCTGGGAATGGGAACCAAGTGAGAGGGCATGTCTGCCATGTACCAGGCTCCTGGTACAGTGCCCAGCAGTGCCAGGAAGTTCTCCTTTTCCGAGACTCCTGACAGGAAGCCGAAGGGCTGAGTTCTCATACACTGCTGCTTTGATCCGGCACCTCCTAATCCTGTGTCCGCAGGCTGGAAATGCTGATCTCTGAGTGCCACTGAAAACTGAGTGACCATGCTTGAATATGCAGCCGCTATGCAAACAATTGTGGTAGTAATTTATGTTGAATAAAAAAGTGGCCAAGGTGCCAGAGAGATACTACAACATGGGGGGAGGGGGGTCGTTTACCTTGCACAAAGCTAATCCGACATTCCATAGGGTCTCCTGAGCATCGCCAGGAGTAATTTCTGAGTGCAAAGACATGAGTAACATCTGAGCACCTCTGAGTGTGGCCCAAAAAGCAAAAGCAAAAAAAAAAAAAAAAAAAAGTCGCCAAGAGCACACCAGTGGCTGTGCCTACAGGTCACAATATCCCTGAGGGGATCCCTGGAGGACAGCAGCTACCACCTGTTGGGAAGGTGGTACAGACAGTCCCCCCATGGGGGTCTGAATAAGGCAAGCACAGCCTCCTGCTTCTCAGTGGCCAGCTAATAGGTTGACAGTCAATGGGTAAAAAGGGCAGCTGTCACCTTTGTTCTAGCTGCAGGGGCACAACTTGGCCTCACAGGGCTGCACTCTGCAACCTTGCTCCAGAACTTTCCATTCTCTTTGCTCAAGAACCTTCCTGTAGGCCTCCTGTGAAGCCTCTTTCTGCACTGGTTTTAAAGGGTGGTTCAGGCCACTTTGTGGAGAGCAAAGCAAAGTGAACGGTAAAGAGGCTGAGGCCAGTCTGCTTTGACCTGAAGTGGTTCAGGCTCATGTCCTCGGAGACGCTAGATACATGCCGTTAGTGGTTACAGGGGGTCATCTGCTTTATGCGTTGGGATCACCCACCCTGTCCTGGGCACTGTCCTCAGACAATGCAGGAACACCCAGATGTGTAGTTTGCCATGATCATTCACCCCAACCACAGAAAGGCAGCCTGATTCCAGAGGGCCATTCCAAGTAAAAAATCTGGACTTCTCACTGTCTACATGAACACACCAGCATTTGGCAGCCAGAATTTAACTCACCCCCTTCCTACAGCCAGGCCTTTACTGGCCAGTTTCTTCCTTTTCATTTCACAAACAAGGAAAAATATGTAACCATACACAGAGTTCAAAGCCAAGCACACAGGTCAGCACTGGGTAATGGGACTTTCTGTGACACCATACACAGATAGAATCTGTTTCTCTACTCTGAACTTGGTATAAACAAGTCCCATATCTACTTTCCTTGTATCTAATAGAGTCCATTGCAGAGCAATCCAGAAAAGAAGAGATTTTTGCATCTGTGCCAAAACCAAGCCCAGAAGCCCCTTCAGCCAGTGGGGGAACTTGTTTCAAGGCCTCCCTCTGGAGGGGGGGAAAGGTGGGGGCTGAGCTCGGACCATCTGTGGGGTATTTTTCTAAACCAGCATTCTTGGATGATGAGATAACTATGTGCGAATAAACGGAAGATTTACAGTTCTGAAATCTCTTTCCAGCCCACTTACAATTTAATTTTGATCCGCTCGCCACCCTTCTGCTTACTAAAAACAAATAAAAATAAGAGGCCTGGGCCTGGAGAGATAGCACAGTGGTGTTTGCCTTGCAAGCAGCCGATCCAGGACCTAAGGTGGTTGGTTCGAATCCTGGTGTCCCATATGGTCCCCCGTGCCTGCCAGGAGCTATTTATGAGCAGACAGCCAAGAGTAACCCCCTGAGCAATGCCGGGTGTGGCCCAAAAACCAAAAAAAAAAAAAAAAAAAAAAAAAAAGAGGCCAGAGCAATAGCAGTGAAAAAAAAGCTTGCTTAGCTAGCACATGGCTGACCTGGGTTCGATCCCCAGCAGCCCATATAATCGATCCCTGAAGCCTTGCCAGAATGATTCCTGAGCACAGAGCCAGGAGTAAGCACTGGGCATCACTGAGTGTGGTCCTCCCCACCAAGAAACCCAGCCCAATCCAATCAGCCTATTGTTTCTCCCTTTTGTAACCCCTCTGCAGAGCCATTTCCATATTATGCTGGGAACTCATGGAACAGAGCTGGAGAGAAATCAGTGTGGCCATCTGGGTCTGCAGGGATAGAGAAATGAATATCAGATAGGAAACCTGGATAGACAATCTGGTTGGCTAATCAGACAGAGCTACCAGGGGAGGAAGGCCCACAGCCAGCCAGAGGACACTCAGATCTACTTATCTATCTTCCTTCCTTCTCCAAGACCCATTGCCACAGACCTGCAGACACAGCCTGGGCAAAGCAGACATGTTGCCGCATCAGATCATCAGACTCAGCCTGGCCGTCTCTGCAAAGCCACAGGAAGGTGCTAGGGACATGACCCTCAGCCCTACAACCAGCTCTGTCCTGTTTGCCCATGATAGTCTGACTGAAGGTCACTCCTTTCTCATGCCCCTCCCCACAACCCAGAGCAGGGGTTGGTCTGACTTGGTAGAATGCCCCAAGTTTCGAAGGCATTTGTGTGGGGCCAGAGAGATAGCACAGCAGTAGGGTGTTTGCCTTGCATGTGGCTGAACCGGGATGGAGCCGGGTTCAATTCACAGCATCCCATATGGTCCCCCAAGCTTGCCAGGAGTAATTTCTGAGCACAGAGCCAGGAGTAACCCTTGAGCGCAGCTGATGTGGCCCTAAACCCGTAAACACAAAAGGAAAGCTTTTGTGTGTGTAATAAGACACGAGTGCCTTTTTTATTATTTTGGGGGCCCACATCTGATGGTGCTCAGGGGTTACCCCTGGCTCTGTGCTCAGAAATTACTCTGGCAGGCTTCAGAGACCATATAGGATGCCAGGAATTGAATCCGAGTCAGCAGTTCACAAGGCAAATGCCCTACCCACTGTGCTATCGCTCTGGCCTAATTTTGTTTTGGGGCCACTTACTCCCAGTGGCACTCATGGGTTACTCCTGTGCTCAGAAATTATTCCCTAAGAGATGCTGAGGATCGAACTCGGGTTGGCACGTGCATGGCAAATGCTCTCCCACTGCGCTATCGCTTGAGTGTCTTAACTCTGCTTAAAGATGACAGAATATGATGGGGAAGGGACTGGCCTTGCATGCGGCCAACTGGGTTCGATCCAGTTTGCACCCCTTAAGGTCCACTGAGCCTGCCAGGAGTGTGATCCCTGAGCACAGTGCCAGGAGTAAGTGGCCTCAAAACAAAATCAAAAAACAAAGCTGCCAGCAATGCTTCCACTAACAACTAGCTGAGAAGGAACGATTTCCACCCGCCGAGGGGGAGGACTTCGATTCCTGGGTCAGCCCAGCCTGCAAGCTGCACCTCACAGTGCAGAGACGTGGCGATTGGGGTGGGGAGATGAGTCAGTGTAGGCTGCAGCCAGCAGAGCTGCAGGGAGTTGCATCAGCCATCACTGCTCCCCAGCCTACTGCCCTAGATAGGGAAAAGGGCAGAATAGACCTTCCTTTAAAACACTGTGGGCTGGGGCCGGGGCCGGGGCCGGCGCAATAGTACAGCGAGGATGATGCTGGCCTCACGTAACCAATCCAGGTTTGCATCTCTGGCACTGCATATAGTCCTCTGAACGCCACCAGGAGCAGAACGCCTTGAACACTGCTGGGTGTGACCCCCAAAGCAAAGCAAAGTGAACCAAACCCAATACTTTGTACTCAGCTTAGCTCTATCTGGAATTGTAGTTGTCAAGAACAATAGTGACAGAGAGGCGGGTAGTGTGGGTAGGGTGTTAAAACTAGCAAGACTGACTCTCCCCACCCTAGGTCACAGGCAATAACTGCATGCATAAATGGGGTCACAGTGCAAGCCTAGGCAGCCAACTGGTGGGCCTAAGTGTGTTGGAAAGAACTGAGCTCAGAGTCCAGTCAAGAGTAACCGAGGAGACTGAAAGGAGGGGGGCAGGAGCGAAGCAGGTCTTTTGGCAAGTGGAAAAACTGTACTAACTGCTGGGGAAAAAAGACCATGACAGGGTGACTTGGTTTCCTGGGAACATTGCTGTCAGGACAGTCATAACTAACAGGGTTCCGTGGTGAGGATGGTAGATTCCTAATGTCGAGAACCAAAGGACTTGGGGTTCTCTGAGAGAAGGCCCCAATGAGAAGACAGACAGAAAGTAGATAGGGCAGGAGGTAGGGGGCTCCCACTCCTGAGTTCTATCACCAGCCCCTACAGAGGACCTTGGACCCTTATTGTTAACTGCATCTGTAGGCCCAAAAGCCACCACCAGGGGAAAGGCAAGACAATGTGATGCTTGATTATGGGCCACTCTCTCTTTTTTTTTTTTTTTGGTTTTTGGGCCACACCCAGCGGTGCTCAGGGGTTACTCCTGGCTGTCTGCTCAGAAATAGCTCCTGGCAGGCACGGGGGACCATATGGGACACCTGGATTTGAACCAACCACCTTTGGTCCTGGATCGGCTGCTTGCAAGGCAAACGCCCCTGTGCTATCTCTCCGGGCCCTCACTCTCTTGACTCTATCAACTCCTGACCCGAACAAATGATGGGATGACCTGGTAAGTGGTGAAGGACAGAGCTGTCAGAGCATGGACAATATCTACAAGGGATTTCGGGTCCTCATGAGCCGTCTGTTTTCCTCCCCATAATAGGTGAATAGCTATTCACCATAATAGCTGAATCACACAGAAGTGTCTAAAGGGATCGTGGTGGAGCCTGCAAAGCCTAATTGTGTCTCATCTTCGCTCATAAGGCGGCACTCCAGTCCTGGGCCCCAAATGATCCTTCAAGGAAGTAGAAAGGGCGTGAAGGTTTCCTGTTCTCACAGGTTTATGTGCAATGTGCCGGGGGCTGGCAGGATAACCTGCATGGAGGTGGATGGGGGGTGGAGAGGGGTTCCCCAGCTCCAGCCTTGTGAGCCTGTTGGCACCGCCTGGGGTCACTCAGTCTTGGGTATAAGCCTCGCTCAGTCTAGGCCTCAGTTCTTCAACTGTGGGGTACACCCCTTCATGGCCAGGTAACAGTGTGGGGGTGGCGAAAATTTGGTAACAGTAAAAGGGCTCTTCAGGGGCCGGAGAGATAGCATGGAAGGCATTTGCCTTTCATGCAGAAGGTCATCGGTTCGAATCCCGGTGTCCCATATGGTCCCCCATGCCTGCCAGGAGCAATTTCTGAGCACGGAGCCAGGAGTAACCCCTGAGCACTGCCGGGTGTGACCCAAAAACCACACACACACACACACACACACACACACACACACACACACACACACACACACACACACGGCTCTTCAGCACATCCATGAAACTTAAAATCAACCCTGTGAAGAATCCTAAGTGCTTCTGGAAATACATGTCCGTCCCCGCTGCTTCTCAGGCAAAATGGGGGGGGGGGGGATGGGAATAGGAGGACTCTGATTTAGAGTGAGAATTGCCTTGCTTACTCTTACATGGACATAAAAATAATGTGGAGAAGCCTTTGCAGGTTAACTCCTAAAATATCCCCCATTCCCAGTCAAAACCACTTTAAAGAAATACTTCTTGGAAGTGAAGCAGTGCAAAAGTCCCCAACAAGAATAAACCAGCTGGTGGCTCTGATTATGAACAGCATAGTGAGAGAGAGAGAGAGAATGAGGGAGGATTGATTAAAATGCAGAAATAGAGGAGCTGGAGCAATAGCACAGCGGGTTAGAGCGCTTGCCTTGCACACCATCAATCCAGGTTCAATCCCCGGCATTCCATATGGTCCCCTGAACCTGCCAGAAGTATACTGAATGCAGAACTAGGAGTAACCCTTGAGCACCGCCAGGTTGGTCCCCAAACCAAAATAATAAATAAATAAAATGTGGAAATAACTGGCCTGTTCTCCACTCTTGGTGCCCTGCTTCTGGTGACTGAAACAACTATAGGCACAGTGTCTGCCACTGGCCGACCTTCAGAGCTGTTATTCATGATCTCAATGCTGTCCGGTCTTCTTTCTAAAAAATCAAGTAGGCAGAACCCTCCATCTGAATAAACATTATTCTGGCAACTAGTGGCTAGAAAAGGCTACCTAGCTGATGCCAGTGGCTGCGTGATTAAACTCAACACTCTAAACAGAGAAAAGGGGTGCTCCAGGGCAGCCCATGTGGAAGGGTCTTGAAAGGTCCCGGTGGTCCCTGTGAGGAACAGACAAGGCAGTTCCATGCATGGGAGCTCTGTCACATGTGAGCCCAGCACCAGGCAAGTCTAGTGTGAGGTCATCAGGTCATTTAGGAAGGAACCAAACAAAAGCAGTAAATTGTCCTGGGATAAACACAAAACCAATTATCAAGCACAATGCGTTGGTGTTTTGCCGTGTATGTTTTCCAGAAGTGGGTCAGATAGGGCCGCATGGAGAACACCCAAGAACACTGCTGGCCTCAATGCTTGCTTCACTGCTTTAGGTTTTAAGACAAATTGACATCTATCCTTGCTTAATTACCCACAAGGAAGACATTCGAAAGCGTCTGCAAATGCCAACTTGAAGACTGAGCATCTCTTCTATATCACTACACCGGGGGGGGGGGGGGGGGGGGGGAGCCTCTCTGTGCCAGTAGCTCACCTTCATCCTCAGAGGTAACTTGAGGCAGAGATGAAACATGGGGAGCTGGAGAACTGGACTTTCTTATACACTTACAGGAGCTGGGTCTGGTGGTCTGACGACACGAAAGATGATTCAAAACAAGTCACAATTCATTATTAATTTATTGAGTCACTTGGTTTTTTGACACATGAAAACCAACTTTAGTCTCGGTGTGAACCTCTTAAAAATAGAGTTTTAGGAAAATGAGCTCAATATACAAGGCTATGAGGATGGTTGGGATGCAGACCTGTGGCAATTTGTTGAACAAACACATAGGTCCCTGCATTGGTTCCGACATTGGAATACCTGCTGGAGGATTGGGTACCACGTCCCAGGCAATCTGAGTTCTTTGGTGCCACGAGGCCAGCCCAAACCACGGCTAGGAAAAAAGCCCCAGGCAGTCCAGCAATGCCCTCACCCGACTGTCTGTCAGAGAACTCCTGCCCCTAGAGAAACCAGGGCTTTCTTGCCTGTGGAGACACTTGGAAAATCAGTGTTTCCCACTGGGAAGGAGAGTGAGATCAGCACTGCTCAAAATGACTTCGATGGCTGCCCTCAGTCATTGGGAAGAAATCCATGAGTCCCCAGGGAGAAGATGCCTGCTCCCGCACGTTCCCGGATCTGGACACCAGGCTGAGACTGGGCTCTCTGCAGGCCAGGTGGAGGTTCTTCTCTCGGCAGCGTGTACCTTCTGTACCCTCCCCGATGCTGCTCAGAAGACTGGTGAGTCACAGAATGGGCAGGGGCTTTGCAGCAACCTCTTAATCCAGTCTGGATCTGCGGGGATGGGAGGACAAGGGGGGCTGAGTGTGAGCATTGGGAAGGGCAGTCAGGCCATTGGAGTGAATGCTCAACAGACTGCGCCGTGGGGGAGGGACACATGCCCACGACATACACAGTCATGCTGGGTGCTAATGTCCTCACCTCTCTGAGGGGAAGAGAACTTTAAAGGTGCTGCCCATTTCGTGGAGCTTCTGAATCTACTTGTCTGGGGCATGTACTGTGGTACACCAGGTCATTCAAAAATGGGGGATTTATTGGGGTGGGCAATCAGGAGAGAGAATATAGCTTACTCGGAAAAGTCATGAAGCGCACCATCTGATTCGGCCTTAAGCACTGTGGTCTTCGATATGTCATCACTCATGGTTTTCACAAAACACCGTCATATTTGCCCAGCGAGGAAGTGTGACATTGGGGAGAGGATGCGAATAATGTGTCTAACTGTAGCTCTGCCTCCTCATGTACCATAATCAGGTTGGTCCACTGCAGTGAGTAGGTAAGCAAACCCACCCCCTTCCCACCCCCACCCCCACAACTCACCTTCTGGTGACGGGTGGCGAGCAATGCTGTCATGGAGCAAACACCTCCGATAGATCAAACTCTGGCAGGACTGGTAGGTTAAAAAGCACCTGAAACCATACATGAGGTGGAGGAGAATCAGCCAGGAGCATTTACCTAGAGCCATGCACCTCAGGAACATCCCAGTGCTGCTGGCGACAATGTGCCTATCTCTGCATAGAGACAGAACGTCTCCACGGGCCTTGGAGAGACCATCCCTGCCTCACTACCTGAGTTTCTCAGTACATTTTGAAAAATTCCCTTTTTGGGAATAATTCTTTGATTTTTTTTTTTGGGGGGGGGTTATACCTGGCAGCGCTCAGGGGTTACTCCTGGCTCTATGCTCAGAAATTGCTCTTGGCAGGCTCAGGAGACCATATGGGATGTCGGGATTAAAACCGTTGTCCTTCTGCATGCAAGGCAAACGCCTTACCTCCATGCTATCTCTCCAGCCCCAAATTCTTTGATTTTTAAGGACAGGTAGAAAAACAACCTTTACTGACAGTAGGGACCCCAAAGAGTAGAGGCGGCAAAGTATATGCTCCCTGAGAAGAGAGACATGGACAGTGTCTGGAACAGGTCACATCTGGGGATGAGTAGGCAGAGAGTGGGGGCTCTGCAGGGCTGGATTTCCAAATGGCAATAGTTTTTAAATTACAGTGATGAGATGGGCCAGAGTGGTAACACATCAGAGAGGGCCCTTGAGGGCATTTGCCTTGCATGCGGCCAACCTGGGTTCTATCCCCTGCATCCGATATGGTCCCCTAAGCATGCCAGAAGTAATTTCTGAGCGCAGAGCCAGGAGTAACCCCTGAACACCACTAGGTATGACCTAACATCGCCCCCCCAAAAAAGTAACTAGAACAGAAAATCCCCCAGGAAACAAAAGGGGAGTAAAGTGGGAGCAAAGAGCCATTGACCCAGAGGCTACTGTCTGCCTGGCCGAAACTTCCTCATCTGTGAATCCAGCCACAAGCAGTATCCTGGGCTCTCTCACTACTGTGAGGATGGCAGAGTCAGGACATGTCCGCATAGTCACCATCTGGCGCTATGGGACAGTAGTTACTGCTGGTAGTTAGAACCTGTGACTACTACTAGTGTCTTTTCCTATCCTTGTCTTTACAAAGAATATGAAGACCCCAATGAGAAAAAGTATAGGATCAAAAATTGCCCCCAAATCCATGGATCCATGAATAGGAAGCAGAGACTTGTTCCTGCTGGGAAGGGGACCCATGTGCTGACACGCTAGTAAAGGAACAGGTAAGCTGCTCAGGGAGCCTGGAACTCAGTCCTGTTTCTGGGGAGTAAATGAAAAATCCAACACAACTTTCTACCCTCTAGGATTTCAGCTCCAGAGAGAACCAAGAGAGAAAGAAATGTACCAAATGGTCAAATGGACCCTGCTACGGTGGGATCCCAAGGAGAACAATACAGAGGATCTGGGCAGCGTGTGGTGGGAGCTGGCCTCAAGCACCGAGGAAGGATGAGGCCATTATGCTGAAAAGGAAGCAGGAAAGGGGCTCTGAGGGGACAGAAAGGATGGCAACTTCCTGTCCTCAATGATGGGTCCACAGCAGAGGTAGAGGTAGATGGAGCTGATCCATTCTGCTGAGAGAACACTGAAGAGATCTGGGAATGGAGGCAGGAAGGCTGTCAGGAGCGGACAAGAGAATCTTGGCAGAATAAGGGCCTCACGTGCTGAAACCCAGGGTCAATCGCTGGCTCTGTGCACACAGCTAGCAGCAAAGTCCAGGAAAACACACAGGCGCCCTCTTTAAACAACCAGGCTCACAGAAGTGGAGGTGGTGGGTGGGTGGGTGGGGACTGGTTCTGAGATGATCATCCCATCCCAGACAAGGGCAGAAAAAGTTTGTGCTGTGGGATGGATTGAGCAGCCCGCCAGGTCCATAATGGCCTGGTCCCCTGAGGGCTTCCTCTGAGAGCTCAAATCTCATCTCTTTCCCTGTGCCCACTAACTAAAGGCATTCTCTTGGCCACCATCTTTCAGCTCAATACTTTCATACTTCAAGGGAATACAGCATTTCGAGAGCAAAGAAACCCCACATCCCAACAGGAAAAACTTCCCGTAAAGACAGTTTGGCTTGGGCCAAATAGTCAAGAGGTGCCTTCATTGAGGCATGGGTCAATGTAATGGCATAGACCCCCAAGTACCACAGGAAGTGACTCCTAGAGCACAGAGCTGAGGGCAGGATCTGAGCACTTTAGCTAGACTGATGAGAGCTCATACCACACTTCTTGACAGTGAACATTTTTGTTTATTTTTGGGGGGCCAGATCCAGAAGTGCTCAGGACTTAGTCCTGGCTCTGATCTCAGGAATCACTCCTGGAAAGACTTGGGAGACCCTATGGGATGTCGGGAATTGAACTTAGTCAGCTGTGTGCCCTCCCCACCATCCTATTGCTCTTTTGTTAAGGGCACAGACATGAGGTTTTCTGGATAAACCCGGCAGAAGTCTTGTCTGTGCACTCCAAAGTAGGCAGGCAACACTTACCGGAGCCAGATGTGGCCATTGGAACAGACTGCTTGCTTGCGATCGGTGAAGGGTAAGATCTCCTTGCACAGGCTGCAGTGCTCAGGGAATGTCTGCTTGTTCATTTTCTTTGAGATGTGACCAATCAGCACCTAAGAAGATGAAGCAGGCGACACTGGTGAGAGCAAGCGCAGGACACCCAACACAAGACATCTCCTATCCTAGGAGAGGGCCAGGCGAGGAAGACGGCTATGTTCTAGTTAAGGCCCCTAGCAATCTGAAGAGTGACACAGCCAGA
This sequence comes from Suncus etruscus, assembly GCF_024139225.1. Classification (NCBI taxonomy): domain Eukaryota; kingdom Metazoa; phylum Chordata; class Mammalia; order Eulipotyphla; family Soricidae; genus Suncus; species Suncus etruscus. The sequence continues at coordinate 19,596,871 of NC_064852.1, read as the reverse complement.
CTGGCAGCACGTACCAGTGGCCAAGCACATCCGTAGGCCAATGCCAGGACACTGCAAACACTTCAGGAGTTTCTGAAAATTCCAAATTTGTTACTTGCCTTGTCTTAGCCGTTTCTGAAGTTCTGTTAGAAGATAAAGTATCGTGCTATTATTGATGTTGTTTTGACTCTAGGAAGGAAAATATCATCACTGTAGCTATATCATCACATGGAGCTATGGGACCCATGCTAAGTGGAGCGCAGTGGTGGAGAGTCCTACAAAGTACCAAGCCCTGGAAGAGATTTGAAGGAAGAATGTATGTGTGTGTGTGTGTGGGGGGGGGGGGGTTGAAGGAAGGATGTGGGGTGTGTGTGTGTGTGTGTGTGTGTGTTTGGGCTGTTACAGTCTTTACAATTTGAACTTGGTTAAGGCTGAAGATGTGGCTTGATGGCGGAATGAAGATGTGGCTTGATGGTGAGATCATTCTTCGTACTGCGTCACCACCTGCTGCCACTCCAGCACTGCTGGGAGCAGCCTCCAAACACCACGTTGGGAGTAGCCCCTAAAACCAGCTGGGGGTGGTTCCCCCAAAAAGCATGTAAATGTAGGGCTGCTTAGAGCAGAGTCAGTGGCCTCTCTGACCTACTTCCTCACAGTGGAATAGGGTCCAAAATGCAAAAGCCTTCCAATTTCTCTCCCAGGGAAGTGTGAGTCTCCCTTGCACCCCCGCCCCCAATGCAAGCAGCATCTGATATGTAAGTTGAACAGAGTTAGTTCCACTAAGGCATCCTCAAGGAAATGACATTCCTAACTTTTTGTTTGTTTGTTTTGGGATCATACCTGGTGATGCTCAGGGATTGCTCCTGGTTCTGAGCCCAGAAATCACTCCTGGCAGGCTCAGAGGATCCTGTGGAATGCCGGGGATCAAACCCAGGTCAGCTGTGTTCAAGGCAAATGCCCTACCCGCTGTGCTATGGCTCTGGCTCCAAGAATGACATTCCTTTGAGGAGAGGGGGATGGTGGTAAATACTTATTCTTAGGGGACATAAATTCTTACCCCTTTTCTGTATAAAGCTCAGGAGATTGTACATAAACAAGATATGGAGTGCCCTATCCATGGACATGGGTGATTCTGGCTCAAATATTTTACCATAGCCCTAAAATTTTATGGCTTAAAAACTTAGGAAATCCAGAGTGACAGCATAACAGGTAGGGCATTTGCCTTGAATGTGGCCTATCCAGCTTCAATCCCCAGCATCCATATGATCCCTTGGACCTGCAAGGAGTGAATTTTAAACGCGAAGAGCCAGGAGTAACCCTTGAGCGCTGCTGGATGTGGCCCCCAAGCCAAATAACAAAACAACAACAATAACACTTTAGGCTGAGACTATTCCCCCAATGAGGAAATCCATGCACTGGGTTCAAGTCCCCGTTTATAAGATAGCTGAGTTGGAGAGAGGAAATGCAGGACTTTAGATCAATCCTCCCTTGCCACAGTCTTTCCAGCTTGAAAGGGGCAGAAAACATGCGGGTAAGGCTCTTGCCCTGCACATGCTAACAAGGGTTCAATCCCCGAAACCACATATGGTACAAGCACAGCGATCCTGGAGTATAGAGTCAGGAGTAAAACTACACAGCCAATGTGGAGGTTTCCACACTCTCATCCCCTAGATACCACAAGTAGCTCTTAGAACCACATAACCATTTGAAATATAGTGAACCCCTAGATGTGATTTATAGAAGATTCTGTCCGTTGCTAACTTTTGTTTTGTTTTGTTTTTCGGGCCACACCCATTTGATGCTCAGAGGTTACTCCTGGCTAAGCACTCAGAAATGGCCCCTGGCTTGGGGAGACCATAGGGGACACCGGGGGATCGAACCGTGGTCCTTCCTTGGCTAGCGCTTGCAAGGCAGACACCTTACCTCTAGCGCCACCTCGCTAGCCCCTGCTAACTTCTATATATATGTTTGCATGTCTGTTGTTTTTTTTTTAACTAACTTTTGTCTTCAGAGTCACACTTGGCAATGCTGTGGACCCTGTGGTGCAGGTACTGAGCCTAGAGATTGGCGATGTGAAGCGTGCTCTAGCCCTTTGGGTTCTGTCCCCGGCCCTGTCCTGACTCATTATTGCCTGAGAAAGAGTCCCAGTGGATATTTAGAACATAGTGAAACATATTTCAAAGCTACTGTTCAAAAATAAGGCCAGCAGCACACAGGACGTGGTAACCGCTCTCAAAGACTAAACTTTCGACCAGCCATCATTTTTAGAAACACACATTTTAATGTTAGGGCTAAGGAAATATGAATTCATTGCCTTCAATTAATACTGTCAATGAGACTTGAGATGGTATCTCTCTGGAAAATAGGGGGCTGGGCTTTGCGGTTCCAAGATATTAGTAGGCAGCACATTCCTTCTTCGGGATTCTAACAGCTGTGAACTCAGTTTTCCTCAGTACAGCTGAGTAATACTGAGTTACTTTTGAATCCTGAGAAAGGTAAGGTACAAAGAGAACCTCAGAGTATAGAGTATGTAGTATTCCGGGAGCCAGAGAGAGGTAAAATGGGTAGTGCACTTGCCTTGCATGCAATGACCTAGATTCAAATCCTGGCATCCCATATGGTACCCTGACTCTGCCAAGGAGTAAGAACTGAGCACCACAGGGTATAGCCCGAAAACAAACAAAAATGTAGAATATAGAGTATCTTCCAAGCCTGAACCAGAGTGCTCTTGGGCACTTAAAATATGGTGGAATATACTCAAAGTGAAGGACTGTTCTAACAAAGACTGTGCCCACTGTTGGTACAACAAAGGAAGTGGAAGGAAGGAGGGACAGAAGGAGGGAGGAAAGGAAGGAAGGAAGGAAGGAAGGAAGGAAGGAAGGAAGGAAGGAAGGAAGGAAGAAAGGAAGGAAGGAAGGAAGGAAGAAGAAGGAGAGGAAGGAAAAAGGGAGGAAGGAGGGAAGGGAAGAAGGAAAAAGGGAGGAAGAAGGAAGGGGGAGGAAGGGAGGAAGGAAGAAGGAAAGAAGGAAAAAGGAAGGAAGAAAAGGAAGAAGGGAGGGAGGGAGGGAGGGAGAAAGGAAGGAAGGCAGGAAGGAGATGAAGGAAAAAGGGAGGAAGGAGGGAAGCGAAGAAGGAAAAAGGGAGTGAGAAGGAAGGGGGAGGAAGGGAGGAAGGAAGAAGGAAAGAAGGAAAAAGGAAGGAAGAAAAGGAAGAAGGGAGGGAGGGAGGGAGGGAGAAAGGAAGGAAGGAAGGAAGGAAGGAAGGAAGGAAGGAAGGAAGGAAGGAAGGAAGGAAGGAAGGAAGGAAGTTTGGTTAGTTAGTTTACATACCTTTCTGGACTAACAAGATTTCCTTCAAGTCCTTTCAAACACCCGCAAAGCCCAAACCAACCGCCTCTTCCCAGGGCAGGGAAGGGAGCCGGGCACTGACTGCCCATCAATCAGATGATCTGCTGTAGCTGCCTCAGGCAGCTCCGGCTAGCCTGGAGACCCGGTGCGAGAGCCCTGCCAGACTTTTCAGGTCTCGAGAGAGCGGTTGGGCACATCCCAAGTGGCAGGACCCTGACCCCACTGTGGGGGTGGTTGCATCCTGCCAATCATCTGACCTCTGGGAAGTTGGGGAGAAGGTGGCCTGCTCCAGGGACACCTACCCGTGCTGTCCTGTCCTCGTAGTCCTCATCGGACATGAGGAAGTTACAGAGGCCACGAGTGGGGATGCTGGTGTTCTCCGTGATCCACGTGTGCAGGTACACCTCCCCCAGCACGCGCTTCATGTGCTCGCGTGTCAGGTGCATCTCTACAGCCTCAATCTGACCCTGGATCTCTAGGAGCTTCTCCTCCACAGGCTCCCGGGAGCCAGCCTCGGGTGTGGGCTCATCGGAGGGGTCCTCGGCCTCACTCTCCCGGCTCCGCTCGGGGGGTCCAGGCCGGCCAAGGAGCCGGGCAGAGGGGCCTTCCTCTTGCTGCTCCTCATCAGCGGGACCTGGCCGGGGCGAGTCCACCAGTAAGGCCTTCGTGGCATCCTCTTGGTGGGGCTTCCACAAGACCTCGGATGGGCTCTTCTGCATGGACTGGTAAAGGATTCGCAGCAGAAAAAGCTTGAAACGCCAGAAGTAGGTGGAACCGCTGCTTTCGATCTTCTTGTCCAGCGCCTCCTGCAAGAATGGGGGGATGTGCTTGTCCCGGAGGATCTTCCAGCGCACCAGGTCGATCAGGTCGACCTGCTTAAAGAGGTTCTGGACCGATGACTCCAGGAGCTGAGCGGCCGCCTCCTCGAAAGTCTTGAGTGTGACAAATTGCACCTGATAGTTCTTGTTGACCGGGTGCAGGCCATTGACCATCCCTTCGGTGGTGACGACAGCCAGGTAGGCCCCGCAGGGGCTCACGGCAATGCCGTGCGTCCGAACCGAGCCGAACACTTCCGACAGCTTGATGAGCTGGTGCTCAAACTTGAGCGCCACGTCGGTGAAGACGGGGATAAGCTGCCGGACCTTGCCATCGCTCGAGCAGGTGTAGATGGTGCCGTTCTGCTTGTCAGCAGCCATGGAGACAATGGGTAGTGAGTGCAGACCTGTGACGTGAGAGTTGTGCACGTTGAGGCCTGCCTTGGAGATGAGCAGCAGGCACCAGAAGACGTAGGAGCCACGCGCGGCCACCACCAGGCTGCAGCTGCACTTCTGGTACGGGTGGTAGAGCGGAACACACTTGATGCTGTGCACAGGCAGCTGGTCTGTCTCCTTCCACAGCACCACGGGCTGCCTCAGTGTGAAGTAGCCCTTCACAGCCTTAAGGTTGACTGGCAAGATCTTCACAGGCCCGAAGGCACTGCCCACGATCAGGCCGCTCATCTTGCGGTGGTTGTGCTCATATTCCCACCAGAAGAGGACGCTGGGAGAGCTGATGCCTGACTCGATGGTGCTACAGGAAGAGATGGACTCCTTGCCAATGAAGGGCAGCTGAAACTGCCACACGGCGATGTTGCCGTTCTCAAAGAGCACAGCCAGCAACACGCTGCCCACGTCCAGGCACTCATTGTTGTGCTTCACCTGCTGTGTAGTGCAGATGCCCGACCACTCCATGCGCACAGGTGCCTGCATGCGGTGCCGCCTCTGAAATTCGGCGAAATCACCCAGACTGCTCTCTGGAGCCTCGTGTGCTGAGAGGCGGAAGCTGGCCTCGAACAGCCGTTCACCGTACAGTTCTGTCAGGTCGGCCAGCTGGACCCATTGGAGCCTGTTGAGGTTGGCCTGGATGGTCAGCCGGTTGTCCATAGTCAGTGCGGCCAGGAGGCACCGGCCGTTGGCATCACAGCCCATGGGCGACCAGCTGGTGTACTTGAACCCTCGCATGGGGGGCAGAGCCTTCCCCTCAGGGTTGAACACCCGGTCCAGCATGAATGTCTGGCTGACGGTGGGGTCCTTTGAGGTGGCAAACTTCTCCTTACACTCAGCAACTTCTGTTTTGGAGCCCACCTGGAAAGAGGAGATAAAAGAACACAGAGTTAAGTGATGTCATCTTCCGGGATGGACTGACACACTCCTAGATTCTCTATTAGTTCTGCTGGCTTCGGTACGTCACACAAATATATGGCCAAGCACTTGTCTCAAGAGAATCTACTCTGGAAATGGCAGTCCTTCCGCTTGAAGGGGAGGGGGGGAGAACATGGGGTAATTAGGATTGTCTCCACAGGGGATTCAAGCTCAAAGCCTCATACCTGCCCGTGGCCATTGCTCTGCCTCCAGGCCAACTTCCAGGTCCTCTGTGCCAGGTCCTATAAATAGTGGGACTGTCCTGAGCTCTTCAGTGAAAGTGGGTGCACTTGGGTTTGAATTAAGGACTGTACCCACTTGCCAGGCAAGTGCTTGAAGCCACTGAGTCATCTTCCAGGCCCCAGGAAATGACAAATTTTTTTTAAAGAAGTCAGGGTGTCTTTATTTACAGTCTAGTCCCAACGTTCTTAGAACTAATATAACAATAGTAACAATAGAGATTTATGAGATTCACTTTAAAATTCTAAGACTCTATCTATTACAGCTTACTTACAGCTCACGCTTCCAACTTTACACCTGTGTCACCTTCAAGATCTGGTGTCACTTCCATGATCACACTGACCCCACCCACAAACCCTCTCCATCTAAACCATGTTTGCTTCAAGTCTGGAAGATTTCTTTGGTTGTCATTTGTTGGTTTCTTTAATTACTTACATTCCATATATAAAAAAAGCATCATATAATTGTTTTTTACTTTCTGATCTCACTTAGCAAAAGAGGACTTACACACTTCTCAGAGTGCCAGAAAATGGGCCCAGGGCCACACAAATGCATGCAAAACCAAGTGCTCTATCAGCTATATCCCTGGTCTTAAGAGGTTTAAGATTCATTGAGTCCCAGAGCATTAAGCAGAACTAGACAGAAAAGTGCTGAAAGTTATATATGTATCTTTGATACAATTAGAAATTTGGGGGCCAGAGAGATAGAACAGTGGCTATTGCCTTGCAAGCAGCCGACCCAGGACCTAAGGTGGTTGGTTCGAATCCCGGCATCCCATATGGTCCCCTGTGCCTGCTGGGAGCTATTTCTGAGCAGATAGCCAGGAGTAACCCCTGAGCACCACCGGGTGTGGCCCAAAAACCAAAAACCAAAAAAAAAAGGAAATTTGACTTTTGGAATTGTGATATAAACACCAACTTTCTTGACTTGAAACATCTTTTTATAAAATATACTGTTAACTCTAAATGCTTTTCTGCTGCTTCTATAATAAAATAATGTTCACTCTGATTGAACTATTTCCTGTCCCTTCACTATGTATTCCTTATCTCTGCCTTCCCTGACTCCTCTGGAATAATGCATGCTTTACCCCTACCTGAATCGTCAGGCCTTATGAGATCATTGTAGCTTTTCTGATCTCTTTCTCCCTCCTCCAAGTCTGTACCATATGTACATTAGTCACGCTAACTGCTTATACAATGCTATGTGTTTAAGAGCAAGCATTTTTTATTTTGGGGCCACACCTAAAAGTACTTACCCAGCTTGGGGAACGGTTCAGTGCTTGGGAGGGAACTCAAGCCTCTAGCATACATAGTTTACAATCAATCCCAATTTGATTCTTTTACCACACATTCCTCCAAGCAACACCAGAAGTGATCCCTGAGCACAGAGCCAGGGTAAAACCCTGAGCATCACTAGGTATATCCCCAAAACTAAACAAAGTCAAGTTATTTGTGTTAGTTGGGTAGTTAGTCAGTCAGTTACTTTGGGCCAGAGATGGCACAATGGACTGAGTGCATACTTTGCAGCAGGAGGTCTGGGTTTGACCTATGTGGTTCCTGGTACCACCAGAAGCAAACTCAGAGTAAAGAGTATGTGGCACTAAATTTAGAACAAACAAATAAACAAATAAAAAGATCAGGGAATGGTCTGTGTCTATTGATTATAAACCTGTGAACTCAGACTATAGGTCTGAAGTGAACGAGCAGTGAGGAGTACCTGGTGCTGAGGAGGAGGAAAGGGGGAACTGCAAGTGGCCTCAGGACAGTGATGGGGAATCCGATCCAGGACCAAAGGTGGTTGGTTCGAATCCCGGTGTCCCATATGGTCCCCCGTGCCTGCCAGGAGCTATTTCTGAGCAGACAGCCAGGAGTAACCCCTGAGCACCGCCGGGTGTGGCCCAAAAAACAAAAAGAAAAAAAAAAAGAAAAAGGAAATCCAGCAACTGATTTGTAAAAAATGATAATGTACTGAGAGCTGCAGAAGTTTAAGCTGCATCCCAGGGCATTAACCCAGGGCATTAAGTGGGGCTGCAGAGACCTCAAAGGGGCCCAGCCTGCTCTACTTGCCCCAGGCCTCCCAGACCCTGCCAAGAATGTCCCTGGAGTTGTGCTGAGCCCAGGACTGAACACTACTGATGTACGTGTGGGCCCACAACCACCCCATCCCCAAATGACAGCCTGTGAAGGGACAAGTGACTTTTAGATTACCTTGTTGGCTGAAGTGGTCTTCCAGAGCCAACCTACCTTGGACTTGATTACAGCAGACAAAGTGGGGGGGAGGGAATATTTTTTTTTTGTGTGTTAAGCAAACAGAAAAGAGGGAGATATAGCTAAATACATTCCCACCCCCTTTGAAACGTAAAGGCCCATCTAGGCTTGATTAGTGATCCACCCAGACTTAATTAACATTAATTAGTTTCTGCTAACTATGTCAGACACCCCCCCCCCTCAGGTAGACTGAGTTTAGTTAACAATAAAAATTTCAGGGGGAGAAGAGGTGGCTTTCAGTTCAGGAGACTGGAATCCCTCTGTCCCCCTGCTTTTCTCCCTTAATTAAATAATTAAAAAAAAAAAGAGGGCCTACTGGTGAAAGGGCAGCTATGAAATGTCTGCCAACTCCTTCTCTTTTAAGAACTAAGCAATTCTCCCTAACTCTCGTTTATTATAAATACAACCCCCCACATGTTGCACATGAAAGGACTCAGTATGGAACCTATCACAGCAGTGAGGATGAAGAACAATACAGGCTCCCTTGGTCCCACCTTGCAAGGAAGAATTCTTGACAGGCTGTCGGGAAAATCTTCAAGGTTTTTGGGGTTGTCATTTTGCTAACACCATCCGTCCTAAATCGTCTGTCTTGGATCGGCTGCATGCAAGGCAAATGCCCTACCCCTATCGCTGTGCTATCTCTCCGGCCCCTGAGGTAGTCTTAATTTTAAATTCATTACTCTGAATTTGCCTGCTGCATATTACTCCAACTCATCACATCACAAACTAGCCAACAACTTATAGCAAGGTAAGTCAAGAGCTGTGAACATGATACATAACCCCGACCCCATTGGTTCACTCCTCTGATCAATCACCACCTGACAAAGAATAGAAGAGAGTAAACTTCTAGAAAGCAGGACCACTTGATCCAAAGACAGGCAATACTTAGCTAAAGAAATGCAGTCTATAGCAAATGCTCATTAAAACTTCTGACAAGTTAAAAAAGACAGAAAGGCTTCCATATATAACAAGCACTACATTTATTATTAGAATTTGAGGTTGTGTATATACAGTCCAAAGAGAATGTAAATGATTAAAACTACACCTTTTTGGGGGGCTTTTGGGGACAACACAAGGTGTTCAGGGGATGCTACTGATGGAACTCAAAAAAGACTATATGTGATACCAGAGAACTGAGCCTGGTGCAGCCAACAGGCAAAGCAAATGTCTTATCCACTGTACTATCTCTCTGGCTCTAAACTGTAATTTTAATTAAGGCTTTTCAAATTTTTCTTGTTGAAGCCAAAATAGACTTTATTAGGAGGTTCTGGGGAAGGAGAAGAAAATGATACAAAAGGGAGTAAGTGGAGGCTTCTCCAAAGGTGTAGAGCCCCCCACAGTACACGACCCAGCATGAATGTAAGAAAGTCACAGCTCAGAAGGAGAGATGTAGTCACTGTGTGTGGGCACCATGTGTAGAGGCCAGGGAGCACATGTGCACCAAGGCTTTTCAGATTTGCATTTCTCTCTCATAGCCTCTGACCTCTGTGTCCAGGACAGCAACTTGCAAGTACCTGCTAAGTAACCCGAAGGGCTCCCCAAAAGACACACCATCTAAATAACAGTGTTCAGGAAGAGAGTTCACAGGGCCCTCCCCGCTGCTTCCCTGACAGCACGATTATTAGAGTGTCCATCTACCACTTGAGCAAATATGCCACAAAGCGGGAAAACATTGAGTAGATTTAAGTCCCCAGGAACCATCAGAGGCCCAACCAGAAAAGTCGTGGGGGCAATTTCTTGATTTTCCCCCATTCCTGCTACCTGTCCCCCACACACAGAGGACTTGAGGATGCAGGGTGAGTCCAGCGCCTCCATCCTCCAACTTTCCTGCAGATGTGCATGTATGTGTGTGCTATGCAGACCAGGAAGATTCCAGAAGGCAGAACATGCTCTCAGTCAATGATCAGGGGCCAATAAAGCTTCCTGAGAAAGTCTTATGCCACAAAGCAAAAATTAGTAATTCTTTATATGGAGAAAATGTTTAGTCAACTCAGACCCTCCCAAGAATCAAAAAACTAATAAAACAACAAGGAGCAACAAGGACAAGTTGAGAGGTGGCTCCCACATGGGAGCAGGGATGTGGGAGTTAACAGTCTACAATGGCTCAGGGAAGGACTGAGTGTTGTGCTCTGCTGAAACACACAGGATACTATTGCTCCTTCCACTTTGGGCCTTTTCTTCTAAGAGCAAAAGTCCTCTTTGGATTTCTTTCAGTCAGTCAAATAGATACTGAAGATGCTCTTTTGTGAGAGGAAAGGACTTAAAAAAAAAAAAAAAAAGTGAAGACAGTTGTGTAGATTCCCTACTATTAAGACAACCGTGGAGTCTGTGGCTGGGATCTTCCTGTACACATGCAAAGCACGGACCCAGATTCTTTGTTTTTTTTGGGGGAGTTTTGTTTGTTTGTTTGTTTTTTGCTTTTTTGGGCCACACCTGTTGATGCTCAAAGGGTTACTCCTGGCTATGCGCTCAGAAATCAGTCTGTCCTAGGTCAGCCTCTTGCATGGCAAATGCCCTACTGCTGCACCATCGCTTTGGCCCCCAGATTCTTAGTTTTTTTCTTTTTTTTGGTTTTGGGGCCACACCCGGTGACGCTCAGGGGTTACTCCTGGCCATGCGCTCAGAAGTCGCTCCTGGCTTGGGGGACCATATGGGATGCCGGGGGTTCGAACCGCGGTCCGTCCTAGGCTAGCGCAGGCAAGGCAGGCACCTTACCTCTAGCGCCACCGCCCGGCCCAGATTCTTAGTTTTAAGAAGGCATTTTTTATCTGAGCATTTACAACATAAATGTAATTATGTGAGAGAGAGAACGAGAGTGTGTATGAGCACACCTGTATGCATCACTAATCTCTCAAGTGTGTGTGTGTGTGTGTGTGTGTGTGTGTGTGTGTGTGTGAGAGAGAGAGAGAGAGAGAGAGAGAGAGAGAGAGAGAGAGAGAGAGAGAGAGAGAGAGAGAGAGAGCGCACACTTGTATGCATCACTAATTTCTCAAGAGAAGTCCCACCAGGCAGGTTGAATTACTCCCCCTCACACAGACAGCCAACCTTGACATTTTGTGTCAAAGCCCCCATCTTAGTCCCTATTTTAGATGAACACCTCAACAACTATTTGTGGGTTCCAGTCCAGCCAGTCTTATTCTTATCCCACATCAACTCCATCCACTCTTAAGGAACTTGGGCTAGTGGCAGGAGATGCTAAGCAGGTATTAGCATAGTGATAGTCCTGCACAAGGTGAACCCAGTTACATAAGTTGCCTGAGCATTTTGGGGACAGTGCTGGAGGTGTCTGAGCACTCCAGTCTGGGCGGCTAAAGGGTCTGCACCAAATCTCCAAAAGGGACCTGCTGGCCTTCCTGGGTGAGGAATGGGGGAAGAGGACAAGAGAGAAAGTATAGGGGGAGAATGCTTGCCATACACAGGCTGATCCAACCCCTGAGACCCCAAGCCAGTGATCCCCGAGCCAGGATTAAGCCCTAAGAGCCAATGAGTGTGCCCCTCTTCTAAATTAAAGCACTACTGTGAGGGGCCCTTGGGCCTCCTGAGCACACCTTGGGACATCCCCCCCACCCCACTGCCGTCAAAAAAAAAGGGACTTGGATTGGTACCTTAAAGCTTCTGAAACTGAAGCCAAGGTTTCCACAACACTTCACCAACCCCTGACTCTACTAACTCAAAGATTAAGGCCCCTTCTGTTGTTCCTGTGTCTGTTGAATGGTCTCTATAAAACAATTGTCCTATTTTACTGCTTTTAGGTTTTGCGGTTACACGAGCAGTGTCGGAGGATAATTCTAGCAGCACTTAGGGGACCATATTGAGGTAATGGGGATTAAACCAGGTCTGGGGGCCAGAGAGATAGCATGGAGGTAGGGCATTAGCCTTGCATGCAGAAGGATGGTGGTTTGAATTGCGGTATCCCATATGGTCCCCAAGCCTACCAGGAGGGTTTTTTGAGTGTAGAGCCAAGAGTAACCCCTGAGCGCTGTCGGGTGTGACCCAAAAACCAAAAATAAATAAAATAAAATAAATAATAAACCAGGTCTGACTACATGCAGACAAGGGCTTTACCCCTATACTTGGTGCGTGCACCCAAGTACCACACTGTCCCTGGCCCACTCAGTATCTCTATTTCATGTGCCAGAATGTCTTGCAAATGTCAGGGTGGGGTGGCATGCTGATGGAGCGCTGAGTGGCAGTTTTGCACCTCCTGCTCTAGCTGAGGTGCCAGATGAACACCCAGGAAGACAGCATGGTCCTCTCAGCCCTTCTCTGCCCCTCCGTGTCCAGCCCTGCCGAAGCTGTTCACTGCTCTGTTCATGCCTACCCTCTCTGCTCCTAGCTTCCTCCCATCCCAGAGGGCCGAGTCAGTCAGATCAGCAATGATGGTGCCAGCTAGGAGAATGCATAAAAACCGCACAGAATATTTCAAAGCACCAGGACTCTCAGTACCTTGCCACAGTCCATGATGCCTATTTAAAACATTATCAACCTACAGTTTGTTTTGTCTTTCCAAAGCCATTTCTCTTCACTAAAAAGTGCATTCACTCACTGCCTATGTAGTAGGCATCTGATGTCGGATTGCAGTCTGCTGGGAATGGAAAAACTCCAGAGTAGGACCTTGTACACTGCTCCAACCACCCCTTAGCACATGCCAAAGGGACTATACACTTGGACAAGAGCAAACACACACAATGCAAACACACACAACACCACAAGGGAGACGGCCAAGTCTTCACTCTTCACATGAATGACAAGACTTACACTGCTTGGAGGGAAAAGGGGGGAAGGTAAAAAGCAAACAACAAACAAAACCCAAAACACGGGCTTGCTTTGAAAAACGGCCGTAAAACACTTAAACTCTGAACACTTGGGAAGTTTTCTCAGAAGGCTGAAATGAAATGAAAGCTCGAGGCACATAAGAGACTCTTCCAGAGAGACCAAGTTGCAGAAAAGCGCCCTCCTTTCACTCCCCCACACCTAGGGGGATGGAGCTGCGCACGCGGGTGGACCCCGGGACTTCACATCGACATGGATCGGTTGGAGCCCCAGCACAGACAATAGAAAAGAGCCCTTATTTATTTATTTGTTTATTTATTAGTTTTTGGACCACATTCTGCAGCACTCAGAGATCACTCCTGGCTCTAGTAGGCTCAGAAGTCGCTCCTGGCAGGCAGGCTAGGGGGGGGGGGGGGACCATGTAGGATGCCGGGATTCGAACCGCCGTCCTTCTGCATGCAAGGCAAACACCCTACCTTCGTGCGATGTCTCAGGCCCCAAAGAACCCTTATTTATTTTCTATTCCCCGGCAGAAGGGGAGGCCCGTCAAGAGCGAGCCCGCGCGGTCCACACAAAGCCGGGGGCTCTGGGCCTAGACAATGGGCCTGCCACGACCAAAATCGAGGCAAGGTCCTGGGGGCTGGAGTCTCCAAAAGCGCTCCAAGGTGCATCCCCCTCACTTGGGGGGCGAGGATCGGAGCAGATGAGCAGAGAGGGGTGGCCGGGGGTGTTACCTTGAGCATGCAGCTGTTGAGCGGGGCGGGCACCGAGGTGCGATGGATGACCAGATCCTGGCCCGGGTTGTGGACATCGCAGATGAGCTCGAGCACGGCGATGCTGCGGGCCGTGGACACCGACACGCGATGGTCCTCGGACCAGGCCAGCGGTTCCAGGCCGCTCACGGCGTACTGCAGCTTCAGCGACGGTTCGCGCCGGCTCACCAACAGGCGGAACGCGGCGGCGCTGGGCCCGGGAGCCGCCGCCGAGTCGGCCGAGTCGGCAGCATCGGCGGCCTCCTTGCCCCCCGTCTCTCCTTCCACTTCATCGGGCGTGGCCGGCGGCCCTGCAGCCTCGGATCCTCCCCGGCTCAGCTCGGCCGCGTTCATGGCCCCCCTTGCATGCACGGCACGGCACGGCACAGGCCCCTTGCACCGCGGCGGCGGGCCCTTTGCGCCCCGCAACCCCGGAGGAGCGCCGCCGAGCCTGGAAGGACCCGGACGTTGCTAGGCAACGCCGCCTTCACGGGTGGCTAAGGCGGTGCCTGTGCGGAAAAAACGCCGTTGCTAGGCAACGCCGGCCTTCCGGAGGGGTGTCCGAGGCGCTGCCTGTCTGGAAAAAGCCAAAAGCCAGCCGAGGGGGCCTTTTAAGGGGGGCGGCGCTTTTGCAGCCCCAGTGGACACCCCCGAGGTCCCGCTGGAGGGGCTTAGAACCGCTTTTGCACCGGGGTTTTTCTGTGCGACGCGTCCTAAGAGCCCCCCCGTCGGAGGAAGGAAGCGTGGGGCCTCTTCCTGCGCAGACAGAGACAGAGAGAGAGAGAAGCCGGGCCCCCTTCGCGTCAAGAGGGGCCCCTCGGGGGCGCGCTGCTGCGCGAAGGGGGCGGCAACCCCGGGCTTAGGCTTGGGCCCAGCCTGCTGGGGAGCAGAGAGTCCGTGACACCCCAGGAGGCCGCAGATCTCCCTGCACCGAGCTCGTGGGGGGCCGGAAGGGGCGCGGCTGCATCGATCTATAGAATTTCGGCGCCTCCACCGGGTCGCACGTGGGACAGTGCTGCTCGGCTCTCTGCATTCGTTGCAGGTTCCACTCCCGCCGCCTGCCCGCCCATGGCTGAGCCCCAGGTCTCGGGGCCAAGGGCTTCCGACGCCCCCAACACCGCCACCACTTCCAGTCCACGCCAGGCTCAAGCCCGGAGGGTGAGTCGTGTGCTGGGAAGTCGAACTGCTCACCCCCCCACTCCCCTGTTGGGCTCCAGGGTCGGACTCCAGGGTGGTGGGGGGAGGGGATGGGGGTTGCAAGGTTGGGGTTTGAGATTTGGGGTTCGGGGAGATGAGACCTGGCAATGTTCAGGAGTAAGGGTTCACTGCTTTTTTGGGTTTTTCTTGGGGGGGTTTGGGGGGGCAGCGCTCTGGGGTTACTCCTGGCCCTAAGCTCAGAAATCGCTCCTGGCAGGCTCAAGTGGGGGGACTCTATATGGGATGCAGGGATTCGAACCATTGTCCCTTCTGCATGCATGGCAAAAACGCGCTACCTCCATGCTCTGTATCTCTCCGGCCCCCGGAGAAGCTGGGATGGACTTGCTGGGTGTTGTGGGGGGAATGTGGAATCTATCCCGGGAGTGGGAGCTGGAGCTAGAGCTGTTGGGCGGGTGCGGGGATGCCGCCCTGGCAGGGCTTGAGGCTCTACCCGGTTGGTCGCCCCCATCCATTCTTCCTTCCTTCCCTGCCACCCCCCCTTCTCTCTCTCACACACACACACACACACACACACACACACACACACACACACACACACACACACACACACACACACACACACGACATTCTTTCGAGAACTTTGATACGTGGCATGGCTTTGCAGGCTCGCGGGTCATGCAGGGCCGGGAAGGGGGCAGGGGTGCAAGGGGAAAATGAGGCTCCCCCCTACTACCTGCAACGGTGGGGGGGGGGATCCCCGCACGGAGGGAGGGGAAGGACACTCCACACACATACACCTAGTTGGAGGGGGGTGGGAATGGAGCCATGGAAGGAAAGGGGAGGAGGCTGCCAGGCAGAAAATGCTTTTTAAAGGTACAAGTTAAGTTAGCCCAGAAGTCGGGAAGGATACAGTCTTGCAGCGGGGAAAAGTTGGCGAGTGTTCTCAAAAAACACACCCGCAAAAAATAAATAAATAAACAAAAAGTTACGTGGAATTCCGCTGGAAAGTTAGTTGACAAAGTCTGGCGCTGCTCAACAAGTGTGTTGGAAATGTCCCTCTGACTGGATGCTTTTCGGTGACTACTTTAAGAAATGATCAAAGCTTCAAGATGATTATTTTTCCAATAATAATCGAGCTTTGGGGGTTGATGAGAGAGGCTTGGGAGACACATGGGTTAGTTGGCCTAATCGTTGTTGTGCAAGCCGTACGTGGAACACGGGATTTGGAGAGAAAATCTGAGATTAGATCCCAGCCTTGCAGGACATTCGGGGACCTTCAGGAAGCTTCTTACCATTTCTGATCCTGTTTTTCTAGCTGTAACATCTATAGGCATTTATACTTTCCATAAGGTTATTTTGAAGATTAAATAAGAGTGTGTTTGGTGGGCAGAATGTAGTACAGGGCAGGGGCATTTGCCTTGCACGTAGCCCACCAGGGTTTGATCCCTGACAGCCCAATGTTCCCACCAAACCTGCCAAGAATGATCCCTGAGGACCACGGGGTATGGGCCCCTTAAAAAATTAAAACATACATAGAGGGGCCAGAGCGGTGACACAGTGGTAGGGTGTTTGCTTTGAACGCAACTGACCCAGGACGGACCACAGTTCTATTCTCCAGCGTCCCATATGGTCCCCCAAGCGTCACTGGGTGTGGCCCAAAACTAACCAAAAAAAAACCACAAAAAACATAGAATATTTTCTCTTTTTTTAGTTTTTTTTGGCTCATTCCCAGCAGTGCTCAGGGGTCACTCCTGGCTCTGCGCTCAGAAATCGCTCCTGGCAGGCTCGGGGGACCATATGGAATGCTGGGATTAGAACCACCTTCTGTCCTGGTCGGCTGCATGCAAAGCAAACGCTCTACAGCTGTGCTATCTCTCCGACCCCGATAAAAAGTATTTTCTAGTGTGTAAATGCCAGGAATACAAAAGAAAGTCGTGTTTGACTGCATTTGGGTTAACAGAATCCCCCATTGGAAGTCTGGGAGGTGCTTGCCCATGTACCTCCCCTATTACAGGCAGCTCTTTAGAACACTATTGAGTGAGTTGGATCAGTAGGGGATGTGATTTGATGAGCGTTTAAGGGTGGGGTCTGGGGCCGAAGAGATAGCATGGAGGTAAGGCATTTGCCTTTCATGCAGAAGGACGGTGGTTTGAATCCTGGCATCCCATATGGCCCCTTGTGCCTGCCAGGAGCGATTTCTGAGCATAGAGCCAGGAGTAACCTCTGAGCGACGCTGGGTATGACCCAAACCCCCCCCCCCCAGAAAAAAGAGTGGGGTCTAAGGTATCCATTGACTGGGTTGGTCTGGGCACTCCCACAGCCTCAGTATCTAGGTAGGGAGTATACTGAGGGTGAGAGCCAAGTGTGCCAGCCCATTGGCCAGTCACCTGATTGAGTGAGGGTGCTAAGGCAGGCATCTCACTTGTTTTTTGTGTCTTGTGTTTGTTTTGTTTGGGGGCCACATCTGATGGTAGTACTCAGGACTGAAGCCTGGCTGCCTGGGGGCTGGAGGGGGACAGACCATATAGGATATGAAGATTGAACTCGAGTTAGCCATGTGCAAGGCAAGCGCCCTACCAGCGCCATATCCTTGTTTTGTTTTGATTTGTTTTTGTTTGATCCAAAAATTGGGCTGTCATCCACCATTCACTGCATAATCATTGCAGAGTATGCTTCTGTTAGTACTACTTTCTTTTTTTATTTTGTGGGTTTTGAGCCACACCTTGGTAATGCTCAGGGGTTACTCTTGGCAGTGCTTAGGGGACCTTATGGAGTGCTAAAGACCAAACCCAGGTTGTCCATGTGTGAAATAAGTGACTTCCATGTTGTCCTATCACTCCAGCCCTTACTTATGCCACTTGAAAGGTAAACAGCAGCTATAATTCCATCAGTACTCATGGGTGTAGCCTGCCCTTCCCCCCCATTGGAAAAATTCTTCAAAAATCAGTCAAATCTGGGAACTCATTTTGGAAAGTCTGGAGTATCTGGATGGTGCTAAGTTAGACATTATGCAGAATACTTCTTTTCAAAGCTTCCTACCTATTAATTATTGTATTATTATTGTCCAAACTTACTGTCCAAACTTTTAGTTTGGACCTTTTTTCCATACCACATCCAGCTGTGCTCAGGAGTCATTCACTCCCATCAGGGCTGGGGGAAGGGAATATGATACTTGCCCTTGGACCATTATCAGTCATTTATCCAGCAAGTATGAAACCCACTGTACTCTTTTCTGCCCCCAATTAGAGGATAGTTTGGGGAAAAAAAAATAACTCAGGAACCAGAAAGATAGTACAAAGGAAAAGGTGATTGACTCCGGTTCAATTCCCGGCACTGCATAAGGTCCCCCGGGTTCCTCCAGGATTGATCCCTGAGCAGAGCCAAGAGTAAACTCTGATCAGTGATAGGCATGACCTCTCCAAAAACAACAACAACAAAAAAAAAAAACAAATAACTATAATACACCAGTACTCTGAGCATTTTGGTATATGACCATCTAGAAAGTGGCTCTATACAAGATGGGGGTCAAACTATCCTTGATGTTTTCATGGCCACATGCCCCTTTGAACTAATCACTGGGAACCTGGCTGTAGACCCAGGCCTGGGCACAGACTGGTTCTGGAAAGCCTAGGCTGGGTCATGCCCCCCTTTGCCTTGGTGAGGGCTGGAAATGGAGCTGGACTAGGAGAGCTCTTGCTTTGTGTGTGAGGCCCCAGTCCGATCCCCATGTGGATAAGTGGGAGGATTTACATCAGTTGTTATAATAGGCTCTGGTAAATCAGGTAGATCAGCTATGTAGTATGTTTGCTAGTTTCCAAGATGTGGTTGAGACACAGGTCCAGAGGGGAGGGCAGGCATCTGCTCCCACAACCCAGCCCACCTTGGCCCTCTGGGTACTGAGCCTAGTGGCTTGTGGCATGTTGGTGGTGTTCAGCTGAGGGTTCAAAGACGCAGAGACTTCTTAGCTTCTCCTCAGTGACTGCTCCTGCTTCTGCTTCAGCTGCCTGACTGTGTTCCCCTTGCGCACCCCTTTTCTCTGTCTGTGGCATGTTGGGCTCGGTCTGTGGTTTTACTCCTTTGCCTCTTCCTCTTATCCTGTGACTGTCTCAAGGAATTGGTTAAGGGGCTAGATTGATGGCCCATCAGGTAGTGTATGTGGCCAACCTGAGTTTTATCCTGGGCACCCAAGTTGCTCTCCTGAGCCCACCAGGAACAGTCTCTGAGCGCAGAGCCAGGAGTCAGCCATGAGCATAGCCAGCTAGGGCCCAAAACCCAACCAAAAATAAATAAAAGGAATTTGGTTATTTTTCCACTTCATAGTCCAGCATCACTTCTGCCAGATCTTGGCTGGCCAGGCTGGAAAACTCACTGCCGGGACCCCATAACATGGCTCTGCTCCAGCCCAGCCGTGTCAGCTCCAGCCGTGGTGGTGCTCAGGAGCCCACATGCTGCAACCTCAGTGGCCCTGAAGCGCCCAGGACAAACTTGGACCTTGTATATATGTAGTCATGCACCCTGACCTCTGAGTACCCCACCTCTGAGCCATCTTCACCCTTTGGCCATTTGCTTTATGTTTGTTTCTGCTTGAGCTATAGGCAACTATAGGGCTTCATTTACTTCTGGCTCTGTCTTAGGGATAACTTCTGGTGGTGCTCCGAGGAACCTATGTGGAGCTGGGGATCCAATCTTGGTCAGCCATGTGCAACACAAGACCCTTCCTTATTCACTATAAAATCTCACAGGACAAGGCCAGAGTTTTTATCTTTGTTTGGTTTGGTTTTTTTGGCCACACCTAGTGATACTCAGGGGTCACTCCTGGCTCTTCTCCCAGGAATCATTCCTGGTGGACTCAGGTTATCATATGTGATGCCAGGGATAAAACATAGGTCTGCTGTGTGTAAGGCAAACGTCCTACTTGCTGAACTGTCAGTCCTCATGTGGCCAGTTTTTTAAGTTAGCATGAGAGAGAGCTAATAGAATAATGCTGATCTCTCATAGTTTCTGTTTCTAGATCCCACCTGTGGGTTCTTGGATGCTCCTGGGGACCAGTTTCAGACCCATGTGGAAAGCAGGCTTAGCCTTCATGGAACTCTCATAGTACCCCAGTAGTAGGACTTACTATGCTTTTCATCTGTGCAAGGCAATACCCACAGGGTCCAAGACAGGCAGGATTTCATTTCTTGATGGTAACCAGGGGGTGACTTGTGCTGTATGTGATGGCACCAAGTGCTGGAGCAGAGACTCAAGTGGGAGAGCCAAAACTTGGATCCCTACTGGAGGGGTGCAGAGCTGAGCAGGAACAGGCTCTTCTGGGATGAGTGTGGATTCCCAGCATGAGAGAAGGTAGTCACATGCACACAGGAGATAGAAGCCTGTGACATGGTGGCAGTTTGGGAAGCCTGGGATTATGGAGGGCATGGCCAAGAAGGCTGAATGCAGAGGCGGCCTTTGCAGGTCTTTTCAGCCACGTTAGTGGGGTGTATGCGGGCCTGAAAGCCCTGGAAAGTCTCTTGCATTCCCCGACTTTGAGAACTTACCTTAGACTGAGGGTGGCAGGGTCTGGAATGAGGGTACAGGAAGGAGCTCAACTGAGCACCGTGCACTCTGGGCATGAACAGAAGAGGGTGTTTGACATGGCAGATCCTGTGCCTGGAATGGCGCTGAGAGCAGAAGCCCTGGGCTTGGTCCCCAAGCACAATGCCAGGAACAGCCCTTGAGCACCTCTAGATGTGTCTGCCTCACTCTATGGCCCCACCCCACCCCTAACAAACTGAAGCCTGGCAGGGATGTGGATTCTGCCCGAGTGGCTGGAGCCCTCCCTCTTCCCGTGAATGTGCTCGGACACAGATGGGCCTCCTCAAGCAGAGGCCCAGTGCCCCCAGCTTCCCTCCCCGCCCCCGTCTCTCTGCAGCCAACGGGCGAGCAGGCCAGCCGAGTGGCCGCTGCATCTGTGTGTTTGTATGCCGAGAGGCCCAGGCGCTGACGGCAGGAGCTGGCTTGTAAAGGATCCAAGAGACTTTCATCTCTGCCTTCCCTCAACCGTCAGACGGTTGGGACTGGGTGAAAACATTTATAAAATGGAGGCCAGTGCTTTGTTCAATCCTACAGAAGTTGGGGTTTTATTTATTGGGTTAACTTAGCAAGAAACAATCGTGTTTATCTCAAGTCAAAGTGATAAGTAAGAGGCGTATTGATATGTAATTTCAACCCCAGGGAAAAGAATATATGCCCAAGGAAAGCAAAACTCAAGAAACACCACCTCAGGTCTCGCTTAGGGTGTTTTATGTTCACAGGAAGTTAGAAGGGGAGGGAGGATAAGGAAAGGGAAGGAGAAGAAAGAGAAGGGAGGGAAGGGAAGATGCAGAGGACAGGATTTGGACATCTTTCTCCCTGGGACTAGAGGTTTGGACAGCGTGCACCAGCTCTCACTCAGGTTATGGAGACAAGAAAATATCTACTGTTGTGGCCTCTGGTTGGCAGCCTGATGGGAACAGGTGAGGGGAGCTGGAAACATTCCTGTTGAGGTACCTGGTGGTGGCAGCGGGATTATCTCCAACCCCTGCAAACCAGGGAACAGGAGAGTGACCCTGGCCCACTGCAGGCTTTAGCTTCTGGGCAGATCCCCTGGTACTGTGTGAGCCACTGCTGGGTCTTGTTTGAAGGAAGGTCCTTGACCTCCCTGTCCTCAGGTGGGTCAGCACTCACTGAGTGGATACAAGCCAAGTTGGGGCGTTCCCTGAAAGCAAATGCCCTGGTTACAGGCCCCCACTCACCAGGCAGCTCAGGACAGTGTCCCAGAGCAGGGCTAGCTAAGACTGGCATCCACCCTTTTGGGGAGGATGTCTCTGAGGTATCGTGGGCTCTCGACGGGTGTTTGACACACAGGCGTCTACATGGTTAATGCCTTTCTTGTGCTCTCTCCCTGGGGGGACCCGCAGCCCACCAAGGCTAAAAGGAAGCACCCAGCGGCATCTGGGGAGGCTCTAGCCGTGAAGCGCAGAAGGGATGCAGCTTTGCTCAAGGCCCAGAAAGCTGCAGCCAGCCGGGGGGCCCAGACTCTGAGAGGAAAGGCATCCCGGGCTGCTCCAAAGAAGCCTCTGGCTAGTGCAGGTGATAAGAGCCAGGAGCAGAGGCCAGGCGTGAAGACTTCATCTCTGTTCAAGAACAACCCTGACATCCCGGAGCTCCCCAGGTAGGCCTGCAGAGTAGCAGGGCGGGGTACAGGCAGAGCAAGATGAGGGTCTGGGCCCCATGTGGGGAACTAACCATGGGTTCGTCTTGCCTCCACAGACCTGATGTAAAGCAGGTACAGGAGAAGGTCTTCACTTCTGATGCCTTTCAGGACCTGGCCTTGCACCCTCACCTGGTACGTGCCTCTTAGTATGCCATGTGCCCATTGGGGGGAGGGGATTACGATGCTCATCTTGAGAAGACAAAGGAAGGGGCATCCCTGTATGACTCAGGTTGTGGGGTGTGGTGGTGCGTGTACCCCCTCTCAGGGCCCCCTTGCCTGTGCTGTGCAGGGCAGGACATGGGCTGGCCTGGACTCTGAGTTGCTGCTCAGTCTTGGACACAGCCTGGTAGCCTGGCAGGGCTCTTCAGGCCCAGCAGAGAGGGATCCGGGGGGCTGAGCTGCATTCTCAGAAGGGCACACTCACACTCATGGAGTTAGGGGTGCAGCGAGTCTCAGTCTGCACACCTCAGGCATGGCGGGGTGCCCAGTTGTGGGACCAGCAGGTTTCTTCTGACTTTGGCTTCGACTGGGCAGCTGAAAACCAGCTGAGGTGCCTATTAGAGGAAGGAATTGGGTTTGTCTCTTCCAGATCTCCACCTTAAACACTGTCTTGAACATGTCCAGTATGACCAGGTGAGTGCTCTGGGCTGGGCTGGGGGCCGGCGAGTGGCACCTCCAGGCTCTGAACAGTCTGCAACAAGTGGCACTTGGCCTAAACCTTTGAGCACAGGACAGGCCTTGTGACACTGTAGTCACTTGGCTTTCTACCTGGAAAGCAGAAAGCGAGCTTCTATTTCACCCAGTGACTGTCCCTTCCAAGTGACCTTTGGTCTAGCAGAGAATATGGGGGCCACGGCTATGGCTCAGGGGCCAAGAGCTGACTGGGCTCACATCCCCATCTCCACTAGGACAACCCAGTAAAAAATGGGTTAGAGAATGGGTGTCACATTGGGTTCTTGTACCTTCCCGGGTGGTGCTGGACTCCCCCAGAGAGGCAGTGGGTGCCATGAGTGAGCTCCTGAAGCAGGCTTGGGCTGGTTTTGTTGTTGTTCTTGTTTGGTTTTTTGGGGCAACCCAAAAAACCTAAGGCTGCCTTAGGTCAGCCTTAGCCTGCTGTGGCCTCTCCTGCCCTGGGTTCTGGAACCTTGATTGAGATGCCAGGATCTCTTTGCCTTCAGTGCACAGATAGGGCTGCTCTCAGACTCTGTGTTCTGTGTTCTCTGGGTACATGCAGTGTGCAGAAGCAGAGCATCCCCGCACTGTTGGAGGGCAGAGATGCACTTGTGCGCTCCCAGACCGGCTCAGGTGAGTGCCTTTGCCTCCTGCCATCTCCCATGGGCTGGGTGGGGGTGACTGGGGGATTGGGGAGGTCTGTGCACTTTGCAGCTGCTATGCTGTGTTGGAGGAGGTGAGGAGTGATTGGTGTCAGTGAGGGCCTTGAATGTTCCAGCGATGAGGAAATGTTATGTTGTTGGGCTACACCCAACTGTGCTCAGGCCTGACTCCTGGCTCTGTGCTCCGGGATTACTCCCAGCAGGAGCCAGCATCTGACCATGTGCAACTCACATCCCAGCCCCTTTCTCTTTTTTCCTTTCTGTGATGGGCAGGGGCCATATTGGCTGTGCTCAAGGGTCACTCCCAGTGGGGCTCGGGAGACCAGGGAGCAGGATACATAGTGGGGCACAGTCAGGAGCAAGATTCCAACCTCTGTTTCAATCCTTGCAGCCCCTTTGAGGTTTTGCCATGACTCAGTGCTCCCCCTGACCCCCCACCTTTGCCTGGAGTTGCTTCCTGCAATGGGAGAGTTGAGTCGGCGCAAGCAGCTCAGGCCCGAGCACAATCCAGGAAGCGGCATTTGGCTCAGACATGGCTTGGCTTCTGCTACGTGCACAACAGCTGATCTTGCCCTTCCAGTGTTGCCTTTCATGGCAGGCCGGCTCTTGTCCCAGTAGGCAGCCCTGCCATCGGGCCCTGGCAGAAGCCTGTGTGTGTCTGGCCTCACTGCCTCCCAGTACTGTGAGGCAAGCTCTGGGCTCAGGGTAGCTCCAGAGCATTGGCAGGGCCAAGGGCATTGACTGTTGGGGCTCAGGCCTCTAGAATCTTCTGAGAGGGCCTGAGAACCAGGGTTCAGACTGAACTGTGAATCATGGTAGATAGACCTGTGGATGCATGTGCCATGACTTCCCCAACCAGGACTGGGTATGAGTTGGGGCCAGTTGCCTGCTTCCTGTCCACCCCGCTCTGCTGGGTCTCAGGAGCACTTGTCCTGTCCTCAGAGCTGCCAGAGCCCCCTTCTCTCCCTGCATGTGGGCCCAGGGTGTGAGTGCTTTTTTCTCCTCCACAGGTAAAACTCTGGCTTATTGCATCCCAGTGGTTCAGTCCCTACAGGCCATGAAAGTGAAGATCCAGGTGAGGCTCTTCCTCCAGTTTCAGTTCCCTCAAACCAGAGTCTTCTTGGGTTCGAGGGGCACTCTCACCCTCTTGTCTCGCCCACAAGGTTCACCATAGGAGAGGAGGAAGCTCTTCGTGTTTCCTCTCCCCAGTTGTTGTGGTACTTTAGGGTCTGCTGAGCTACATACACCTGAGGAGGGAGGCTGTGGTTCTAGGGACTACAGCGGGGGATGTGGGCAATGGGCTGTCCTGAATTTATTGGGATGGCTTGAATTTCACTTGGGTGAGCAACATTTAATTCATATCTGGGCCAAAGGGGTCCCTAATGGGTTCCCTCATTCCCAAGGAGACTAGTTGGTTGTCTGTTCCTGGGCATTGGCATCCTCTCAAAAGTGAAGGCACAGCAGAGAAGACTTTTGCCTTGTGCATGTCTAACCCAGGTTCCATCCCTGGCATTCCATAGGCTCCCCTCCCAACACCACCAGGAGGTGTTCCTAGGTGCAGAGGCCAGGAGTAACCCCTAAGCACCTCGAAGTGTGGCCCCAA
Organism: Suncus etruscus; assembly: GCF_024139225.1. NCBI lineage: Eukaryota > Metazoa > Chordata > Mammalia > Eulipotyphla > Soricidae > Suncus > Suncus etruscus. The sequence goes on along the minus strand of NC_064852.1, from coordinate 19,572,004 downwards.
AACAAACAAAAAGTAAACCTTATCTAGAGACCCCTAGCCATTCTCAGTTGAAAAGGTGAGTTCAGAAATAGCAAGTGTGATGGGTGCCCCAAGATAGATACAGAAAAAAATAACTGCTTTTGTTTGGAGGCACAGCTAGGAGAATATCAAGCTTACCTGCTATTTTAGGGAAAAAATAAATGATGATGCTGTTGAAATTTCAAATTACCTGGCACTGTGGCCTGGATCCTAATGGCAGAGTTGAGGTCCTGGCCTGCAAAGTGCACACTGGTGACCTCATTGAGGACACATGTAACTGGGGGAGAAGAAGTCAGAAGGGATGGAAATTAGTTACCCTAAAGGCCCTGGCCCTGTTGTTTTGTGCTAATGTGAATGAACAAAGGTACCTCTCCACACTTCTCTTTTCTTTTTCTTTTTGGGGCCTACAATGGGCTATTCCCAGCATTTTGTGTGGGATTATGCCTTGCTGTGCTATGGTGGCCAAGTAGATTCCAGGGCTGGCACCCAAGGCCCCTCGTGAAGCTGGTGTTCAAGCCCTTTGAACTGTCTCCCCGAGCCCCCACAACATTGTTCAATTGCTCAGTCACAAAGGAGAGAGAGAGAGAGAGAGAGAGAGAGAGAGAGAGAGAGACAGAGACAGAGACAGAGACAGAGACAGAGAGACAGAGACAGAGAGAGACAGAGACAGAGACAGAGAGACAGAGAGAGAGAGAGAGAGAGAGAGAGAGAGAGAGAGAGAGAGAGAGAGAGAGAGAGAGAGAGAGATCTAGTCCTTAGGCTGGTGCCTCGCTTTTCCTGAGGTGGGGAAGGGCAGCAGGGGAGGAGCACCAGGAGTGGGAGCACTGGCACTGGGAGCCCATCAGAGCCTTTATCAGTCTATGCAGGTGTCTTCTGTGGCTCAAGGACTTCCAGCATTCATGCAGAGGACGGTCATCTCAGCTGCTCCTTCAGCCTGCTCTGTGTCCGGCTGCTGATGGGTCAGGAGCTGACTCAGAAAGGGCCCATCTGGAGCCCAGAAGGAGCCCTGCGGCACCCCACAGAGGCTGAAACGGCCGCCACTGCTCTGTGCTTTTCCTTCCCTTCTTTGGACCTGATTTCCTCATGTCACATCCACCCTTCTTGGCACCCTTCAGCCCTGGTGAGGAGCTGATGTTACTTTTGAATTGTCAGACTCCCACCATTTCTGGTCGGCCATGCTGTACTGACATGTTTACTATTCCTCACTGAAGCTCTACACAGCACACTCAGTTGCTTCTGGGTATAAATGATGCGAGTTTAGATTCCAAATCCCTTCGTCCTTGCAAGTAAACATTTCCCCCTTGCAAAACATGCCTCCCAGGTGCCTAATTGAATTTGCTCCTGGGCATGCTCTTCTGTGCTCTCTTGTTTTTGGGTTTTTTGTTTTTTTTTTTTTTTTGGTTTGGTTTGGTTTTTTTGGGTTTTGGGCCACACCCAGCGGTGCTCAGGGGTTACTCCTGGCTGTCTGCTCAGAAATAGCTCCTGGCAGGCACGGGGGACCTTATGGGACACCTGGATTTGAACCAACCACCTTAGGTCCTGGGTCAGCTGCTTGGAAGGCAAATGCGGCTGTGCTATTTCTCCCGCCCCCGTGCTCTTCTGTGGAAGAGGGCACTGGGGCTTCTGGCCTCCACATGTCCTTTCCTTTGCTGCTTTTGACTCAGAATAATGCCCAGGCAGTGGGAAAGGGCACCAGAAACAGTGAGAAGGAAGCTGCTCTGCAGGCATCTGGCTCTGGAGATTGGCCCAGTCCTGCTGCCTGGTCCCCACAGGGGTCTTTGCCCCACTCCCACACTTTCACCCACAGACTCAATGGTTCAGGTTTGGCTGACTTGCCACATATGGCTGCTTGTTTCTCCTGATGTCTTGTTTCTGCCTCTTGGTCCACTTTTTGGCTTTTGGATAGTTTTCTTATTGGCACTATGTCTCTCTTGTCTTTTAATGACTACCTAGTATTCTGCTGTGTGTCCAGCGAGAAACAATTGCAGTTCACATACCCAGACTTAAGTTCTACAAGGTTGTTAGAACTACTGAAGGCCTGTGACTGTTCCGTAGCCTGAGCCTCTCTGCACAGGTGGGCATCTCTCAGAGAAGCTCCTTGGAGTGGGATCCACATTTTCACTTGGCAGTTGCAACCAGAATCGCCCTTGAACGGGTTCCTGCTGCCGTGTGCTCCCTGCTGCGGGGGCAGGAGGCCCCGTGGCCTGTGCCCTCGCCAGCACTGGCAGCTGTTTGCCCTGGCCTGCTTGGCAGGGCAGGTTCTTCGCTGTTGGAGCTGCCATTGCATTTTTCTCCCCAGCTTGGCCAGGGCCCCTGTGGGGAGCCTCTACATTCCGCTCTTTGCGACTCTGTATTTTACTTAGGTGTCGTTTTTTCTACTTGGGATATTTGACTTTTTATGTATTTCAGTGTCTTGCTGTGTGTGTGTGTGTGTGTAGCTTCTGAAGTTTGTCGTTCGTATAAAAGGACAACTTGATTTCACCATATTTTTTTAAAAGGTCTTTTGTTTTAACAATTTATTTTTCCCCTCCCAATAGTTATCTCTCATTGGTCTTGTCTCCTAAATTTCTATGTGCAGTTGATTCTATTTAGTGGCCTAGTTGACATTTTTGTGCTAGTGTCAATTAAAGGATTTAAAATTATTTATTAATAGAACTGGAGTAATAATACAACAGGGAGGGCACTTGCCTTATGCAGGCTGATCCTGTTCTATCTCTGGCATCCCATATGGTCCCCTGAGCATGGCCAGGAGTAATTTCTGAGTGCAGAGCCAGTAGTAACGCCTCAGCACTGCCAGGTGTGCTCCTCCTCACAAATTTTTTTTTTTTTTTACAAATTATTTTTGTTTTTTTGGTTTTTTTTTTTTTTTTGGTTTTTGGGCCACACCCGACGTTGCTCAGGGGTTGCTCCTGGCTGTCTGCTCAGAAATAGCTCCTGGCAGGCATGGGGGACCATATGGGACACCGGGATTCGAACCAACCACCTTTGGTCCTGCATCAGCTGCTTGCAAGGCAAAAGCCGCTGTGCTATCTCTCCGGGCCCTACAAATTTTTTTTTGTTTTTGTTTTTGGGCCACACCCGTTTGATGCTCAGGGGTTACTCCTGGCTATGTGCTCAGAAATCGCCCCTGGCTTGGGGGGACCATATGGGACGCCGGGGGATCGAACCGCGGTCCGTTCCTTGGCTAGCGCTTGTAAGGCAGACACCTTACCTCTAGCGCCACCTTCTCGGCCCCTACAAATTATTTTTTAAGTTGGAATTCTTTCAAGTGGTTGGAATACTGATGTTTTTTGTTGTTGTTTTTTGTTTGTTTTCAGAAATGTCTTGGTTTGTGCACATTTTTGTTTTTGCAGCAACTTTGAAATCATCTGGTTACATGCCTAGTCATGGCACATTCACTACAATTACATGACATGGAGTCATTTGACAGATTACCTTATGTGTAATAGTGAGTCTCATTCAAGAACAGGATATACATTTACATTTTACATCCCTTTTTTTATCAGTTAGATTTTATTTGCTTTTCTGTTCAGTTTATTATTCCCTTTTTATACATAATTTTTATTGAGACCAATGTGAATTGAAGTCTTTCACAGTTACATTTAAGCCTAGTCTTCCTTTTTGTTGCTATCCTGAGTAATCCTCCCTCCACCCCATAGTTTCTAACTTCTCTCTTGGAAAACTATCGATTTTTATTTTATTTTATTTTATTTTATTTTGGTTTTTGGGTCACACCTGGCAGCCCTCAGGGGTTATTCCTGGCTTTACACTCAGAAATTGCTCCTGGCAGGCTCGAGGGACCATATGGGATGCCGGGATTCGAACCACTGTCCTTCTGCACGCAAGGCAAACACCTACCTCTATGCTATCTCTTGGGTTGATTTTTAAATACTTTGCATTCAGCTCTTTGATCTTTTGAACTATTGAGAGGTTTCATTTTTTCAGTTGCATCTCCAAGGTAGTGTTTTCCAGGATGAGATAATGGACATTGTACTGCTTTCCCCATACATGTGTGTGGGGTCCTCAGGCCAGACTGTGGGGCTTCTGCCACGGATCCCTACTAACGGGGGTGGCCTGTGATAGGCTCTGGACCTCTCTTCTGGCATTCATTTCTTTCTCCTTATGTTCATAGCGTGGTGATGGACCCTATGCCTTGGTACTTGTGCCCACAAGAGAGGTAAGCACTGTGGGGGCGTAGGTAGCCCAGGGCTGGAGATGGGGACCCATGGACTCTCACCCCAAACCCGCCACACTGCGGAGGGACTTTTTCTTCCCTTTTATCTAGGCAGTAAGCCCACTGATTCCCGTTTAAAGTCCTAATCATTGCACTTGTATTCTTTCTAGTTCAAGTTCTCAGCAATTCAGAAACTAAATCACTTAGTCTTGAAAGAGGCTTTTGTGGGTCTCCCCCCCCTGCTACCTCATTTAGGTTTTATAATTTTGTTTTGTGTATAAGATGCTATTCTATTGACTCCTAAAAGCTCACCTTCTTGCTTGGCTTGCTCTTGCTCTTGGATGTTTTCCATCAGCCTCATGTTATTTGCTGCTGAGCACTAGAGACTGGGGTGTCTGCCTTCCATGAGGGGAAGCTTCAGCCTCTCTCACAGCAGTGCTTTGGTGGGACCCCGTATGTGGGAACAATGCCCTGCTCAGTGCTCCCTGAGAGATACTCACCTCTGCCAGCCACGATGAAAGACCAAAGTCCCGCGCTCCTCGGTCAGTCCCCACGGCTCAACTTGTTGGCATCTGCTCAATCGTGTAGTTAGCAGGGGAAGAGCCAGCTTCAGGTCTCTGCCCTGACCTTCTCCTGCCCTGCCTGAATCGAGCTCAGCCTACAGCACTCCCGGGTCAGCCGTTGGCCACCCTCCCTTCTCTTTTGCCTTTCAAGCCTATAGTCTCCTCATTGCTCTGTGTTCCTTGCTCTGCTGTGTGACAGCCTCTCTGGGAATTTGAGCCAGCAGAGGGAGCACAAACACTCTTTGCTGACATCCGAGATGCAGGGTTTCTGCTCCCCGCCCCTGACCACAGGCTCCAGAATCAGTCTGAGAACTGAATGTGGCTTCCGAGCAGATTCTGTGCACAGGGGTTTTTTAACATATCTGAACATGAGATCCATATTTGGACGCCAAGCACTTCATTGCTATCTCAGTGTTTTCAGAATGGAAGGGAAGGCAGTTCTCTGCCCATGACCTGTCCCTTTGTATCCACAGCTGGCTCTGCAGAGCTTTGACACTGTCCAGAAGCTGCTCAAGGTAAGCTAAGCAGAGCCAAGTTGAGCTGAGCCACTCTGCCTGGTTTCCTGGTTTGGGAAGAGAAAACAAATGACCTTGTAGCCTGGTCTTGCCTTTGCAAGAACCAGGACTTCCTTGGATTTTCTTCAGTTCGCTGGGTGGTGGTTGGTTCTTGCTCTCGTTGATAAAACCTTATTAAGCTCCTGGGTCTGACTGGCTGGACCTCCCGAGCTTCTGGTGCCTGCAGCTTTGTTCTCTTAACCAGCCCCAAGACGGCTGAGTGAGAAAACTGTTTCCAGAGCTTCAAGAAGGAAAGTTTCCAGTGCTTTCAAAAAGGAAAGAGGCAGCAGTGCAGAAGGCTACCAGGTCCCCAAATTAGATCAAGACTTGAGCCCTTCTGTTACCGAGTTGGCCTCACTGGGAAAGGAAGGGCAGGGATGCTCCCTAGCAAGGTTAGGCTCTTGTTCCTTTCAGTGTGGGCAACTAGTTGCCTTGCTGGGATGGAAACTGCTGCCTGTCATGGTGGGAATTGAGTGTGACAGGGAGATGGTCCAGTCTGCCCCAACTCTGTAAGGCAGCAACTACTACCCAAGCCTCCCTGACTGCTTTTTGTCTCTCTGCAGCCTTTTACCTGGATTGTGCCTGGCGTGCTAATGGGTGGAGAGAAGAGGAAATCAGAAAAGGCCAGGTGGGGTTTGGCTCCTTGTGCTGGACTTATGGGCCTGCCTTTCTCTTCATGAGCCTTGGTGGCAACCTGAGAGGCTCTGCAGATGGCTGAGTCCCAGGGCTCTGACTGCTGGGGTAGATGACAATGCATGACCTATCTTCATTGCTCTGGTCCCCTGAACTCCTTCAGTAGCTCTCCTTTTTAAGTACATTGGGACTTTGGGGTAGGTGGGTGTGGCTATCTAGAAATAAGATCATAGTCTTAGGAAATACTTTGCATCTTGCTTTTTATACCCAAATATTGATTCCTCCTCATTCCCTAAGAACTGGCCAAGGGTATCAGAAAAATGTCACAGATAAGTCTCAAATTGTGTGCTTTCTTTATGTAGGAGTTGCGGGCCACACTGGTGATGGTCAGGGATGATTCAGGAATCATTTCCAGCAGTGCTCAGATAACCCATATGGGATGCTGGGGATTGAACCCAGGTCACCCACATGCGAGGAAATGCCTTACCCCTGCATTGTCACTCTGGTCCTCTCTATTTCTTTTGTTTGTTTGTTTGTTTGTTTTTGGACCACACCCGGTGGCACTCTGGGATTACTCCTGGCTCTACACTCAGAAATCGCTCCTGGCAGGCTCGGGGGACCATAATGGGATGCCAGGGGTCAACTGAGGTCTGTCCCTGGTCGGCCACATGCAAGGCAAACACCCTATTACTGTGCTATCACTCTGGCCCATCTCTTCATTTTCTAAAAACACTTTCATTGTATCATAGGCTAATGCTTAGTGGGCACATTTAGTCGTGTGTACTCTCATAGAAGCCCGTTTTCTGTTTGAAGGTGTGTTCTTCCATATTTAGTCCCAGCGCGAATGATGACCTTTGAGAGTCCTACTCTAAAGAGCCTGGCAAGGGCCCTTCCTGGCCCTTCAGAGCTTTGTGAGCCACCCAAAGAGGTTTTTGGCTTCAAGGGTTCCTCGTGCTAGTAGAGAGTTGCTGGAGCTCCAGCCATGTTGTCTCATTTTTTGCCAGTAGGAAAATAAACTCTAAGGAAACTTTGGGGTCTGTACATTTCCTTGATGCCAGAACATAGATCGTATCTAGACTGAATTAGGAGGGAGCCTAAAAACATGTAGGTGAAAGCTGGAGATGTATAAAGATGTATACTCTGGTATAAAGCACTGCTCAAGGCATTAGATTTATTCTCCCTAGTTGATGGAACAGCACAGAGCAAGCAAGCTCCAGTGTGTGGAAGTTACAAAGCAAACTCAGTGGAAGGATGCTAGAGCACATTGGCATGGGGTGACTCATCCACGGAAGGAGTTCACAGGCACAGACACTGTGAAGAAATGGGCGAGAAGATGACCGTGTATTTGGAATGTTCTAGAACGAGTCTGCATTGATAAAACGGTAGTGCTTTGTATCATTCAACTTTCTCTCAGAGGTGTTATATGCTTCTAAGAAAATGTCAGAGCTTTAGCAGTTCTGCTCTTGGGCCAGAGAGATAGTCCAAGAGAGAGTAGTAGATAGAGCACTTTTCTTGCTGTTTTCTGATGTGGGTTTGACCCCAGCACTGCATTTGGTCTCCTGGATATTGCTAAAAGTGAACCCCCAAGCCCTGCCCACCCCCAAATTTAGTAGTTAAATTCTACAGGAAAATAATCAGAGGAAATTTAACACTCACATGTCTCTCTCACCAGTGGTTGTTTGTCACAGCTTGTAGCCTTGCCCCTGGTTGCTAGATGTGAATCTTCTTTCTTGATGCTTCCTGTGCCTCTGTTGATCCTGATCACTTGATTCATTTCCTTTATGATACACAACTGTAAACAGAATCCGCAAAGGAATCAATATCCTCATCTCCACCCCGGGACGCCTGGTGGATCATATAAAATCCACAAAGAACATCCAGTTCAATCGGCTGCGGTGGTTAATTCTGGACGAAGCCGACAGGTAAGGCCACCCGGAGCAAGCTGCCATCTAGCACCCAAGCCCAGGGTCTGGGACGTGGCTGACTGCTCTGCCTTCCCTGGCGCCACAGGATCCTGGACATGGGCTTTGAGAAGGCCATTACAGTCATCCTCAACGCTCTGGATGCCGAGTGCCCACAACGCCAGAACGTCCTTCTCTCCGCCACGCTCTCAGAGGGTGAGAGGTTGTCGGGGCGTTAGGAGGGGGCTGACCCTATGAGTAGTCTCCTGGGGACTGTCCCCATGGGGGCGACAGTACCCTGGTCAGTGCCCTGCGACAGACACCTAGTGGGGTGTCTTCATGGTGGGGGGGATGGTGCCCTGGAGTGTATTCCGTGGGTGGGGACAGTAGCATTTCACTCTGGGACTCAAAGGGAGGTTGGGTGCCTGCTCTGTCCCAGGATTTTGACATGTCCCTGGGGTCCAGGAGACCCAGAAACCCTCTCATCAGTTGGGCTATCGTTCCTAGTACTCAAATGAGGTTAAGAGGACCAGGACAGGACACCATGGGCCTTGCCTCACTGTGCGGCTGTGCCAGGCACCCAGCAGAACAAGCCCTGCCCTATGAGGCCTCTGCCCTGTAGACACTGCCTTAGGCAAGGACTCCTCTACTGAGATCAGTTTGGGCCTCACTCTGAGCACTCAGTCTGGGGCTACGTCTGAGTACTCTGAGGCCTTGTCCAGCACTCATTCTTTTCTCCCAGGGCTTTCCCACCTTGTTTGTTCTTGGGTGCTCTTTGTCCAGAGAGGGGATGGCCAGGCCTTATTGCTCTTTCTTGGGGTTCCTGGATATGAGACCCCAGCAAAGTCCCCAGGAAGGCCTATAGTCTAGGAATTCTAGACTAGCCCACAGACCTGTCATGAAGGCTGGTGGGGCCTTGGTGAGGACTGAGAGGTGCCAATGTGTGTGGCCAGGGATGGGAACTGGCGATGTCCCCCAGGTGAACAGCAGACAGCTTTGTGCCAGGATCATGACCAATCTGCGCACATGCCCCTCACCTGCCCTGCCTTGTCCCTTTCGCCCTCAGCGGTGACCCGGCTCGCTGACATCAGCCTGCACGACCCAGTCAGTATTTCTGTAATGGATGAGAGCATTGGGTCAAGCAGCTCGCTGGACGAAGAAGACTCAGATGATTCCGGGTCCCAGTCCGAGGATGAGCTGGATGGCTTTGTGATGCCCCAGGGTCTGGAGCAGCACGTAGCCGTGGTGCCCAGCAAGTTGCATCTGGTGTGCCTGGCTGCCTTCATCTTGCAGAAGTGCCGGGTATGTCCTTCTGACACTGTGGCTGCTCCCATGGAGTGTTGAGAGGCTGGAGTACATGCCCAGTGTGCCCGTTCTTCACCTTGTATTATGCTCAGTGTCCTTGGGTCTGTGCTGCTGGGATTGTCATAAGGGAGCTTAGGTCCTAGTGACTGCCTGCACTGGAATCTGCCTGCCATGATATGTAGGGAATCCCAGAAGGGGAAGATCGGAAGGAACTTGAGGGGCCCTTCCCTCAAGGAGTCCATCGGTGGGGCTCCAAAAGTAAGGCCTGCGTCGGCTCTCCTGTCCCCTGCCCTCCTAACAGTTTAGGCCTCCTTCTGTGGCATTTCAATCTACAGGCTTCACGACTCCAGACATTTGCTTCCCTGCTGCCCCGTCTCAGAAGCATCTCTGCCCCTCACACCCCTTTTGTCTTACAGTTTGAAAGCGACCAGAAGATGATTGTCTTTTTCTCCACTTGTGAGTTGGTCGAGTTCCACTACACGCTCTTTATCCAGACCCTTCTAGGAGGCTCAGAGGCCCCGGCCTCCCCGCGGCTGACCTTCCTCCGTTTGCACGGCGGCATGGAACAGGAGGTGAGCACTACCACCCAGGTCATGAATGACCGTGTTCGAGTTGCTGGGGCCCTGTGGGCTTCGACCCCGATGCCAATCTCTTCCACCTGAGAGAGCGCGTGGCCCAGCTTGGCCGGACTCTACCTCAACCAGCTGTTCCGGCAACAGAGGACCACTAAGTAGCTGGCACTGGGGAAGGGTTTTGCCTTTTTAGTACCCAGTGTGTAATTAGGGCTTGATGTCTTCAAATTAAGAGCATTAATGGAGCTAAATTGTGGTTCCCATATGGTACCGCTGAGCACGACGGCTGTCATTGTCAACAAGATGCAGCGGTCCCCTTCGCGTGGCGGGTGGGAGGGTGCTGGGCTGCTGGGGGCTTCACTCGCTCACTCAAACACGCAAAGACTTAGCCGGGAAGAAGAGGGGAATGTGGCCTGAGTTTCTGCCCCAAACTGTCCGCTCACCTTCTCCCCACAACCAGGCTACGCAGTCTTAGAGACTTGGCACCTAAATGTGCTCCAGTTGTGCGCCGAGCAGGGAGCAAGGATGGAGCAGGGATCCGGGCAGCTTGTTGGAGGAGAGAGGGGACAGAACTGCTTAGGAATTGGGCAGCGACTCGGTCAACGTTGCACAGCCTCCTTTGCTTGAACTGGGATGGAAATGAAAGTTCAGAAGAATGACCTTGTTCAAGGTCACCTAGAGACACAGCTGCTCTACCTTGGGGTTCCAGGAGCTTTTGCCCAGTCCAGTTGGGGAAGACTCAGGGACTCTGGGTTCTCACCTTCAGGATCCCAGTGCCTTGAGTCTGCTGGTATCACAGCATGGTACTATCTGCTTCAAGGTCTCACACTGACTAACCCGGAGAGGCGCTGGGCGTGGACTCGGGAGATCCCAGGACAGTCTGTCAATGACACTGTCCCTGAGCCATCTCTGCCTCCGTGTGTGTGTGTGTGTGTGTGTGTGTGTGTGTGTGTGTGTGTGTGTGTGTGTGTGTGTGTGTGTAAGGGGGGGAGTGTCTCCTTGTCCCACCGGGGCTCTTGCCTTGGCTAAGGTGGATGCCTGTGAGAAGCGGGAGGCCAGCCCAAGCCTCGGCTAGGAGCAGGCAGGAACTTCTGGCTGCTCCAAGTCTCATCAAATGGTGTGGTTGGCTGGGCCCTGGCCTGAGAAGGGTTCCAGGAGCTGTTCTGGTGGTGCTGGTGAGCAGGTGCATGGAAGCATGTGAGGCCATGTTCTTTGCAGCTCCTTGCTGGGTTCCAGTTTGCATGGAAACAGGTGGGCTGGGAAGCTGCAGTTGCTCTGTTGGTTTTCACAGAATTCTCTATGGCTTTTGTAGGGGTTTTGTTTTGGAGCTACACCCAGCGGTGCTCAGGATTTTCTCCTGGTTCTGTGCTCAGGAATCACTCCTGATGGTGCTGGGGGAACTATATGCAGTGCAGGGAATTGAATCCAGCAGGGTTTGTTGCCTCCAAGGCAAGTGCCTTGGGTCTCTTAACCTTTTTTTTTTCTTTTGGTTTTGGGTCACATCCGGCAGCACTCAGGCGTTAGTCTTGGCTCTACATTCAGAAATACTCCTGGCAGGCTTGGGGGACTATATGGAATGCCAGGATTTGAACCACCATCCTTCTGCTTGCCTTACCTCCATACTATCTCTCTGGCCCCATTAACCTTTTTTTTTTTTGGGGGGGGGGCACACCCGGCAGTGCTCAGGGGTTACTCCTGGCTATTTGCTCAGAAATAGCTCCTGGCAGGCATGGGGGACCATATGGGACACCAGGATTCGAACCAACCACCTTTGGTCCTGGATCGGCTGCTTGCAAGGCAAACGCCGCCGTGCTATCTCTCCAGGCCCTAACCTTTTTTTTTTTTTTTTAAGAAATACATTTTAGGGGGCAAGGAGGTAGTGTGTTTGCCTTGCATGCAGAAGGACGGTGGTTCAAATCCCGGCATCCCATATGGTCCACTGAGCCTGCCAGGAACGATTTCTGAGCATAGAGCCAGGAGTAACCCCTGAGCACTGCCGGGTATGATCCAAAAACCAAAAAAAAATAAATAAATAAATACATTTTAGGGCCGGAGAGATAGCATGAGGTAAGGTGTTTGCCTTGCATGCAGAAGGACGGTGGTTCGAATCCCAGCATCCCATATAGTCCCCCGAGCCTGCTAGGAGTGATTTCTTAGTGTAGAGCCAGGAGTAATCCCTGAGCACTGCTGGGTGTGACCCAAAAACCAAGAAAGAAAGAAAGAAAGAAAGAAAGAAAGAAAGAAAGAAAGAAAGAAAGAAAGAAAGAAAGAAAGAAAGAAGAGAGAGAGAGAGAGAGAGAGAGAGAGAGAGAGGGAGGGAGGGAGGGAGGGAGGGAGGGAGGGAGGGAGGGAGGGAGGGAGGGAGGGAGGGAGGGAGGAGAAAAGAAAAGAAATACATTTTAGGGGAGGGAACAATAATACAATGGATATGTGCAAGGCAAATGCCCTATCCATTGATCCCTGGAGTCCCATTTAGTACCCCCGAGCTCACCAGGAGCGCAAAGATAGGAAGAAGTAAGCCCTGAGCACTGACAGGAGTGGACCCAAAAAAAAAAATGAAAACAAGTGTGTTTGTGGGGGGGGAGTTGTTTGTACTTTTTTGGGGGGATCCACACCCAGCAGTGCTCAGAGGTTACTCCTCTATACTCAGAAATCACTCTTTTTTGTTTATTTTTGGGCCACACCCAGCGGTGCTCAGGGGTTACTCCTGGCTGTCTGCTCAGAACTAACTCCTGGCAGGCACGGGGGACCATATGGGACACCAGGATTCGAACCAACCACCTTTGGTCCTGGATCGGCTGCTTGCAAGGCAAACGCCGCTGTGCTACATCTCCGGGCCCTCAGAAATCACTCTTGGCAGTCTCGCAGTACCATATGGGATGTCAGGAACCAAACTCTGGTCCGTCCTGGGTCGGCCACATACAAGGCAAAATGCTCTACCGCTGAGCTATCACTCCGGCCCTGTGTATGTTTTAATCACTCTGTAAGAAAAGGGAGTGGTTCTTGATCCCAGTGTATTCCTGCAGGAAGGCTGATTTGAAATACGCTGGGTGGGAGCCCCTCAAGTCTTCTGCAGGGTCTTTCTTGGCTGTCCTTGTATGCTGGTAGTGTTTCTGAGCTAATGCTGTCAGGCCAGCCTTGCAGGGACGGGGTCTGCAGTGCTGATGCGGAGGTCTCACTGCTTCCTCTTCCTGGGCGTAGCCTCCCTAGTCCCAAACACAGTGATACAGGAGAAAAGGTGGGAACAGAGCCCAAGCAGACACCAAGCTTCTAAGGGCCCTTATCTCATTGCAGGAGAGAACAGCAGTGTTCCAAGAATTCTCACGCTCCAGAAGCGGCGTGCTCTTCTGTACGGTACGTGAGTCATCCGTTAGTGTGTGTGCACACGTCTGTATGTGTGTGTGTGTGTGTGTGTGTGTGTGTGTACACATGTCGACAGGGCCCAGCTCCCTTCCAGTGACCAACTCCAAGGAGCCGGCAGGTGGATGTGCTGCCCTTTGCTTGAGGTCATGTCCCCGGGCTATGCCACCAAGAGTTGTGGCCACCGAGCATGAGGCCTGGTGATTTGCTCACTAATGGTGGCAGCTGTTGGGCTGAAAAGGTGTGAATCTCGGAGGTTTCTGCCCACCCCAGACCTGTAAATTAGAGCTATCGGGAGTCATTAGCGCCGAGAAAGCTTTTCCATGCTGAAGTCTCTACCTGCTGTCCTCTGCCTTATGCCCCGCTGCCTGACCTCTTGCAGGCCTGGCCGTTTGCAGGGTTCGCACCTCTAGATCCTTCCTTGAATGGATGCAAAATTGATCATTCACTCCTGCACTGCCACCATTCTCAGGGGCTCATCCCCCACATGACTTGTTGCTATGATCAGGGCTCTAACCCCAGCTGTGTTGTCTGGGCTGGTATGACTTCCTTGGGTGATGGTTTGAGAAATCCCCCTACAAAGAGGAGGGAAATCATCCCGTTACTGACCAGTTCAGAAAGCTCAAGAGAGGGGCCGGAGAGATAGCATGGAGGTAAGACATTTGCATTGTATGCAGAGGACGGTGTTTCGAATCCCGGCATCCCATAGGGTCCCCCGAGCCTGCCAGGAGTGATTTCTGAGCATAGAGCCAGGAGTAACCCCTGAACACTGCCGCATGTGACTCAAAAAACAAACAAACAAAAAAAAAACAGGAAGCTCAAGAGACATTAGCAACTTTTTTTTTTGCATGATACTCTGAGGGGAGGGCAGATGGGCAGGCATGTGCCCCTTTCACACTCACCTCTGTGCCATCTTTTTGTCCATGGAAGAACTTCAAGCAAAGTCAGATACATGGGAAAGTTGGTCATTGTGGTGTGGCCAGTCCTGCCCAGTGTAGTTCCTTTGCTGCTAAGAAGCCTCCTGCTCCTCATTCCTCCCACTCCACAGTTCTCTCGCTCCATAGTCCTTTCCCCTCTGACCTCCCCCACTGCAGTCATGCTCCCCAGTCTGCCCATACCCCAGTCTGCCCACTCCTTCCTGTTCCTTGCAGCTGTTCAGGATGGTGTTTCCTCCTCACTGGAACCTGCTTGAAGCAAGGCCACCCCTCTCACTCTCACTGCATACAGTGGCTCTTTGTGCGCAGTGAGGCATCTCAGAAAATGCAGGGTTTGGGGTACTGGAGTCAGCACAGTTTTCTGGGAGAAATCAGAATATGTGTTTTTGGCACCAGCTTTCTCTGCCGTGACCATTGGGCACCCAGGATAGTCCAAGGGGGCCAGAGTTGGATATTGCATAAGAGGAGGGGCATAGACTTGGGACCAGCCAATAGGATGTGAGTGCAGGGGATAGAAACAGGCTGGTCAAGGCCTCAACTATGGAAAGCTAAAAAACATGTCTCTGGGGAGAGCTAAGGAAAGACTGGGGTTAGCAGCACCTGTCTACTCCGAGCCCAGCTTCCCCCTGGAGCCAAGAACCAGGAAGTCATTGAAGGAAGGTGGGTGGCTGGAGTCAGAGGGAAGACAAGATGGCTGTAGCCAGAGGTGGGGAGTCAGCATGGGCTTTAACTATTTGTTGAGGAGAAATAACAAGAGCAGGGAAGGTGCTTCTCACACTGCATCTCTTCTAGGGTGGATCTCAACTTTCTGGGGGTACCTGGGTATTCATGGTTGTCCCTGAGACAGCAACTGGTCCAGCAGAGGTTGAGTTGGTCTTTTTGTTTGGTTTTTGGGGCCCATGCCTAATGATGCTCAGGGGTTACTCTTGGCTCTGCATTCAGGGATCACTCTGGTGGTCCTCTGGGGACCAGATTGGATGCTGGGGATCAAACCTGGGTCAAATATGTGTAGGACAAATGCCCTCCCTACTGTCCATCGATCGAGCCTGAGCCGTCCACCAGGAAGGGGCCTTGAGCTCTGCAGGGGAAATGTAGCAGCTGCTGCCCAGTGCCTGCTTCTCTCAGGAAATCCCCAGAGCCCGGACCTGGGACCTGGCCCCTGGCAGCTTCTTGAAGGTCTGTTTTTGATTGGAGCATACAGTCATGTCTGGACCTCTGGGTTCTCTCCCCCTGGGAGCTTGTACCATGCTGAGTATGGGCCAGTGCAGCCCTAGAACCAGCCCAGTGTCTC
The DNA here is from genome assembly GCF_024139225.1 of Suncus etruscus. NCBI lineage: Eukaryota > Metazoa > Chordata > Mammalia > Eulipotyphla > Soricidae > Suncus > Suncus etruscus. Next base: position 19,556,698 of record NC_064852.1, on the reverse strand, counting down.
CCTTCCGCACTTCTCTGGAGGTGCTTCATCGGAGAAGTTTCTCTTCCCCACTTTGTCTCCTTTGTGCGGTGGCAGAATCGGCTGCAGCGTGTTGGCTGCTGACCCAGTCACGCTAACTCATGGTGCCAGCTTTTTGGCGGCCGCAGCCAAACTCTCTCGCCTCTGACAGCTTCTGTGCGCTCTCCTTCCTCCTCTGATTGCACGGCCCAATCTGTCACCGGGACGACGGGGGCCTGGACCCCGCTGGTGGCTCTCCACACACGGCAATAATGACTCTTGGCAGGCCAGGAAGGCGGCCGAGGCAGCACTGCGCGTGTCCGGCCCCCAGTGCTGGCAGACCCCCGCCCCCCGTTAGTAAAAGCACTTTGTGAGGTTCTTGGGTAAATAAATGAGTCATTTTAATCCAACTGACAGGCTGGCACCTGAGCAAGCTGCCTTCCATCTGCACTCGGCGGTCTCGCGGAGGCGTCCGAGCGTCAGGCCCAGCTCCCTCTCCCCCCGGAGTGTCTTTGAGAACTGACTCCAGCCATTCTTCTGCCCTAATTAGGTGAAAGGAGCACAGTGGGGCAGGGTGGGCCAGGAGCAGGCCTCTCAGAGCCTTCATGGCCTCCTGGCCTCTGCTCACCTGAAGGTGCTGGGCAGCAGCGTCCTTCCAACAGAGGGGACCCACTCCTGGTGCTCTGGGGCTGTGGGCAGTGGAGGGGTGCCTATGTCACCCCACTCCTGACTTCATGAAATGCAGAAGCACTGAGCTCTCAACAGCCTGCTCCTTTGTGCACTGTTCAGCCCCTGGCTGCCAGCCCTGCTCACTTCACCTCAGTCTCAGTGACAGAGTGGCCCCTCTTTCTCTATACCCCAATGTCAGGGACAGATAAAGACCCCCCCAGCCCCACTCACTCTGCCCCCCAATATCAAGGACTGAGTGGCTCCTGGCCCCCTTATTTTGGATCTCAGCCTCAGGGACAGAACGACTTCTGACCCCGCTCACTCTACACTAGGGGTCTCAAACTCAATTTACCTGGGGGCCGCAGGAGGCAAAGTCGGGGTGATCCTTGACTGCAAAGTCAGTAGTAAGCCTTGAACATTGGGGGGTGTGACCCAAACAACTAAAACAAAACAAAACAAAAAAGATTCCTCTAGGGCAGAGCTACAAAATGTTGTATGGAGGGCCGCAAATGGCTCACGGGCTTCGAGTTTGAGACCCCTGCTCTACACCCTAGCCTCGGGACAGGTGAAGGGGATCTCAGCCATTATGTAGGTAGACTGAGACCCTGAGAGTGAGTAAAGTTGACATGTGCAGCTAAAGCTGAAGGCCATTTCTCTGTTTGGGGGCTGGCTGCTACATCCCTGAGCCAAGCTGGGCCGTGGGGTGGGGGATGTTTGTGTCTCCCCTAGTGGCACTATCTAAATTCTCTGGGGCAGCGCTAAGGTTTTCCTGTAGCCTGTTTGTCAGGTGGTCAAGTGCTAAAACCTCACTCTGGGCCTCACTGAGTCGCACAGCCCCTCCCAAAAACATCCCTTAGCAGAGTTTGCTGATGTGGCACCTTTTAGCCTCTCATGAAAGAATCGGCTCTGTCCACCTCTTGGGAGAGCCCTCCACCTTGTGTTCCAGGCCCTCAGCACTTAGGATTTGGGAAGCGGGCAGGGGAGGTTGATGCCCTTTGTGTGTTTACTTTCACTCCACCGTACAGGGAAGGCCTGTCAATCTGGGGGTGGGGGGAAGCAGTAGGGGATGCACAAGCCTACCTACTCCTGTCCTCCATTTCCCTCAAAGTCCTAGTAAGCCAGGCAGGGGAGGGGTGGGGAGATATAGACCGTGGTTTAAAGTGCTCTATGCAGAAACTGCCTAGGATTGTGATTTTACTTTTTTGATCTTGGCCACACCCAGCAATATTCAGGGCTTACTCCTGGCGGGCTTGGAGGACCATGCGGGATCACATGCCAGGGACCAAATTCTGGTCAGCTTCTTACAAAATAAGCACCCTGCCTCTGGGATTATAATTTTTCAAATCAGCATCATGCCTCAAAATCTTTTTTTTTTTTTTTTTTTTTTTGGGTCACACCTGGCAGCGCTCAGGGGTTACTTCAGACTCTAGGCTCAGAAATTGCTCCTGGCAGGCTCGGGGGACCATGTGGGATGCCGGGATTCAAACCACCGTCCTTCTGCATGCAAGGCAAACATCCTACCTCCATGCAATATCTCCGGCCCATGCCTCAAAATCTTCAGTGAGAATTATAGTCGGGGTGATAGCACAGAGGGTTAGGGCGTTTGCCCTAGGTGGGTCCTGATGGCCTCAGCAGTAGTGTCCACAGAGTGGCCCCCAGGTCTGCATTTGCCACCACAGAATGCGCCTTGATGATTCCCTCAAGTTGTGTGTGCAGACTTGGTGTATGTGAGTGTGGGTGAGTGTAGGTGAAGGTATGTGTAGTATGAGTGAGTGTAATTGGGAACACGGGTTAGACTTCACACATGGGTGTAAAGAAATGAGACTGTGAGCATGAGCGTGTGAGTGAGCACAGGTGTGAGGCACAGGGGCTGGGGGAGGTGGGTGCTTCCTGGGTGCGCCACATGTCCTGTTGGGGAGATCAGCTCTGTTATCTTTTTTATTTTGAAGGACGTTGCCGCGCGGGGCTTGGATCTTCCTCTAGTCACATGGATCGTGCAGGTTTGTCCATTTCCAGAGTGGCTCAGGCAGTGGTGTCTGGTCATGAGTCAGTGCTCCATTCTCAGTAGAGGAATCCTTCAGTCTTGAGGCTTTTCCTCCAGCAGGCAGGCTGCAGGATTAACGATAGCCCACGGTGGCACATTGTGCCCACCTGCAGGCACAGGCCTTTACAGACTCACGGATATACTCACACAGCTCACACAAACCTTCATGCACATACCCCCCAAAGATCCTCGCACAAATCTTCACACATCACACAGACCCTCACGCAACTCACAGACCCACACCTGACACAGACCCTTGCTCGCTCACATTGAAGCCTGTTTTTGTGCATGAGGCTGGTGCTCTGAGGCCTTCCTTCTCATTGACAAGCAGAAGAAAGCTTTCTGGCCCTTCTGTGTAGGACGTGTGCCTTGTGCTCAGGTTTATTGCATGTGCATGAGTTCATGCCTGTCTCTGGGCATCCATCTGGGTCTGGCTCTGGCCCCTGCACACATTTATCACTGTCCTATACCCTCTTCATTGTGGTTGCTGTTGTATGGAGTTTGGGGCCACACTGGGTGGCTCCTTAGGTCACTCCTCATGGCCCTCGGGGCACTCTGACTTAGAGTTCAACCCCTTGAGCCACTCCTGGGCCTGCGGGTGGTCAGGGGCAACTGGGTGCAGAGCCTGGTGTAAACCACATGCCTGTGTGGCCACAGGGAGAGGGCAGACAGAGAAGATCCGGGGCTGTGCCCACCGCCTGCCAGGCTCTCAGCTTGCTCTTCCCCACATTGGAGCTCCAGCCCCCAAGGCAGCATGTCCTCAGGGACAGATGCCTGGAGGCCCTGGGCCACCCCACCCACCCCAGTCTCTGCCCAGGCACAGGGAAGTAGGCCAAGGTCACAGGCTGGTGCCTCCTTGCACTGCACCTGGCGCAGTCACCTTGCGCAAAGCTGCAGAGGCAGCTGTGGAGACCTGCGGAGCCGTGAAATGAAAGTGGGCAGGGGCAAGTCGAGGCCCAAGCAGCCAAGCTTGTGCTGGGACTTCCCGGGAGGGGCCTGGCCTGTGTGCACTAGGGAGGCTGGTGGGGCTGGGCAGCCCCTGACGCGAACCCTCTCCTCTCTCTCCAGTACAACGCCCCATCATCGGCTGCTGAGTATGTCCACCGGGTCGGGAGGACAGCCCGGATTGGCTGCCGGGGCAGCAGCCTGCTCATCTTGGCTCCTTCCGAGGCAGAATATGTCAGCTCGCTGGCTGCTCACAGAATCAAGTGAGTCAGAAACCGAAGCAGGCCTGCAGCTCATCTCCCCTAATTAACTTTCTGTCGCTTTTTCCGGTGGCTGGGCCTTGTAAGCTGACGGAGAGCCATTAACCCTTGTGATCCCTAAATGAGTCCCAGCATAGCCAGTGGCAAGAATCAGAGCCTCAATGCGTCAGCTGCACCTGACAGTTCCCGCTTCTCTTCATGCTTGCTGAGCCCGGGAAGGCGCTGAGGTGCTTGGTGCTCGCACCTATCCCTGCCTCTCCTAGTCCTGCCACTGCAGTGGGGCAGCTCCCCAGACCAGCTTCCTACAGATTTTCTCACGTCATATTGCCCACACTGATACTAGTGACTTTGCTAACAGCCCACCTGCGACCACACCCACAGGGGAAAGGCGCTGGGCTGAGACATGTACCCTTCACCTCCTATGAGCAGTCATCTACCCAGGCAGTGTTGTGCTCTAGTTGTTGAGTCTTGCTACAGCAGGACTCAGTGTATTGGATCCTAGTGGGGCACAAAAATACAGCAATCGGGGTACTGCAGTCCCTGAGGTCGGAGAGGCATGGGCTGGCGCGCTGGGAAGAGCATAATGGTGTCTCCTGCCTGTCTCCAGCACCCCTGTACTCCATGTGTGCCTGAAGGCCCAGAGAGCTACAGAGACCTCCGTGTGGGGTGAGGGGCTCTTGGGTGATGCCCACAGATCCTGCTATAACAGGTGGCAGTGGGACCTATGGCCTCGCCCACCCTCCCCCTTGCAGAGCTCCTCACTCCCCTTAGACTGGACAATAGTCTGGCCAGAGCTGTAACCCTGGATTGTAGCTCCTTCTCTGTCCCTGAGCACAAGCACACCCAGGGCTTGCTGTCAAGGTCGAATCCCAATCAGAAAGTGGGGAAACCGCTCTTGGTGAGCTGAGTCTAGTCCGAACCCCTGGGGCCCATTCTGCCGGACTCCCCCCAGTCTCTCCCCCATCTCCTACAGACTATTCAGGAGCTGACACTGGGGCTGGACTTGGAGAGCAAGGCATAAGAATGGGGAGACCATCCAAGGTTGGGGGGAGCTTTGCCAGGGGTCCTGAAACAACCTCCAGGAAGCGTCTGGCCATGCGGGTCCAATCTGAAAACCCTGGTCCTAAACACAGTAATGAGCTCTGAATGCCACCAGGTTTGGATCAGAAACAAGCAAACGGAAAACTGGCCTGGGTAACTAAGGGCGTCTCAGACGGCTCGAGGCGAGGCTAGGCAAGGCAAGGCGAGGTCTTGTATGTGTTGGCTCATCTATACAAACATCCTTAAGAAACTGCCTACTAAGAACAGGCTGCAAACTGGTGGGAGAAGCTGAGTTCAGAATCCCAAAGGCTCAGACACGTACGCTGTGTGCAGAGGCCTAGGCAGGGCAGTGTGGTGGCCGGGCCTTGTTCCTGAGGCTTCTGAGCAGGCCTGCTGCCCCTCCCTTCTCTAAAATGTCCTGAGAACATCTTGGTTGCTTTGTTGCTGTGTAAAGGCCTTATCAACTTCCCCTTGGAGCTGGAGACAGTTTTGGATCTTTGTCCTTTCACTGAGACCCAAGGGGTCCCCTTTGTTTAAAAAAAAGGAGGGGCTCTGTGCCCCATGGGCCGCTCTGCCACCTCTTTGTGCAGCCACAGGCAGGAGTGGGACAGGGTGCCCAAGCCAGTCTGAATTACTCAGTTCAGACCAAAGATTATTTGGTTTGTGCTCTTTTAAAAAAACTAATGAGCCAGAGAAAGACACAGCGGGGGAGGGGGTTTGCCTGTGCAAGGCTGACCTGCTTTTGATCCCCAGCATCCCTTAAGGTTCTTCCATGTCTACCAGGAGGAATTCCTGAGTACGGAGTCAGAAATAAACCTGCCTCCTAAATAAAACCCTTATATGCCTCCTACCCCCCCTCATCTACCTCTTTGAAGTGAATAGTGTCCTCCACCCCCTTAGTTGCACTGAGGCCACTACTGTCCCCTCCAGGTTAGAATGCTATACCCTTTGTCGTCACCCCTAATCTAGTTGGGAGGAGAGTGGGGCTGGGTCTTGGGCCAGTGGGGGACAAGGACAGGGACTCAGGGCCTGCTGCCTCCCCTGAGGGCTCCCCCATGAGGACTGGATGAAAGAGACTGAGGCGCTAAAGCCTTTGGCTCCCTGGCCTGTTCCTACATCACAGAGGGACTGTGACTCCTCAGGGTCTGAGACCCTCAGGGGAAGGCCGGCAGCGAGAGACGTGGAGCCCTGGCGCTGACATTCTGCCCTTTGCTCTTAGCCTTTCGGAGATGAAGATGGACACGATTCTGTCTGTCCTGATGAGAGAGGATTGCTTGCAGGGGACACGCTGGGCAGACCAGGTGAGCCTCTGCTGCGGGCCCTGTCCCAGTCCAGGGTAGGGATGTGGGATGGGTGGGGGGGTCCCTCCTCGATGTCTGGGCTTGGAAGAAGTTCTTCCCAGTGGCATATGGCATCCTTCCTGTCTCCGTCAGCCTTCCCCATCAACCCTCTATTTCACCATTTAATCGACTGAGAGCTGGAGTTGAGGTGCTGAGACAGATGCTCTGATGCTGGGTAGTGACCCCAGGCCCAGCAGTGCACAAGTCCACGCAGGCACCTACCTTAGGCTCCATCAGTGTTGGTGACCACTGGGGGCGACTGTTGGATGCTCGCTTCCTGTTCAGAGCCAAGTTGGGGTGAGGTGGGGGTGCTTCTGATAGCCAGGCCCAAAGCAGGCCCAGCTTTAAGGAAGTAGATGGGGGGGGCAGGGTGTGGGACCTCTGTGTCCTGACCTCTACTCCCTGACCTTCCAATGCTTGCTGGTAGGTGGATGTTTGGTTCTTCTTTGCAGGAAAGTAGACAAACCTCTGAGGGGCAGGAATAGTACAGGATGTGCCTGGAGAGGAAGACCGCTCCCTCCTCTCACAGGAAAGTGTGCTTGGCTCTGCTGTCACTCCTGGACCCTGGGCACTTCTCTACTGCCCATTGTGGGCCATGTCAGTGTTGGAGTGTGGCTGTGGCCCTGACTGGCCCTGATGAGCCTGTTGGCAGCCGCATTTCCTGTGGCATTAGCATCCGTGGCTACCACGGGAACAGATCCTGGGCAGAAGTGGCTGGGCCTGTGGTTTGAAGGGACTGAGTGCAGGACTTTTGGGTTGGTTTCCTGACTCATGCCTAAAGCCTGGTCCCCGTTCCTGGCCCCACTTCTCATGTATTGATGAGGATGTCTGGAAGCTCCTGCCAGCTCAATTCCTGGCACCAGCTTGGGGCCTGGCCAGGCGGGCAGGTGGGCACAGGTTTGAGCAGACCAGGCTTCCCCAGCACTGTTTCTAGGATGGTCTTTGGGGCCAGGATCCCAGAGCAGGTGCCCCCAGAAAATGCAGGGCAGCTGTAGAGCCCTCTGCTCTGTTCAGCAGAAATATGCTATGCTGCCACTCTGGCAGCTGCCCTCTGTAGCTTGGCACTGGGTGCTCCAGCAAGGCACAGACTAAGAGCTACATCCTGGCATCACACCTGGGGGACCTGCCACTGGAGCACATCCTCCCCTTTCTACTCTTTCTCTTCTGGCCTGGCTTCCCACTATGAATGTTGGCTGCAAGCAGCACCAGGCACTAGGTCAAGTGCAGGCCGGTAACCCAGGAAACCCTGTTCCCATTTAAGGCCTGGCCTGGGCACAGCTCAGTCAAGCTTCGTCCACTGCAGAGACATGAAGGACATATCTCTGAGAGAGAGAAAGTGCTGAACATGTCGGGCTTTCACCTACTCAAATAACCAGTTAATTGGGGAAAAAAATATTTGTGTCAAATTTAACTTTTAACTCAAAGAACAGAGAAAGCCTCAGTTCGTGTTGTTGCTAGTTATCACAGTCTGAGTCCTGCATGTAGACCCTCGAGAACAAGGAGGAGGGTTGCCCCGATCCCAGCTCCACTTCCTGTTCTCTCATGAGGCACCTTCCCCAGCTCTTGGCATTGCACATAGAGAGACCTGGGCCCAACAGGGAGCCCTTTCCCACACCGGGCCAGACCCTCATTACAGAGCACCAGTTCTCCCCATACACACATGTGTCCGGTCTGGGTGTCCCATCGGCAGCCCTGCCGCAGAGCCGGTGAGCAGGAGGAGCGAGGAGGCCTCTGTAAAATGTATATTTCATATTTAGGTCTATGAAATATACATGCCCGCGGCTGGTCTCTGAGTCTTCACCTCCTACAAAGAGAATAAATTTCATCTTTCAACTTGGCTGGGAAGCTCGCCCAAGGTTCCGGGGACCATGAGGGTGAGACTGGCCTGGCAATCGAGTGATTAAAACAAAAATCCACCCCTTTAGACTAAAAATACCTCAGAAGTTGGCACTGTGGAGACACGAGCCGAGAAAGGGAGCAGAGGCCCATCTGCATCCCAAAATCCCACACAGCAAAGATCATCCTTTGCTCATCTCAGGCTCATGTGCTGCTCCTAGTCAGGTGCCGAGTTTCTCTCCGCAGCGTCTGCTCAAAGGCAGCTGGTTTTCCTTTGAGTTTTTCAGTCCCGTGGAATCACAGCACAACACCCCTGTTTCATCCCTTCTCGGTTGAGGTTCCTCCAGCATCAGGGGTCGGGGGGCCTTCCAGACAAAGGGCAGTACATGCAGATAGATTGGGACCCAGGAATTTTCCTCGCCGACCCCAAAGTCCACTAGCTGCATGCTACTTTATTAACCAGAATGGAGTTTGCAGCAGTGGGAGGAAGCCATGGAAGCCAGCACTGTGGGTGTCTGACCCTGCAGGGTCTGACCCGCCTCATTAGGGGAGCTTTTACCTGTCGGGGCTGCTGAGTGAGCGAGCGAGCACAGCCCCCTAGCTTCAGCTTTAAATTTAGACTGTCCTCCCCACAAGCCACCTGAAAGCCACCTCATTCTCCAGGGGGGTCAGTTGGAAAACAAAGTGCAGGGGGGCCTGGGACCCTATTTCTTCCTTGGCGCATCCAGCCAGCCATTAACTTTTGCTTCTATTTTCCTAAAACTGACCTGGGCGCTCAGCCGTGTGAACCTGGCAGCTCTCTGCTCTTTACCTACACACTTCGCTTGTACACACTCCCATTATAGATGTGTATGTGGAGGGTTTTTTTTTTTTTTTTTGGCTTGGCTGGGAAAGAAAAGATACCTCATTTGAAACCTAAAGGGGGGCCTAAGAAAAGCCCTTTGTAATATATTGCCATATTATCACTAAATCCCCTGACAGCCGTGTCACCGAAGCAAGTCACCTGTCACTTAAGCTTGAGGTCTCTTTAATTTTCTCCAGGAATTCGCACCAGGCTGTCTTTAATTTGAGGCCTTTATTGGAATTCTGAACCCTCTCAGCCTCCCTGGCTCTCAGATCTATTCTGAGAGCTGTTACAGAATGTATACAATAACCAACAGAGGGATTCGCGAGGGCTGGAGCTGTGTTTATTTAACACTCTAGAGGGGATTTTTGTGCTTACTCGGTCCTGGCTGCCCGGCTTTCAATATCGCTTTGACAACCATTCTGCCCTTCTCATTAATTTTAAACAGTTAAAACACAGGAAAAAGAGGGAAAAGTTTTCATTATTAAAGTGCTTTACTTTTTAATAACAGAGGATTCTGTCCGCCGGGGGAAAGGGCACCCTTGCTAATTTCACATTCATATTAAAAAAAAGCCCTGGGTGAAGATGGCAACAGTGACAGATGCCTGCTGAGGTGACAAACACAGGCAGCCGCACCAGGAAGTTGGCGCCTCATGTCTGTCTGTCCATCCGTTAAGCCAGAGAAAGGAGTTCTGGTCGTTTACAGCCGCAGTGTCCTTCCACATGGGGAGCAGAAGTGATATGGCTGACCCCAAGCCATGCTGAGTATTGGGGCTGCGGGAATGAATGTCACTCCTCACTCCTGAGCTCCTTTGTTCTCCCTTGGGGCCCTGCCCAGACCTCACCAGGGCTAGGGCCAGAGGAGGCATGAGCTGGGCCCACCCAGGTGACCCTGGCTGCAAGGTCCAGGCTGGAAGGGGTGAGATTACATGGCCATTTCCTGCCATTCAGAAAGGGGCCAAGCCGTGCTCCCCTGGGGGCCTCTCAGGGAAGGACACTCCATTTCCCACAAGTCACCATGCTCCCAGTGTGGGACTTGTCAAGCCCCTGGACCTTCTGAAGGAAGGGGCTCTGCAGAGCAGCCTGGCAGTGCTCACAGGGCCTGGGAAGGAGGAAAGGGAGCCCTATTTTCGTCACACGTCTGGCCATTTCCTCCGATGGAACTGCTGGAGCACGTGTGAGGCACAGAGATGGGTTCAAGCCTTAACAAGTGAGCGAGACGAAATTCATTTGGAAACAGCTTGTGTTCAGGGACGGTCCTCAGTAGTTCAGTCAGGTTAGGAAACGTCCTCAGAGCCCTGGATGGCCTTTGATTTTGAGTAGGAATGATCAGAGGCTGGGAGGAGAGGTAAGTGAGTAAAGAGCGAGGAGTTCTGGGCCCGACTTAGCGGCCTCTGCCACCTCTTCCCGTCCCCAGCAATATTGAAAGGATTACCCCGCGGGCCCCTCAGCGCTTCCTGTGTGGTTTTACTGTTATTAAATCTATTAGAAACTGCTTCATTATTCCTGACTCTGACTTTCCTCTCCTCTAATCCTTCCGCTCGCCCAGCACCCCCGTGGCCTGGGCCCCCAGGACCTCCAGGCACGCGCCACCATCCTGCAGACAGTGTTTGAAGATTACGTGCACTCTGACGAGCGGAGGGTCTCCTGGGCCAAGCAAGGTAGGTGGATCCACAACCACCTGGGAGGGGCACCACCCACTGGGGTCCTGGCCTTTAGTTGCCACCACCACCAGCACCCCACACACACATACACACACACACTGTGGAGGAGTGTTACATGTAGTTTGTCATCTCCGGATTTTGCTCCAGTAGGACTTTGTCTTGGCTTTACTTTTGACTTGAGCCATTGGATATTAGTGATCTGATTCCCTGTGGCTTGGAACAGTGGATTTGGAGAGACTGATACATCCCCCCCCCCCCCCCCCGAAGAAAGAAGGGTGGGATGGGGTGGGGAAACAGCCAAGCAGTGACTACATGAAAGAGAGAGAAAGGATATATCTCCTAGGGCCGCAGTGGCAAACCTATGGCACGCATGCCCGTTGTGGTACTTGAAGGCCTTGCAGCTGGAATGTGGGAAGGTCCACATGGGGCCAGAGAGATAGCATGGAGGTAAGGCATTTGCCTTTCATGCAGAAGGTCATTGGTTCGAATCCTGGCATCCCATATGGTCCCTCGAGCCTGCCAGGAGTGATTTCTGAGCGTGGAGGCAGGATAAACACCTGAGCACTGTCGGGTGTAACCCAAAAACCCAAACCCCCCCCCCAAAAAGATAATACAGTGCAGCGAGTGTGATACTAACATCTTGTTATTAAGGTTTAATTGACGTGCTGGCACTTTGAGGAGATTCTTTTGGTTTTATGCATCAGCTTGGACACTCAGGCTCAAAAAGGTTAGCCATCACTGTCCTAGGGTCTCCAATTTGGATTATAGAATGGGGCTTGTGCCAGGGTCAGTCTTAGAACCTCAAACCACCTCAAGGTTCCTCCCATAGTGATATCGTAGAAGAGATGATAGTTATGGTCAGATTCTCTTTTTTTTTTTTTTTTTTTGGTTTTTGGGCCACACCCGGCATTGCTCAGGGGTTTCTCCTGGCTGTCTGCTCAGAAATAGCTCCTGGCAGGCACAGGGGACCATATGGGACACCGGGATTTGAACCAACCACCTTTGGTCCTGGATCAGCTGCTTGCAAGGCAAACACCGCTGTGCTATCTCTCCAGGCCCTATGGTCAGATTCTTATCACTTGTAGGGGCTACAGGGAGCTGCCTAGGAGGGCCACAGGACTGCTCTCCTTTCTATGCATTCAGTTACTGAACATTGGACTGAACTGGGCCTTAGCCTGGGTGCTTGGAACCCTTCACCTTCCTGCCTTCGCTTCAGGCAGGTCCCAAGCTCAGACACAGGAAAGAATTGCCCCAGTGAGTGAGTTAGCGAGGCACTCTGAGAAAACCAGTGGGGAAGGAACTGAGGGTTGGCAACCCCAGGGTTTTGGAACCAGATCCAAGCACGCTGGAGGGTGGTGAGTGCAATTCATGTCAAGACCCATGGCCATGGCCAAGCGCTATGGGGAGGAGAACACGGGCCAGAGTGGGTTGTTTTGTATGTGCCTGACAAGCCCAGGCCCTGAATATCATCTCAGGGTGACCCCTGTTTAAGAAGCGGTGACTCAGCAAATTCTTAGTCCCTACCCTGTTGAGGAGGGGTCAGCACAGGGCACCCTCTCTCAGGTTCGTGTGTGAAACAGCCACAGATGGGGCCACCATGAGTTGCTGCTCTCGGGTCCCTCTGAAGTATCCAGACATCAGTGCCCCAGGAGTGTCTGTGGGGCATTGGAACTTTAAGGTACAAGGGAACCAACAAGACAAGCCCATGCCTTTGCCTTAGTGTTGCTGCTGGGCTTTGGGGGCACCTAGTGAGGTGACAGTTATCTCAGGTGAGTTAGGCAGCCTCGGAAGGTGAGGCCCACTTGCCCACACGGGACAGACAGTGACGCCATCTCTCTGGGGAATATGGGACTGATACTTTGCACGCCTGTTCCTTGAGTTTCTGAGAGGAAGCCCTGATCTCCTAGCCTCTCCCCCAAACTCTCAGCTGCTCCCAGCTATGCATTCTGGGGGCTGGGCACCACTGAGTATATGAGTCACTGTGGGACCAGCCATGCTGCTGTCCCTGGGCCTTGTGATGTCCCCCCACCCCCAGGAATGAGTCCTCATGCCCTTGGGCCCATCTTCATGGTGAGAGCAAGTGACTACCAGCCTCGGTGCATCTGCCTTTGGCTTTTCTGCCCACTTGTGGTTCATATCTAGTGCCCTTATTTTACTTTGTGCTCTCCTCACTTTTCCTTTTTTAGTTTGAGATCCAAGAGGTGCAAACTGGGGGCTGGGAAGGTAGCACAGCAGAAAGGGCACTGGCTGTGCACGCAACCAGCCTGGTATCTGTCTGTGGCACTCCACAGGGACCCCCAAGCCTCACCAAGAGTGATCCCTGAATGGAGAGTCAGAAACAGGCCCTGGACACACTGGTATGGCAAAAAAAAAAAAAAAAAATCTAGTGCTATAAATCCCAAGTCCTGTGCCTGCAAATCACATGGGAAGACCTCAAACTGCCCCCCTGGGAAACATGCTTCTCAGAGTCCAGAACCCCGCAGCAGTGGTTGCTAACCTCACCCTGCCCTTCTCTTGAAGGCCAGAGGAAAGTGGCTTTTGTTGTCACCATTGAGAGTCAGGGGGTGACATGGTTTCTGAACTTTCCACAGTCTCCTTTCTCCCCCTCGATCCAGAGAACTCCCTTCCAAGTAAGATGCCTGGATGGACCATGTAGAGTGTCAGGGTTCAGAGGGTCGGCAACAAGCAAGGCAAGCCCTTTTTTTTTTTTTTTTTTTTGTGGTTTTTGGGTCACACCCGGCAGTGCTCGGGTTATTTCTGGCTCCAGGCTCAGAAATTGCTCCTGGCAGGCACAGGGGACCATATGGGGCGCCGGGATTCGAACCAATGACCTCCTGCATGAAAGGCAAACGCCTTACCTCCATGCTATCTCTCTGGCCCCAAGGCAAGCCCTTTTACTCCTGTATTATCTGTACTTTCTCCTTGCCTGCCCTCAACCATGCCCCTAAAGGTAGATTTGATGTTAGGAATCAGAACAGGATGTCCACAGGATCTTAGCTGAACTCCTCTAAAGGCCACCACCTACCAGGAATCAGTTCCTCTGCTGTGCTCAAGTTCCCCGTCACAGACAACCATTATTTATCTGCACCCCACCCACCCTGCCCTATCCACAGCCGCCTCATTTTTAGAAGAGACCCTGCATATGTGGGCTGCCCTACCATGGAGCCAGTGAGAGAGCTGGATGCAAAACCCACCGTGCCTTGACTCTATGAGACCAGCCCCAGTTGAGGACAGGGCCGGAAGCTCCATGGAAAGATGCCAAGCAATAGCAAGTGGCTCCTTGGAAAGATGGGCATGGCATGGGAGCCATCCTAGCTGAAGAGTGGAAATTCAGCTTTGCGTCCTTCCAAGACATGTGCCGTACAGCAAGGCAGTTGCCCTTCCCTTCCGCTGAGCCATATCCTACCCGGCTGAGCATGTTTTGACTTCACTAGTTGTTTTCAGACCAGAATAACTGTTGGGGATTGAGGAAGAAAGGCCGAGGGATGACAGGGCCAGACAGGCCCCTTGAGGGGTGGAAGTCTGACCACTTCTCTGAGCCATTGGTCCCCTGAGAATAGCAGAGGCCTTCGCAAGAGAAAATTTTAGGCGTGGGCCGGAGAACCCGTATAGCAGGGAAGGATGCAGCCTCGCATGCAGCCAACCTCTGAATTGGGCCCCTGAGCATAGTGGGTGTGCCCCAGAACCCCCAGAAGAAAAGAAATTGCTCCTGCTGGGGCCAGGGAGATGGTTCAAAGGGCTAAAGCACTGGCTTTGTGTGCAAGAGTCATGGGTGCAGGCCTTCACCCCACAGCCCCACCCCTAGTGTGACCCTCAGACCCAGAGGAAAAAAAAGTGCCGGCTGCCCCCACTGTACCCAGGGTGGCTTGGTTATTGCTTCCCATCGATTGGGAAAAGGAGCTCACTTTGCTCGGTAAACAGAGCTTTGATGGGTTCCCAGGGCCATTCCAGGAGCTCATCTGCTCAAATGACACTTTTTATTACTGTTCATAAACGCCGCTCTCCAGGTGCCGCCAGATATTAGGTGTAATCTGCGGGCAAACTCGCCAGGCCAGCCCGCTCCACAGCCTGGCCCACAGCAGCTGGGCCTGAGTTCTGCTGCCAGTCTGCCTGAAGGTGTGGGCTCTGCACCGGGGTGCAAGAGGGTGCCTCTAGGTTAGACACTAGGCACAGGAGAGGGAGAGGACAAGGGCTGCGTTGCTGCTCAACCTTCAGGGGCACTAGATGGATAAGATCTTTCCTGGGGTAGTCAGCTTAGCACATCCCCCTTCTCTTCCCCAGTCTTTGCAATAGAATGAAGGTTCCAGGAGAGACTCTCTGTGGTTGGCTCTAAGGATCTGTGCGATCCCAGTACCTTCAGTCGCTCTTTCCCTACTAGAGATGCTGTTGTAGGGCCAGGATCAGCCAGCACTTGCCCTGGGTTCAATCCCAAGGAACACGAACGAACACACACACACACCACACACACACACACACACACACACACACACACACACACACACACGAACGAACGAACGAACACACACACGCACGCACACTCACAAACGCTCACACGAAGTTTCACACACACTTATAGTTTTGTTTTTATTTGAACTCGGCAATGTTCAGGAGTTACTCAGCACTCAAGGACATCCTTGCTATGCTCAGGGAATGGGATGCCTGGGATTGAACCCATGTTGGCCACATGCAAAGCAAACACCCTCCCCGCTGTCCTATAGCTCTATCCCTTTTCAGTGTGTTTTTTTTGTTTGTTTGTTTTATTGGCTTTTTGTTATTTTATTTTATTTGGTGTTTTTGGATGTTTTGTTTTGTTTGGGGGCCACACCCAGCAGAGCTCAGGTGTTACTCCTGGCTCTGCACTCAGAAATCACTCCTGGCAGGCTCAGGGGATCATATGGGATGCTGGGGATCAAACCAGGGTCCATCCTGGGTTGACTTACATACAAAGCAAATGCAAAGCAAATGCCCTACTGCTATGTTATCACTCTGGCCCTAGCCTTTCAATGTGTTTTTAACCCGATCTCAAGCAGATCTTTTCAGGGAAGTGAATCTGGGTCCAGAATCACATTGCTCTTGAGATACTATTGGTCAACAGTGGCTGCTCCAGAAGGTGGTGGCCCAGGAGAGGAGTTAGAGAGGCCCCATCTCAGAAATTACTCTCACTCTTCGTTTTGTTTTGTTTTGTTTTGTTTTGTTTGGGTCACACCCGGCAGCACTCAGGGGTTACTCCTGGCTCTACACTCAGAAATCACTCCTGACAGGCTTGGAGGACCATATGGGATGCCGGGATTTGAACCACCGTCCTTCTGCATGCAAGGCAAACAGCTTACCTCCATGCTATCTCTCCAGCCCCATTCTCACTCTTCTTGGGCTCAGGAACTACCAAGAGTGAATTCTTTGGAACCTTTTGAATGTTGGAACCACAGCATATATTTACTGCTCAAAAAATAGAAAGGCAGTGGGCCTGGAGCAATAGCACAGCAGGGAGGCCACTAGTGTTGGATACAGCAGATTTAGGTTTGATCCTCAGCATCCTATAAGGTCCCCTGACTACCACCAGGGGTGATCCCTGAGTCCAGACTCAAGAGACAGCCCTGAGCATCACTGGTAATGGCCCAAAAACAAAAACAAAAAAAGATAGAAAGTCAACTAGGGAGACTAGAGAACCAGGCCAGTGGTAAAGCCCTCACCTGTCCCATCCCTGGCACACCATAGGGCTCCTCAAGCACTGCCAAGAGTGGTCCTGAGCACTGTAGGGTATGGCCCAGGCCCCTCAGTCCAAATAGAAAGGTGCAGATGAAAATTGACAAGGAAGGGACCATCAGCTCCAAAGATGAGATGCTCCTGGACACAGCCCACATATGTCTAGCACCCTCCTAGTCCTAGCTAGACTAGGAGGATCCTAACAAATGATTCAGGAAATTCACGACTCTCAGCTTGTTCAGATATACTTGAGCAATGGTCATGGCTGGTCAGAGCTGGTTTTGGGGGATCTGGGAGTCTGTACAATGGATGGCTGCTGGGGATGCACACTGTGGGCAGCTCATGACCTCTCTCCTCCACCCTCAGCACTGCAGTCCTTCATCCGCTCCTACACCACCTACCCACGCCACCTGAAGCACATCTTCCATGTCCGCGCACTCCATCTCGGCCACGTGGCAAAGAGCTTTGGGCTCAGAGATGCCCCCCAGAACCTCGGCGCTCCAGCCGTGAAGAAGAAGAAGACAAATCTGAGAAGGTAAGAAGGGCTTGTGAGTAAAGAGCTAAGAGCTGCAGGCCCGGCCATTCCACCGGGCATCTGCCCCCACAGTAACAGCTGCTTTTCCAGGCCTGCCAACATGCTGGGCCACCCTGGAAACCCTGGGCGTCATTCAGAAACCTGTGGTGCTTTTAGGGCCGGAGAGCTCAGTGGTGAGGCATTTGCCTTGCATGCAGCCTATTCAGGACGGACTGTGGTTTGAATTGCAGCATCCCATATGGTCCCTCATGCCTATCAGGAGTGATTTCTGAGCACAGAGCGAAAAATAATGCCTGAGTGCCGCCGGGTGTGACCCAAAAACCAAAAAGAAAGAAACTTCTGGTGCTTTCTATGGACTCAGTGCAGGGTGTCATCCAGTTGCTCTGTCTACCAGGATGGTTGCACCTGGGACTCTGCCCACACCACTCACTCCTGGGTACCAGTGTCCCGCCTGAAATGTTCCAGATAAAGAGAGAGGATTGGGGGTACCCTCACCACCTGTACCCTGTGATAAGGGAAGTGGGGGCCAGAGAGGTAGTATACTGATAAGGCACTTGGTCTGAATAGGCTGATCCCTATAAAGGACATTTAGGCTTTAATGGAGCGTGGGGCTTCTGTCCCCAACTCTGAGCTCAGAACCTGTTCTTCTGGACTCTTCTGCCTGTGTCCTTGGCTCTTAAGAGGGGAGGAAATATTCAGTATAGGGGGCCCCAGCAGCTCTGAGTGTGAAGGATTGTCTTAGGGGATCCTGGTTGGGGGTTCCATGTGGGTCACCCTTGAACCACAAAAGGCCTTACAGGCTGGGGTCCCAGGAGAAGGTGGATTTCGGAGATGCGAGCTGGGCCCTCCTTAGATGCACCGTCTGCCCAGCCCTGCGGGACCCTGCAGTCTGGCTCTCCTGCTCGCATCCCCTTGGATGGCCTCAGCTGACCTCTGCCATTGGACAGAAGCCCATTTGTGCTGGGCAGAGAGGGTTGGTTGGCACTCAGGGGGAGTCTCTTAGAAAGACCTGACCTGGCATCTAAGGTGGCTCTGTCTATTTGGACCCGGAGGTCAGTCTCGGTGTAGTCTCCACTGAGAGATGGTGCATGTGAGGGTCAGGACAGGCCCTATTCCCCACTTGCTGTCATGGCAAGTGGCCCTCTGGGAGAAGAGTCCTTCTGAAGTACGTCCAGACCCAGGGCTAGTGCAGGGTTTAGATTAGGGCTGGAGTTAGCTTTGTCCTCACCTTGAGCAGACCCCCGGGAGAAGAGCGATGGCCCCTGCTCCAGCAGATGGGCACCAGGCCCGTGTCCCTGCGCAGGGATTTTCCTGCTTTCTTTGACAGAGAAAGGGCTGATTAGCCGGGGAGGAGCGTACGAGAGGCTCCATGGTGCCTTTGATGTCTGCCGGCGCAGCAGGGGCAAGCACTGAGTGACAGCTGTGTGTCACAGGATTACCACGACAATGCCTCCTCAGTGCAGGTGGGCACCCGGCCATGTCGCGGGCCCTGTCTGGCCCCTCAAGGGGACCAAGGACTGAGGCAGCAGTCGCATGAGCTGTGTTTCCCAGCCACAGACAAGTCCCCCAATGCACTTCCTGCTGGGCCTGTCCCTGTGTCCACACTGGAACTTCCCCGGGGCCGTGAACAGGGTGGAGTAGGCTAGGCTGCTCCAGGCAGTCTAAGAGAGATTTGGGAACATCAGGCTGAAGCACTGAGTGTCTGGTATAGGTCCTAACAATAGGGGGGCAGTGACCGTCCTTGCGCACACAGACATAGCCATGCTCCCCGGCTCACAGCCCCTGAACCCCATTGCTGCCCCCTACCAGGAAACTGACGAGTTTGCAGATCTTAGGCCAGTGCAGTGCAGCCTACTCAGTGTCCCTCTGCGCCTTCCACAGGAAGTCAGGCCAAAAACTATGCAGGTGAAATGCTAGGGCTGGGCCGAGGCTGCAGCCCCTGTGCTGGGGTACCAATAGGGAGTGGCTCCTGTGCCACCCGGCTTCCCCTGTGGACTTGTCTAAGGCTCTTATGTCTGACTTTGTTCTGGTGGGCTTGGTGCTTGAGAGCTCCCACATCCTACTGAGCAACCTCACTATCCGCTCTCCTCCAGTTCTGAGGAAATACCAGTGGGCTTCAGTTTCAGTCTCCAAATCTCACATCTCTTGACCCCACCACTCCCAAGCCCTGTGTCCGTGCAGGGGGAGATTCAGCCTTCTGGTTTGGGTTTTTTGTTTGGTTGGTTGGATTTGGTTTTGATTTTTGGACTGCACCCAACAGATGTTCAGGGTTACTCCTGCATCTGCACTCAGGGATCATTCCCAATAAAGCTTGAGGGACCTGTGGGATTCTGGGGATCAAATCCAGGTCAGCCGTGAGCAAGGCAAACACCTTCCCTATTGTGCTATCACCCTGGCCCCTTTTGTTTTATTTTTGCTGTTGGCTTTGGTCCCCCCTGATGGAACTCAGGACTCCTCCTGACTCTGCACTCAGGGATCCCTCCCCATGGGCCTTGGGGGGCCCTCTGGGAATTAAACTAGACTCAGCCTCATGCAGGGCCAGCACCCTTCCCACTGTGCATCTGTCTGGCCCTTAGTTGTTCTCTCCCTTCTGCCCTCCCTAATCTCTTTCTCTTTTCTGCTAACAGGTGATCTTTGTTTTACAATTTTTCTTCCTTCCTTTCTATCTCACGGCTAGTGAAGTCCTACATCGTTTTCTTTTTTCATCTGGCTTATTTACCTAAGCAGAACACCTTGAGGTTCATCTATGTTGGACAGGGCAGGATTTCAGCCCCACGAGTGGGGACCTCGTGTGGATGCCCATGCCATGGTCCCGTCCATCAAGGGGGTGCCATGGGGGCAGGTCCCAAGCATGTACAGACCCGAGTATAGGAGTGTTGATGTGATGGTTCCAGCACCCTCACTGCATCCCTGGCGCCCTGTGGTCTGCCCTCCCTGGCACCCACCTTGGAAACAAGCCCCCTTCCTCCAAGCCCAGACCTGCAGCTGCCTCCCGCACCGCAATATTCTCCTGGTGACAGGCACCTCGCCTGCCAATTTCTATGTGGCATTTACAACCTCCCTAATATCACTTAATTAGCTGAAGGCAATCCTGGAATCTTGCCCACCCCCAAGAAGCCTCCTGTCTTCAGCCTCTTCCTGCTCCTGTGCAAGGAACATCCTGGACAGAACCCATTGGGCTGGGACAGATCCTTCCTGCCCTGCTCCCTCTCGGGGCACGCCCTCAGCTTCCTTGCACCCCCACTATCCCTGTCTTCCCTCAGAGCTGCTCCTCAGGGACTACTACCCCTCCCTGCCCTGTATATGGGTGTGACATGGGGTCTGTAGCCCCCGGGTTGTGCATCTGTCAGATATGTGCAGTGTGCCGGGCAGCTATGACCCTGGCCTGTTGCATCCTCAGCACCTCCTGCCCTGCCCAGTATGTACTCGGGCATGTGCAGAAAGACATGCACGATTGGGCGCATCTGTGCTGCCGAGACAGCCATGATGACTCAGCATTGATGTGCCAAGACCCTAGGGGTGACCCTGGTGAGTCAGGACTGAGTGCTGGATGACCAGATGCCCTCAGGATTGTCTGCTGACCAGTGTGTGCCTGGCTCTCTCTGTGGAGAGTGACACTGGGGAGTGTGGGCAGGTCCTGCAAGCAGACATCGTGGGCTGTTCCTAGTGGCACAGGCCTGGCTGGGCATGGCAGCAGCCTCAGAAACTGGCCTGGGCTTCAGCTTTACCACATCAGTGCCCCTTGCCCTGTGCTGCTCTCTCAGTCTCTCCCTGACACCGCACAAGCAATTACTGGCTGCTCTGAGACCCACCTCCCATCCCCAGAGCTAATGAGGCGATTAGAGGGGTTTCTGCACCAGGCCAGTCGCACTTTCCCACACCTGGGTCACCTGCACCATCTGCAACAAAGGCGGAACCTGGCCAGCCTCTCCAGAGGGGACCTGTAGCACAGAGCTGCCAGCTTGGCACGGGGAGCTGTGGGTGGCCAGCAATAGCCAACAACAGGAGGGCCTCTGATCCTCCACTAGCCCTCCCCTCCTCTTCATTTGAGAAGCAAAGGAGTGGGGCAGCCCCGAACCCTCTAGGTGGGAGGAGAATCCCAAACCCACATTCCTGGCTCTCATGGTGCCAGAGTCCCACTGACTTACCCCACATAAAACCACTCCAGGCAACCAATGCCTTGTTACTCTGTGCTCAGCATGGGGCCAGAATCCTAGGTGGGGAGCACCCCACCTGTTCCCCTTGCAGAGTGTGACTGAGTCCTTAGCTCCTTTTCCCAGGCCCTGAAATGTTCACACAGCAGCAGGGGGTCCCAGCCCTGTCCCTGGTCCCCTCCTGCCTCTCAGTACTGCTTATCTCTGCCACCTGGAGCAGTGCCCAAACTCCCAGTGCACCCTGTATCTTGGTTCTTTCCCCTCTAAGCTCAGGCCCATGTGGGCAGGGGAGAGGCCCTCTGGCTCTCCCTGGAGCTGTGTCTCACCTCCCTAGTACCAGTACCCAGCTCAGCAGCCTTGACTATGTCTCTGGGTCCCACCCATATTGGTGCCCCCAGATGGAGAAGTATCTTCTGGGGTGGTTCCCGCCACTTTGCTTTCAGACCAGGCCTTCCTGGCACAGTCAGAAGCTCTGAGCACCATCCAGGTGCCCTTGGCTCCACCTGAGTTACTCATGGTGTCCCTGTTTCCACCCGAACCTGGCTTCAGAGTTGGCCCCACCAGCCACTCCTGTGGCTCCTTTTGTAGAGTGACAGCTGGGCCCCAGGCATTTTCTGCTCTTCATGCCCTTATGGTGTGGGCAGGCAGGCTAAGACCCACTCTGGGAGTCCTCGGGGAGGGGACACCTGCATAGCCCCTAGGTCTCTGGGCCGAGGCCACCACCTTCTCTTCTCTGGCTTCACAGTGTGCTTGCCCTTTCTCTCCACACACTGGTTTCTGGGACTGCCCTTATAGCTGCAAAAACTGACCATAAGGGCTGGAACAAGAAAGCACTTGCCTTGCATGTGGCCAACCTGGGTTCGATCCCCAGCACCACATACAGTTTCCCTAGCCTGCCAGAAGTGATCTCTGAGCACAGAGCCATGACTAAGTCCTGAGTGTGTCCAAAAATAATTAGTTGAGGGGCCAAAGAAATAACACAGCAGTAGGGTGTTTGCCTTGGATGCATCTGATTCAGGACAGATGGCGGTTCGAATCTCAGCATCCCATATATTCCCCTGTGCCTGCCAGGAGCAATTTCTGAACTCAGAGCCAGGCGTAACCCCTGAGTGCCACCAGGTGTGGTTCCAAAAAATAATAATAATAATAATAAGTTGATTAAGATGCATGGAATTGCCCAGCCAATAGCATTTGCCTCAGTGTATTGTGGGAGAAGGGTGCCATGAAGGGGAGGGGGGGGCATTTCATCGGGAAGTGTGGACCTAATAGATTGTTCAAGCCCTTGGGAGGGAGGGAGGGGGTGATGTATTTCCCAAGGACTGTGAAGTAACTCTCGAGAAGAAGTTAAATTCCCCACGTCCTTCTAGAACTCACAATGAACTTTGCAAGGCTGTAAACCAGGAAGGGGTGGAAGCAATTTTTTCAGTGTCCAGGGAAGACTTCTGAGCATGAGCCTAACACTGCATGCATAGCTGTCAAGTCAGCCAGGCCGCTGTGAAGAAGTAAGAGCCAGCCCGAGTCCTCACCGTCTGGGGTCTTCCCACATTGGCAGGGAAGGGGGCATCTTTCAGGGAGTGCCCCAAGGTGGGAGAAGTTGAAAATGGCTTGGAAAGGTGGAATTACTGGGGAGGGCCAAGATTGGCAGGTTCCAGTGGCAGTGCTGCCTGGCAGGAGAAGGAGGCACACCCAAATGCTCACTGTGCTCACATCCATTTGCCCTAGGCTCATCACAAGGCAACTGGACTGGGCTGATTGGGAGTGGCTTTGTTCTGCAGGATCTCCAGGCCTTTAGAACCATGTCTGTACCCCACCAGACCCAGGGAACCTTACCTGCACGGTCAAACTGCTGGGGAACCCTCTCTACACACAGGACAGTGGCCGACTTAGGCCCAAGGCCTCTGGGTCTTGCCCCGGTGGCCAATCAGTGAAATGGAAGTGTAATTTTGACAGAGATTTGGCTCTGCCCAGCCTCAAGCTCCAGCCACTCACCAATTCCTGGCTCTTCCCCATATTCACTGGAGCCTGCTGAAAGCCCCCCGAGAACCCCCATGTCATACAGCCAGTCCCTGATCACCTGGTCCTCACCCTGGACTTGGTGTCATATACACATGCTCACACGTACACGCATGCACATCTTGGCTTGCATCTTGATTCCCAAAGAGGTAGCCCTGGGTGAAGACTGCCTGTGCCATCCTGGCCAGTTGGTGAGCGGCAGGTAGGAGTCACACCAGAGTCTTTGTCCTCGGGGAACAAAGGTAAACAAGATAACACCTGGCCTGAGAGATGCCTTTTCGTCCTGGTGACCCTACACCATCACCGTTGTCAGAACCCCAGGCGAGAGGCCCCAAGTGTCTCTCTGCATCCCACCTTTTGTCCTTGTATGTCGACTTTTGGTTTCCCCGGTGTGTCTCCATAAAAGCCATTGTAAAACATTAGGGCCTGGGGTGCTGAGCCTGCACCCCCACTCCATGACAGTCCTGGGCCCCCTCCTGGTTCTGTCGCTTTTCCTTATGGAGCCCAGACTTGTGCCCTTGGCCCTCTGCAATGACAGCAGAGAAGAAGTGTGAATATAGGTGGGAGGGTGCACCCACCTCTAAGAACCCCAGACACTGCCTTGGGGTGGGGGTCGGGGGTGCTGAGGGAGAGTTACCAGAGCAAGACAGACTCCAGGACAACAGACCTCTGGCCATCTAGGTTAAAATTCATCGAAATGTTGATTCTTGACTTATGAAGTGTCAGCAGGTCTGATCTTGGCTCACAGGGTAAGTCGGCTTTCCACCTGCCCAGGGGACCTTGGATTGAGGCACCCCGCCTCCCTCTCACAGGGCCTCCATGGGCATGGAGGAGGCAGTTTTTCCTGGTCTTCAACACTGTGCCATCACACACCTCATTTGCTGTCTGCGTCTCAGCGTGCCTCGCGCTGTTTTGTTTTGTTTTGTTTTCCCAGAAAAACAGTGCAGAACAAAGCGTCCCTTTTAAAAATGCCGTGGTATTTTGCCACCGTTATGAAAAAAATCTGTCAGCACTGTATCTAATCTTCGGATGCCGTGGATATCCAAACAAGCACCTTTGAGGGGATGGATTGCGCTCCGTACGAACACGGAAATGTCAGTTCCACAAGCTCGGAACCAGCTGCTTGCTCGCAGCCCAGCTCTGAGTGGGGAAGGAGGGAAAAGCCTCAAGTTTCTTCTGTCTTTGCTACAGGCCGGGCCTCGCGAGGAAGACGCAGAGGAAGCAGCAGCGCCTGGCTGAGCTTCTGCGCTCGGAATATGCCAGCGGGATGGAGATGGCGGCCAAGGCCAAAGCGCCACGCCAGTCACCAGAGCCGGGCCCGGACGGTGGCGCCTCAGCCGTGTAATCCGGAAGTCGTGTGCCAGGGGTTGGCGCCCTCAAGGGCCTTGTGCCATGGTCCTGTAGCATGGATCAGCCAGACCGGCCCCTGTTCCTATCCTGTCCCATCCTCTAGAGCTTGTATTTGTCCCCTCACGCCTGTAGGTGCTCCTGAGCCCCTTACCTCTCACAAATAACCCCAGGCCAAGCCTCTTCTGGAAGCTGGGGCCCCTGAGGGGTGACCCTAGGGTGCTGGAGCAGTGTAGCAGTTAGGGGTGTGGGAAGGTTAAAAGTGGAGTAGAATTTGTAACCGCAAAGAGAAAAGTATTCACTTAGCTTTCTTTTTTTCTTTTCGTTTTGGGGCTCCACCCAGTGGTGCTTTGGGGGGTTCCATTTTCCTTCCTCCCCAGGCTTCAGAGAAAAGGGCCCCCAGTGCAAGACAACCCACAACACGGGCCCAGAGAATTGGGGACTGCTGGATTTTTCCCTCACTGCTGCATTATTCATGTAGATGTCCACGGTCCACCCCCTCTCCCCCACTTCCCATGCCTGCTCTGCCGCACTCTTGTTCAGACCAGCCTAAGGCCTTATATCATCATGCCCTGGTCACCACTGCCCACCCAGAAGGCTCTTCTCAGATTTGGAAGCAAGAGTACTGGGGTATATTGATTTCCCAATAAATGTCAGATTTGGACACAAACAGGAGAGGGTGAGAACAGTGCCAGATCCCCGGGCCCAGTGGTCTGGGGTGGTACCAGGAAGGGTCCCTGGTTTCCGGTGGGGCAGACAGGAGGCCTCCGGGATGGCCCAGGCCTTCTCCGGGTGGCTGTTACTCGGGGCCCCCCAAAGGCCAGTTGGGGCCATGTAACAATGATGACAATAAAGGACTCTGCTGTGTTCTGTCTGTCCCTTGTGGAGCCTCACGTGCTCAGAGGAGAAAAGGAGGGATCAGGCCCAAAGACCAAATCCAGCTGTGTGAGAAACAGGATTAAGACCGTGATTGGGGGTTATCAGAGAGGCCACTTGGGGGTCGCCCACAGGCTCCACCCGCTGCATTCCTGGGCAGGCACAGCCTCAGGAGAAGGGGGGCTGGCCCCAACACCCAAACTGGGGCACTGCCACCTGGCCTGAGAATGCCCTTCTCTCAGAAACAGGATGGTGTGTGGTCACCCACTATAAAGTTTGGCAGATCTGTAAGTTCACATAACCAAGTCATATCATTTATGATGCGTCTTGGTAGTGTTTTAAAGACATTAGGCGAAGTTTAACCCAATTCTATGGTGTATGTCCCAGTGAGTGTGTTTCTGATTTCCCAACTTTGGGGTGAAAGCCATAGACCCCCCCCTCAAGAACATGCCAGCATTTGCTGCAGTGTCCACTTATTTCTCTGCTGGCCACAGCCCAGTCCGTTCCCAGGCAACGAGGGGTAAGGAGCAGAGAGCACCTGTGTGGGTAGTTCCAGTTGCAAAGGGCACCTCAAAACGCAGGAGGGAGCCAAGCTCAAGCCCCATGGTGCAGAGGACAGGTTGATCATCTTGCACGAGGCCAGCCTGGGTTTGATCCCCAAAACCCAATACTGGCATAACCCGATCCTCCAGGAGTGACCCCTGAGCAGAGGCAGGAGTAAGCCGAGTGCAGCCCAAAAGCAAAACCCAGAGAGCCCGGAGTTTCTCATTTGGACCCCCTACAAGAAGAGGTAAAGGAAGATACCCCCTAGGGCAGGAAGGAGCACCCCAAACTGAGTGGCCCCTGCTGTTCAATACTTCACAGGCTCAAAGGTGCTCCCAAATGAGCATGGGCTGGTTTGGGGAGTCACCCTTAAAGCTCAACCCAGAGCCAGAGCAATAGTACAGCAAGGAAGGGCATTTGTCATGCACAGGGTGGCCCAGGTTCCCTCATGGTCCCCCAGCACCACCAGGAATGAACGTTGGGCTCAGCCTGGGATAAGCCCAGAGCACTTCTAGATGGATCCAAAAAAAAAAAAAAAAAATCAGCTCAATTCCCCAGTTTCCCAGGAGCCAGACCGGAGAGGAACCCGGCTTCGTTCTGCGAGAGCCCATGAGTACTCCGTGGGGCTAGGGCTCCAAACCCACCCAGTGTACCAGCAGGGGCGTCTTCCCCCCTCTTCTGTAGCCTGCAAGAGCCCCCCTCTCCCTGGGGTGCCAGTCCATAAACCAATTTCACCTCCGAAACGCACAGAAGTGGGAGCCTGGCTCCTTGCAAAGATTGTTTGTTTTTTTTTTGGGTTTTTTTTGTGGTTTTTGGGTCACACCCAGCAGTGCTCAGGGGTTACTCCTGGCTCCATGCTCAGAAATTGCTCCTGGCAGGCACGGGGGACCATATGGGTCGCCGGGATTTGAACCGATGACCTCCTGCATGAAAGGCAAACACCTTACCTCCATGCTATCTCTCCGGCCCCTCCTTGCAAAGATTGTAAAGTTATTATTACAGCTGGGGGGGGGTGCAGGACACTTAAAATAGTGTAATTATAAACTTGTTCGGGAGCCTTGTACTTCATTAATGTCAGATAGAAACTCGCCTCAGCGGTACAAGGACAATTACATAGTTGAGAATGTGTCTGTGATTTGCACCGCTGCTGTGTAAATGTGCGCTCCTCCTCCTCCTCCTCCTCCACCTTCTCCTCCTCCTCGCCCGCGAAATGAAAAGCACCTCAGTGCAAGCTGTCCTTTGATAGATTTTTAATATGATTTTAAAGAGTTTTGTTTGGTCTCATTCTTATTCAATGAGATTAATTTAAAGCACTTATCCCCTGGGCTTAAGTCAATCCATGTAGGATCGGGGCTGAGTTTGTCGCTGGGGGAGCTCTGTTTGCTGGAGGCTACCCGAGACTTCTTTCCCACTTCATTAACCCTGAGCTGGGGGACAGGCCCCCCCAACACCCCCAACCAGCCACTGCGGGGGGATTTACCAGCCCCCATTCACATGCAAAAGAACTCCAAGCCGGCCGACTTAATCAGCGGCTGTGCTTTTTGCAAAATTAGAATAATACCTCCCCGACTCCCCCCGTGGGGAAAAGGCTTGGGGATGAGGGAGGGGACAGTTGGGGAGTGCCCCAGTCCATCTCCCCCCCCCAGGCGGTCCTGCAGCCGATCCCAAACTGCATTCCCCCCAGGGGTGTCTGGAGTAGAAGATGCAGGTGGGAGGGAGGGCACCAGAGGGTCCCCCCCACCCTGAACTTTAGGGATGATCTTGACCCTCTGAACGTGAACTCAAGACCCGAAGTCTGGATGGATGGAGACTCACACCCCCTCCCCTGGGAGCCGGGGTGAGGGGCTTGTATGTCCCCCCTCGGTGTTACCAGTGAGGGGTCCGTCTCCCGCGCCGACCCTAGCTGAGCTGCGGCCGAAAGTCCACAGGCGCGAAGTGCGGGCTGGAGGGGGTGGAGTGCTGGCCTCGGAGCCCATCTGTCGGCCCCGGGCCCCGCGCCCCGCGCCCGGGCGGGCCGGTCACCAGCTGCCGGTGCCCTCGTAGCAGCCAGATGAGGCGACTCAGCGAGGCACCGCAGCGCAGCGTTGCCCAAACGAGCCGGCCGGTGCTGACCCCGCACGCCCCTGGGACCCCCGGCCCGAACCGCTTGGGAACTAGAGACAGATGGAGAGCCAGCAACGGGGCGCGCCCAGAGAACCGGGCCTGGCCGAGAGGGGATCCCCTGGGCCTGGGCCTGCCAACCCACCAGGGGCCCCTGGCCTGCCAACCCACAGCATCCAATGCATCTCCTGCGGGGCTTGGAGAGCGTGCCAGGGGCCTTGGAGCGAGTGGGGACGAGCACCTGGTCATTTGTAAGAAGTTTATTTCGAGATTTATAAAAGAGAGAGGGCCCAGGGAGGTGCAAGGGGCCGGCCGCCCCAGACAGGACAGGCCGACGGGGTCGGGTGGTCAGGACGGGTGGGTGGGGAGACCCTGGGCCTCTGCCTGCCTCTTGGGGAGGGGGCACAGTCTCACTGATCCACGGTCACGGTCACGGGCTGGGGGGGCACGAATAAATAATAACTTCATATACACTTTGCACACGGTCTGTACAGCCTGGCCCAGCCTGGCTCGGCTTCGGCTTGGGCAGGTGGATCGGATTGGGGCGCCCACAGCCCCTGGGCGCACGGAGAGGAACTGGGTGGGTGGGTGGGTGGCTGGAGATGGAGGGTGAGCATGGGGAGGCCCCGAATGGACTCGTAGGTATGTACAGGGGGGGTGGAGTGGCCTGCGCTTCGGGCCTTCCTTGCTGCGCTCGCCAGTTGGCCCTGGGCAGGGAGCCGGGGAGCCGGGGACCCCGCGGCTGGCCGAGCCGGGCCCTTCACCGAGGTTGTGCGGCCCGCGGGAGGACGCCTGCCAACGGGGGCAGCGGCGGGGGCGGCTCGCCCGCGCCCTGGAGTCCGTGGATAAGGATGCGGGGCACCAGGGGCCGCTGCAGGGCGGGCGGCGGCGCGCTGGGCCCGCGGTACAGGTAGAGCGCAGCACCCGGGTCCAGGTTGGAGACGAGGCTCTGCGGGTAGAAATAAGGCGCCGGGAACATGCGCTGCAACGCCGAGTAGTTGCCTGCCTCTGCCAGCAGCTCCAGCCCCACGGCCGTCTGCCGCTTCCATTTCGTCCTGGAGATCCAAACAGCGTCGTCAGGCCGGGCCACCGGGACACCTCCACGGCGGCGGCGGCACCCCCAAAGAAGTCCAGGGTCTTCCGTGGAGACCAGGCACTTCGACCACCCCGGCCTCCCACCGCGGGAAGAGGCTGATCTTGTTGAAGGACAGAGCCCGGTTCGGTTCTGAGCTCAGAACGCTCCCAGATGGGTCCTGGGGGTGGGGAGGGGTTTAGGAAAGATGGGGAGACACCCCCCTGAGGGTTGCAGGTATCTGATGGGTGGGCACGGGTCCGGGAAAGGGGCGCAAGCCCATCCCAGCAGCACTACCAGCCAGCGGAACCGAGGGGCCGCTCACCCCTGCTCTGGGGCAATAACTACAGAGGAGCCCAACGACTGTAACCAGCTGCTCTCAGGACTCCTGGGTCCACCTGGCCCGTCCCACCGGCAGGCCCACCCTACCCTGAATTATTCATCTTAGTCATAATCGTGTAATTACTGTAACGCCCCTTAATTATTGATGCCCGGAGCAGTGATCGGATCTATTATTCATGGGCGATGTGTTCTGAGACTGTTTGTGGGCTGTGCCGTGCCGTGCCGTCCTGCTTCTGAGGGACGGACAGACGCAGGCATGTATGTGTCAGAGCATGTGTGAGTCTGTGCACCGTGTGTAATCCCTTATGAGTGCGCACGTATGTGAGCATGTGTCCGTGTGTACTCATGTGTGTAAACATTTGTGTGCATGGATGACCTATCTGACTGCTCACATGTCCCCTTCCCCACCAGGCAGAGTGCTGGGGACAAAGTCAGGTGCCCAACCCTGGTATTCCAGGTAAGGGGGACATTACCTTTCTCTCTGGGGGGTTAGGACCTGGAAAGATTCAGACCCCAGGAGAACTTGGGGCACCTGTCTCACATCCTATCCCCCTTCATTTGGCCTAAAACAGTCCCAGACATGGACTCTTAGACTAGGGCAGGGATAAGGCTGATCTGAGCCTCAGGTGGGCCCTGGGCCCCGGGGGTGGGTCTCTCAGTGCCTTGGTTTCCCCACTTGGTTCCCCCAAAATGGGAGATACACAGGGGACTCCCCTAAGCCTCAGGCCTGGCACAAGTGCCCCAGAGGACCACAAGGAGGAGAGAGGTCCTACTCGCTCCCAGCCACAACTGCGGTTCTGTTTGGGGAGGTACTTGGGGGGCACTCCCAGCAGTGAACTGGACTTACTCCTAGCAGTGCTTGGGAAACCACACGGAATGCCAGGGATTGTACTAAACCGGACGTGTGAGAGAAAAGTGCAGTCCCCATGTACGTTGCTCGGGCCTTACCTGCGGTTCTGGTACCAGGTTTTCACCTGCGTGTCGGTGAGGTTGAGGGACGCGGCCAGCTCCATGCGGTCCTGAACGCTCAGGTACTTCTGCCGCTCAAAGCTGCGCTCCAGCTGTGCCAGCTGATGGTCGGTGAAGGCGGTACGGGCCTTGCGAGGTTTCTTGAGGCGCACCGGGGGACTGTCCCTGGAGCTGGAGATCTCTCGGTCCCCTTCCTCCTTCACTGCGGGGACAGCGCACGTCAGCCCCGCCAGAACCCAGAGGGGAGTCCCGGTGAAAAAAAACAGCCTGAGCCCCAACAACACCACCACCTGGGCACTGGAGGGGAGCAAAAACCAGGAATCCAGACCCAAAGGAAGGTCCGTAGGGCTCGGCAAATGGGGAGTATGTGTCCGGTGCCTGTGCCCCATTCTCGGGCGAGGGATAAAGCGAAATCCCCAGGCACAAAGGGAGGGCAAAAACTTATCCCCCAGAGCGATCTTCTAGAGACATTGACAGGACGCGGGGCATTTCCTGCAGCATGGGTCCTTTTGCGGAGACCAGGACCAGTGGCAGGTGGGTCTGGGGTGCAAAGCCCTAGGAAGGATACACACAGGGCACCCACCAGTTAGCAGAGATGCGACAACCCCCCCCCCCCAGGCACACACACACAGATGCTACACCAAGATCTGTTTCCATCCTGCTACTGAGGCTTCTGGCTCCCTGCAGCCTCTGAACCCCCAAACCCCACCTGACCAGACCACAGTGGTTTCTGTTTCCCTCCATACTCTGCTTGATGCCTGACAAGACCCACAAAACCCCGACACAGCTGATGTTCTTCTTCACACACTTCTCAGCGGATGCTCTAACAAGCACTTCACTCAGATTAAAAGGTACCCCTCTGCCAGCACACAGAGGTCTCCCCTGTTTTTCTTTAGGAGTGAGCAGAATTTTCAGGGAGGGGTTCAGACTAACGCCAGTTAACTTCTTGCGTGGGAAATAATAATCTGGTGAATTGAGCCACTTGGTAATGTACCTCTTCGAGCTGAGCGCACAGCACCCGGGTAGGAATCGTACTGAGAAGTAGAGTGTGGAGTGCTGGAGGGAGGGAGGCCCCCCCAACAGTCAGTTACCCACCACCTCCCCCATGCCAGCCAGGAACTGGCCACCAGCTCTCCATCCCCCCTGGGCCTGTGCATCCCATGTTTTGGAAGAGGTTTGAGTTGCTTGAGATGCAGAACAGAACAGAATGGTTGGTCTGGAGTTTGTTTTAGTTTTGTCTTCCTTTTACCAGACAAGGTGACATTGGCATAATTAGCCAGACCTCAGCCTAGACTAGGAGATCTTTGAGCCCCATTTCCCAGTTTTTCCTGAACATTCTTCGCTGCCCAGAGCATGTTTGAAAGTGTCTGTGCGCTGCTGCGCTGGGCTTTGGGCAGCGGGGAGCAGAATAGCCTGAGTGTCCCACCAGATGGTTGGCTTCATGAAAGTGGGGAACTGGGAAGGGAGTTGCAAAGCCTCTTGTCTAGAGGTGACACATCAACACCTCAGCACCCTGAGCTGGAGGCCACACTAAAGCCTGTCCTTGCCATCCGGGCCAGCTTTCTCTCGAGCTCTGTGTAGAGCGGATGCGGGGACTCACGGCAAAGCCGCTCCCATTTTAAATGTGTTTGGAAGGTTCAAAACACTGACCTCCCCTGCATGTCCTCCTTGAGAGAAAGACCTGTAGCTGGGTAGCCTGGGAAGCCTGGGTAGCTAAAAAGGTAGGGTGTGGGTGGAGCCCCTGCACCTGTTTTTTCTCACCTTCCTAACTCAGGCACAAATGCCATCTCCTTCCCTTTCCCTTTCTCTTCTTCCTTTTCCTTCTCCTCCACACCTCTGCAGAAGTCCCACTGCCCCTTTCACCCAAACTTGTAGGTGCAAAGGTGGCAGGCCCTGGGCACAGTAAACCTTCCAGCAATTTCCCTTGCAAACCTGGGTGCAGTAAAGGCTTCTGGCCCCGTGTGCTGCCTTGTGAGAACAGATGTTATATGGGCCATGAGAAGGAAACGGATATTTTGATGCTCTTAAAGGAAACCTCCTCATCAAAATCCTGCCTGGATACCCTCACTATAAAGAAAGCAAAGGAGGGAGGCAAGAGGGAAGTGTGGTCTGTGCTGGACATAAGCCTCAAAGCCAGGGGATTGTTGCTCAAGTATAAATAATAATACAAGATCACAGATAAATATGACCTGGTCTCCCTTCCTCCCCTATGCACCTGCCTTTCTGGAGGCAGATGGTCTGAGGGGCATTATCTGGGGCAAGAGGGTCAGAAGGCCCAAGGCCCCAGGGTCCCCCTGGCTGGGGAGGGCATCTGGAAGCCCTAGGTGGCCCAAAGGGCTAGGCTTTTCGGGGAGCAGAGAGGAAGGATGAAGGTTAGACCAAAGCCCCTTTGGGTCTAGGCTTGAGGTCTAGGCGCTGGGTGGAGTGTTTGGCTGCTGTAGTGGGAAATTGATGGGGACTGACCTGGATATATGCAGCTTCTTAAACAAAAAAACAACAACAAAAAAGAAGTTGCCGTTTAAAGGAAGTTTCCTCTTCCCAAAAGTGTTCCAGGAGGGAAGAAGGTAGAAAGAGCTTGTAAGAGCAATGGCTTCGTTTGTTTTGTTTATTAGTTTGTTTGGGGTTTTGTTTGTTTGTTTGCTTCTAGTGTTGGGGCCACACTAAAATTTCTTGATACTCAGAGATTACTCCTGGCAAATTTGGGGGACCCTAGGAGAGGCTAGAGATGACGGAATCCTGGTGAGCCAGGCACACTCAAGGCAAGCTCCCTCCCCGCTATCACTGGGACCCCCAGAACCTCATTTTCTGAGCAAGAACCAGGGCGCTTTCTTTTTCTCAGGTGCCTTAAAGTGCCTCTGTCTCCTTCCAGCCAGAGGTGGGGAAGAAGGGTGTCCGGGGAGAAAAACTGGGATCAGGAGACCAAAGATGGGGCCTTTCCTCCTCCTCCTCCTCCTCTTCCTTCTCCAGCTCCCCCACACCCTGTAAATCAGCTTCTGGATTAAGAGGGATCCAAGGGGGACTAGATTCAAGGCGAACTGGGTGGAAGAGGGCTAATAGGGCAGGTCCCCACAGAGAGGACGCAGCACTGGCTGGTGGCTTCGTTGCTGTCGCCGTGTAAAGCTGGGCACTCCAGGAAGTGCCCGTGGAACGAAGTGCGAGTCACTAGATGTGCATCACCACTAACCCACAACACCGCCCCAGTCCCGCACCTGCCCGGCTGACTGCTCTTTCTACTTGCAAGATTCGGAGGTGGGAGAAACAGAACGGGGAAAAAAATTCCTCCCAGCCCCAAGCAGGAATTTCCTGCTGGGTTTTCACTCTTGCGGCAGCGCAGAAGCAGAGCCCGATGGGTCTGTCGTGGCTTCTGAAAGGTCATTATTTTCTCCAGGAGACCAGGGTTCACCTGGAAGCCAGGACCTGTTCCACTGCATCCCGAAAGGGAAAGTTGACAAAGTTTGCCTTGTGGATTTGGATCATCCAACACCGGTTCCCCCAGGCTTGTTTGCTCACTTGTTCTCGCTCTTCTGGCTAGTCCCTTTGTTGCTAGAAGGCTTGGCCTGGGGGCGGGCTGGAAGGTCCCTAGGAGCCCCATTTCTCAGCCCGGGGCCCTGAAGGAGCGGAGCTAGGGATCCGTCTCCCTGGGACTGTGTGTGTTCAAGTTCTAAAAATTGTTTCTTCTGTTTTGTGCCTTTTGTTGCTGTTGTTGAAATAGCCACACAAACCCCCTCAAGTTTCCACCGCCCCGCGTCCTTACCTTTGTATTCAGAGTCGGATGAGGCGTTGCTGCCGCTTCTGTCCAGTTTGTCTCGAAAGTCCCCTGTGGCCTTGGCCACCAGCCGGACCCCAGGCTCTGGGGCGGCCGGCTGTCCGCTGCTGGAATACGGGGCACAGGCCGCAAGCGGTTTGCAATCGGCGAGGATGTCCCTGATCAGAAAGGAGGAGGTCACGGTGCGCGATTGGGCTGGGCCCGAGAGCTGCCCGGGCTGCAGGTGGGGATCCAGCCCCGGGCCGGAGGCCCCGCCTGGCCTTGGGGCCCCCGCCTCCAGGCAGTCCCGGGCCGGAGAAGAGGCGGGTGAGGAGCAAGCGCTACTGCTTTCGGATCGGGATCGCGGACTCAGCTCCAGGGGCGACGAGCCGCAGCCCCCCAGCAAGGGGTCCCCCTTGGGAAGGGCGGGGCTGCCCGCCCGGTGGGAGAGGATGGAGTCGATCGCAAAGCCATTGGCGCCTTCCATCGCCTTTTGCCACGACCCACCCGCCGCCTCCGCCGCCCCCCGGCCCTAGCTGCGGGCTGGCATGGGGGGGTGGGGGTGGCCGGCAGGGAGCCTGCAGGGCACCTTGCACAGAGTTCAGCCTTGGGCGAGTCCCGGAGCGCGCGGCCAGCTTGGGCGCGTTACATCCTAAGGAGCTTTCGGCGTCTTCTGCTGCACCGCGGCGAGCCGAGCGGAGTTGGGGGGGTCGGTGGGAGTGTCTGGAGGACGGGAGGGAGGCTGCGCCGAGTTGGGGCGAGCAGAGGGGGGACGACCCGCGGGTCCCGGGGGCCGAATAGGACCTGGAAGACTCGGGGCCTCCAGGATCACTCCGAGATCCCGGAGTAGCGCGCGTCCTGGGCTCCCCGGCGCGCCCGGCGGCGTCAGTACCGTGGAGAGCGGCCACGGCAACCCGCGCGCAACGGGCGCAAAAGGGGCATCGGGCGCATCGTGGCTCTCCGGGCCCACGAGGTTGGCTCTGGGCACCCCAATGGGGTCGGCAGACGGTGGGGACAGCGCCCAGCTCCGAGACGAAGCCACTGCGCTCCCGCGCGCCGTCGCCTCCCCGTGCCTTGAAAAAAATGAATTTGTGTCACTTTTACTTTGCGGCTGACTGGTGGGTTGGTATTTTTTTTGGGGAAGGGGGGGGTCTTGTTTGTTTTTTTTTTTTTTCCTTTTTCTTCTTTTTTTTTTTTTTTCTAAAGGGGCCTCGCCCACGTGTCCCCAGAGTGTTGGCGCTGATTGGCTACAGCCGATTTTGGGGCTGATGTCACGGCTCTCCAAGCCACTGCCCGTTCCCCTTTCAGTTTGATTAAAAGAGACACGGAATTAATTACATCCCAGACCCAACTGTTTACGGGCCATTTCCACACGGTTTGCTTTCATTAGGCCAGTGATGAGGCCCTAATGAGGGGTGATTAGCTGGAGGTGGGTTGAAGTCTCTGGCAGACAGGGAGGGGGTCCCGGCCGGCTGTTGCGGCCGGTGGATTGGGACGTACGCCCTTTTAAGTTTTCCCTTTACCAAAATTATTCCAATCATTGAGCCTCGGGGTATCCTACCCTACCCTGCCTCTTCCTCCTCCCCGTTTTCCTTCTTTCGCCGCACTTTGCTGCGGAAAAACTGTACCCAGACTTGTTCTGTTCCTGGCGCGCAGGGACGGGCTCCGGCCTGCCTTGAATATGTCCTATTATTTCTGGCCTCTCAGAGCCAGATTTTGGGAGAATTCCCCACCTAGGGTGATCTGCTAACTTGGGGTCCTGAGAGGAGAAAGGGTGGGGAGGAGGGGGGCAAACCGGGGTCCACTAGGGAGGGAGCCAAAACAGCTTCATACCAGGGGAAGTAGTGAAGGTAAGAAGAAAGATCGTGGCTGGGACGCCGGGTGGGGAAAGGAGGGGACCCAGAGAAACCCGGGTGGTCCCGAGGGGCCGCTCAGCGAACAAAGAAGGCCGGGCTGGGCTTTTGTACCCCTGCACACTAGAACAAAGCGGTCCAGAAAGGTGCGGTGGAGCTCCAGAGCATCTCAGCGGGCGCCTGAGTCCGAGGCTACCGCAAAAGGGACTAGTTTTGCGCTGAGCCAAAGCTGACCAGGCCGGGAGTTTTTCTGGGGTAGCGCTGGACATTTGGTTTTGGGCTTTTAGAGGTCGCTCTCATCTTCGTGTCCTTCTCCCCCGCGTAAACGCTAGTTCACAGAAGGCACGGAGGAGTGTGTGGGAAAGGTCTGAAGGACCAAGGTCCTCACCTTCCTCTCTGATTTCCCAGCTCGCAGTGGGGCCCCTTGGGTCTCGGTCTGGCGGTGCCCAGAGGTCGGGACATTGCAGGGAAAATTACTTGCAGTCCCTTGAGCATCTTCCCACAGGGCCCAGTTAGCTGCCGGCTTTGGCTTTCACTGGGGCTCAACGACCGGGCGGCCCTTCCCAACCCCCAAACCCCATTTGGGACCCCTGGAAGTGTTTGCAGGGGTGTGGGGAGAAGCAAAAACTTTCTAGCCCTCGGGCGAGGTTGCCAGCGACCTCGCCACAGCGGCTCTGGGCTCCCCCCTGTGCCTGCCGGCAGATTGGAAGCGGCTTTGTCGGCCCCGCTGGGGTGAGGCTGGCGGCTCCCGGGGGACCCAGGGCCCTGTTCGGCTGCAAGCTGTCGGCCAGGCGTGGGTGGGTGGCTGCGAGGGGCTGGGGCAGGCAGGCGCCCTCCCGGCTCCATTGAAGCTCATTTTCCTTGGGAGGGGGAGTGTGAAGGGGAGTAAATCACCAGGCGGATGATGGGATGCCCGGCCTTGCCCTACCCAGCCAGTCCCCCACTTCTGCTCCAGGAGCCTCTGGAGACAGTTTCTTTTTCTTTCTCTCTCCCCACTGCCCGCTCCAGCACATCCAGAGAAATAGTAGTATCCCCAACTACACGCACGTCCAGGTCAATGGGGCGTCCCTTCTGGAGCCTGCGGGAGGTTATGTCCAGCCCAGATTAATCTCTGAAGAAGCCGTCTAGTTCCTCTGCCCAAGGAACATCCCAGCTGTCCCCTGCTCCAGCCCAGGGGCTTTGAGCCGGGACTTTCTGGGTTTGCATCCCGGACCCAGCGAAACGCAAAACGAAGTCTCAGGGTGACTGCTAGGCACTGCACAGGGATTGAAGCTGGGGGGTCCCTGGTGTGGTAAGGATCAAAGTCCCCCTCTCTGTGTGGGCTGCAGCACCACAAACCCCCAGCACACCCCTTCTCCCTTCCTCAAAGCAAAAGCCTATTTCCTTAGCACTTGTTAGTGGGGGGGGGGGGGGAGTTGATGTCAGCAGGGGTCTTGGTGCCTGTACCCCACTTCCCAGGGAGCCCAAGATCTGGAGAGCAGCTTTTGGTGTTTCTTTGCTCTTCTTGTGATCCCTATCTCCTGTGCTCGTTCCTTTCTCCATCCTGGGTTTTTGTTGTGTGTGTGTGTTTTTTTTTTTTTTCTGCTCAGCCCAAGCTGCCAGAGAAGGTCCACGTTTACCTGGGCTCTGGTAAATCAGGGAAAGGAGCCAGTGATGGGCACTTTGTTGACAGGGTATGGGGTGTCTGAGGTTCCTGGGGGACCTATTGGCCCTGCCCTTGGGCAAAGGTCCTGAGTGAGAACTGGGCCCCTGAATTGAACCCACAAGTTTACCGGCTTGGTCTGAGTAATAGCGCAGTGGGGAGGGATCTCTCCTTGCAGGGTTCCCCCACTCCAGCCCACCAGGACTGATTCCTAAGCACAGAGCCAGAAGTGACCCCTGAGCACCACCAGGTGTAGCCCAAAAAACAAACGTTAAAGACTTGTAACAGGCGGCATTAAAGACTTTAAAACAAACGTTAAAGACTTGTAACAGGCGGCATTAAAGACTTTAAAACAAACGTTAAAGACTTGTAACAGGCGGCAAAGGGGGCGGCCTGCCTGGGGGGGCCCCAGTTCTCCTGAAACCTCTACATTTAAATGTAGTCCCACCCAGTCAGTGAAGGGAGATTCTTGGTTCAACATTCACCTTTCCTAGCACTAGAGTTCTAGGGGCAGGTGCTTGGAGGACCACGGAGGGATCCTGATCTTCAACCCTACAGCAACAGCCTAATCCTAATGGGCTTTGGGCATCCCCTGCCCTGCCCAGCTCCTGGGGCTCTTTTCGTTGAACTTGCTTGCCCTTAGGGGTGCTTTGGGGTGACCAGATCACTGTCACATGATTTCTCTACTCACAGTCCTCCAACCTGTTGATCTGGCCCCAGTCTCAGACCAGTAGGATAGTGGGACAGGTTGTAGATCCAGAATACAAGGGTGGCCAGGACACAATGGTGTGCCTGTGTACATGTGTGTGTGGTTTGGAGGCACCTCTGGAGGGCTTGAGTGTTATTCCTGCCTCTCCTCTCTGGGGCTCACTCCTGGTAGAGCTCTGAGGACCCTATGGGGTGGGTGCCCAGGATCAAACTCAGGTTGGCAGTGTGCAAGGCAAGTGCCTTACCTGCTGTTCTATCTCTCAGACCCCATGAGTTAAGTCTTTATAGATTCTTCTTATTTTAACCATCAGAGTTGTTATTAAGGGTATTGCACTGGCATATTGCTTTATTGCCTTGTTCTGTTTTATTTGTTTTGGGTTTTGGGGTCACACCCAGCGATGCTCAGGACTCTACATTCAGGGATTACTCCTGGCAATGTTCTGGGGATGTTTGACCATATGGGATGCCAGGGATCAAACCCAGGTCAGCCATGTGCAAGGCAAAAGCCCTCCTAGTTGTACTAGCTCTCCAGCCCCTGCATTGGCTGCATATCCTATAGTGCTGGCACCTTTTTCAAGGCCCTTATCTTCTTCACTGGGGCCACAGCCCTGCCTTCTGGCCCTAAGAAGGTCTCTTGGTGGAACCTTCGAAAAGAAAATATAAAAGAGATTTTTAGAGTAACTAGTATATATATATGTATATATATATATACATATATATATACTAGTTACTCTAAAATATATATAAGTATATATATAAAATATATATAAATATATATGACTCCAGTAACTAGTATTTTTAGCTGTTAGATGAGGATGAAATACTTCTTTTTTATTTTTATTTTGGGCCACATCCAACCGTACTCAAGGCTTACTCGGAGCTCTGTACTCAGGGATTACTCCTCTCAGTATTCTGAGGATCATTTGGGAAGCCAGGGATCGAATGTGGGTCAACCTCTTGCAAGACAAACGTCCCTACCAGCTGTTCTATCCAGCTCAAGATACTTTTTTGTTTGCTTGTTTTTGGTGCGCAGGGGTTACTCCCGACTTTGCACTCAGAAATCAATCGCCCCTGGAAGACTCCTTGGGGAACCATATGGAATACCAGGAACTGAACCACTGTCAGTCCAGGGTTGGCTTCGTGCAAGGCAAACACCTTACTGCTGTGTTATCTCTCCAGCTGAAGATATTTAATTTTTTATATATTTTTTTTAATCTTTGGGACGGGTCACACCTAAAACTGTGTGTGCTTGGGTGTATTCCCAGGGGTGCTCAGAGCACCCAGTGGTGCCTGGAATTAAACCTGGGGACTCATGTATGCAAAGCTGTGCTCAACTCTTGCCAGCCCAAGATAGAGCTACTCAGGGTTCCAGGTTGGTTTTGGGTTCCCAGGGAAAAGGATTCTACCTCATGCAGCCCCTTCTGCTGTGAGTCGGCATTTCTCCTGATGAGTCTCCCCTTACCCCCAGCTTTAACTCTAAAGACATTGTAGGAGGTCAGGAGTCCCCCTTATCCAAGGCTGTTCACCCAAAGTCGTGATTTAGCCAGGGAGGCTGGGCAGATCCAGACTTTGTTTTCTGTTGCTCTGCAAACAGATGGGCTGGACGAGGATTTGGACAATTTGTGGGTTTCAAGGTCAGGCTGTTTGTGTTGACTTAGCTCCAAACCCTGCAGAGCACTGAGCCGCCACTCAGCTTCCCTCTCTCCTGCTCTGGCTCCTGCTCCTCCTTCCCTTTCTGCCCTGTGCCGGCCCAGCCCCTGCACCATACTAGATGTTGAGGACAGTGAGTCCAGAGCCCTCAGTGTGTGCCGGCACCCAGCAATCGAGATCTCCCTCCGCAGACATTTTTCCATTTGCCAAATCGAGTTCCAGATTTGCCTGCAAGCTGATGCGCTTGCTTTCCTTTCTCTCTTTGCTGAGGGAAAGGCGGCAAGAAATCCACCTGGTCCAGATGACCCTGGGAAAT
This sequence comes from Suncus etruscus, assembly GCF_024139225.1. Taxonomy (NCBI): domain Eukaryota; kingdom Metazoa; phylum Chordata; class Mammalia; order Eulipotyphla; family Soricidae; genus Suncus; species Suncus etruscus. The sequence continues at coordinate 19,516,490 of NC_064852.1, read as the reverse complement.
GCAAGCAAAGGTGCCTGCGAAGAGCCTGGGGTGTGGAGGTTTCAGCCAGTGCTGAGTGAGGTTCTGGGGGGCTGTGAGATCCACTTTTTCCTTTTTTTTTTTTTTTGTTTTTGGGCCACACCCGGCGGTACTCAGGGGATACTCCTGGCTGTCTGCTCAGAAATAGCTCCTGGCAGGCACGGGGGACCATATGGGACACCGGGATTCGAACCAACCACCTTTGGTCCTGGATCGGCTGTTTGCAAGGCAAATGCCGCTGTGCTATCTCTCCAGGCCCCCACTTTTTCCTTTAAGCCGCTAGGAACCTCCTGTTGGGCTGGAGGTGGGTCCGCTGCTACTATCCAAATCAGATCTGCCGAGCCTGCCCAGAGCCAGACAGGATAGGGGGTGAAGAGGGAGAGCAGAGGGAGAGAGAGAGATGAGAAGGAAGGGGATAGGAAAGGAGAGGGAAAGGAAAGGAAGGGAGGAGGAAGCGAAGGGGAGAAGGGAAGGGAGGGAGAGGGAAGGGAAGGGGAAGAGAGGAAGGGTGGGAAGGGAGGAGAAGGGAGGAGAGGAGAGGGGAGGAGGGGAGAAAAATATACATACTTATGTTGATCTGTGTATGTATATGACACATAGACTCATATGTGTCAATGTGTGTATGTGTGGGTATATGTGTATGAATGTGTTTGGTTGTGCATGTGTGCATGAGCTAATGTGTGAGTGTATGTATATGTGCCGGTGAGTATTGTTTGTGTAAATGTTCGTGATTGTAAATGATATGTTTGTGAATGTATGTATGTGCTGTGAGTGTATATGTGTGCATGATTTGTGTGTGTGTATGTGTGTGTGTGTGTGTGTGTGTGTGTGTGTGTGTGTGTGTGTGTGTGTGTGTGTCCTCTCAGCATCCAGCGACTTCCACCCCCTTCACCCTAGGCCGGACCCACCTCTCCTCCCTGGACCCCTCTCCACTACTGGAGAGCTCCAGACCCCCCACGTGGCCCCTTAGGTGACACCTGAAGGTGTTTTCAGGAAAACCAGAAGGGGACGAGTCATGCCTTGGGTTGGAGGGTTGCAGGGAGACGCCAAGAAGAACAGCGTGAGTGTGGACCAAACCGAGAATGGTGGAAACACCCAGTTCCCTAGGACAGCAGACGGCCATGGGGAGGAAAGCGAGACCCTGGCGCCACGGTTCAGACGGCCAGTGGGTGGCACTGTGGGACAAGGAGCGGAATCATGGCGCAAGTAAGGGGAACGTTCTCTTGGGTTATGTTTTGCTTTGGGGCCACACCCAGCAGGAGTTGGGGACCATCCTGGCTCAGGGCCTGGAGCCACTTCACATAACTCCAGACACCATGCGGGACTCCCTCCCTGAAGCAGGTGCTTTGAGGCTCCTATTCTGGGAAAGCACAGGACCGTGTGCTTTGCTGCCTGGAGCATGCACCCAGTTTTCTGTGACACCATCTGTTCCATGGCACCCATGTTCCAAGGCTCCCCCATTCAGTGGCACACTGTTCTGTGGCAGTTCATTTCCCATGGCACTCCCTGTTCCGTGATCTTCTGAAATTCTGCCTTCTAGCTGCACCACCCCAACCCCATTTCCAGAGGAGCCCTCGGAACAGAAAAGCGGGCTAGTGCAAAATATTTCCCTTCTTTTGTTTTGGTTTGAGTCACACCAGGCAGTGCTCAGGGCTTACTCTGCACTTAGGGAACCCCCTAAAGGGGTTTGGGGTACTCTTTGGGGTTCTGGGAATCCAACCCCAGATCTGCTGTGTGCCAGGCTAGCACTCTCTCCAGGCCATCCTAATCTTATCACCCCATCCTGATCTCTCACTTCCTGGTGCTTCTGGACCAGGAGGCTTTCGATCCTCCATCTCTTGGGGTGAGGTCCTTCGTGCCCCTCCCAGCCGAGCTTCAATGTAGGAGGGAAATGAGGTTCGTACTTATCCAGCAGTGGAAGGTTCCAGATGAGTCTAAGCTATGTCATGCATATTCTTTAATCCTGGTCTAACTCAGCTCCAATAAAAGCACTGTGCTGTGTGATCTTCAAGGCACACAGAGAGGTTGGGACACTAGCTAAAAGTCACAAAGGAATTCATTTCTCTGGTGACCTCCGAAGCTCTCCTTAGATTGGAAATGGGGAGTGAATGAAAGCTGACTCTGAAAGATCCTTCAGGACCCCTTATGTGAGTAGAACCTGGAAATCCAGAGCAGCCTGTAATACAGTGAATATTCCTGGAAGATGCACAAACCAATTTTTAATAGAAAACAGCTCGAATGTCCTTGGTGGGAGAGAGGCAGGAGATGGGGGGCCCAGCAGGACTAAGTTCTTGTGTCCCTGGAGGGGGCACCTACCCTGATGGGTGGGGCTCTGTTGAGATTCCTACCCCCTGGTGAGCTCTCCTGCCTCCTGGTTTAGGGGGTGCAAGAACTGACATGTCTGAAGCAAAGTGCTCGCATCCCTTAAAGCTTTGGGGGCAGATTTGCTGCCGGGGCCTGTGGGATGCACCTGCGGGACAGTTGATCACAGGGATCCCCATAGGAAGGGGGGCTGTCTCTGGGGAGACAGTGGCGGACGCTAATTCTAAAGGGGGGATTACCGAGGATGAATGAACCTCGACCCCGGATCTGAGATCCAGACCAGATAAAAGCAGAAGCGGGGCCTGAGCATGTAGATTCAGGGGTGTGTGTAGTTGCCCATCCGCAGGCTGCCCAGGCGCACAGCGTGTTCCTGCCGATGAGCTTTCAGAGCTCGCTGGCGGGCGGCTTCTGTGGGAAAGGTGTCCAGATGGGTGCCCACCTGTGGGCAGAGAGAGAGAGAGCCTGTGAGCAGGAAGTGGGGCTCCCCAAGGTCCCCATGAGAAGTCACCACACAGGGGCCCGCAGAGCTGGTCTCAGCCTCCTTCTTGGCTGAGTTTCTGCAATGTACCCCCTTCAGCTTCCCTCTCCAAGGGGGGAACCCTGCACTTGCACTTCATTGTGAGGGATGATTCATAGGGGTCCCCATGGCAGCTGCCTGCAGTAGAGACAACCAGAACTTCAAAATTGGGGTGTTTGTGCCTCCCAAACACCAGGGGGAATGATAGGGCTCCTTGGGGTGCAGTTTGCACTATACCCCCACCCCACCCCCAGAGAGCTGTACCCCGGAACCAATGCTTCGTGCACTGCTGTGTTTCCCTGAGGTCAAAGGCACAGTGCAGGTGACCCTGGTTCCTAGCTGGCTCTGGGCGGGTCCTCCATGCTGGAAAGGGATGGCAGGCATGTCAGGTACACATTGTTCCCCAGAGTCCCCTGGGGACCTCAATTCATAGATGGCCCCTGGGGTCCCACCCATGTAATCTTGTTTTAGCACTCAACTGTGGCCTTTCCTGGGCTTTTAGCTGCTGGAAGGGGAAAAGCAGGCAGATAGGGGACTGGAAAGGGAAGGGTTACCCCAGGACCTAAAACCACTTTGTTCTTCAGGCAAATAAGGGGTGTGAAGAAGGCAGAAACCCCCCCCAACAACAAAGTCCCCACAACAAAGCCTCCCCACACACTCAAGTTTCCCCCTTGGTCTCCCCAAGTCCCTTCCTGACCTCACTCCATACCCTGGGAGGGACCTCTATGGTTCCAGCACAGCCATCCCGACCCTGGGCCTGGGGCTCCCACATCTTCCCACCACGTCCTCGGGATCAGAGCCTGGCCATGGGGTGAGTGTTGGCTCTGAGATATCCCTGGGAAAAGTTTCACAGCCATGATTAGGGTGAAACTCTGACAGGGGACCCCGGCTCACAGAACAGTGTTCACAGGGGTGGAGACAGACAGATGTCACGTATGGATGTGAGTTGTATGATGTGAATGATGAAGTGTAGGGGTGGGGTGGGGTGTTAGGATGTGGATGATGTCATGTGGGGATGGCTGGTAGGGTGTAGAGTGGGGTAGACACTGAGTGTTTCTGCCCCAGTGACTCCTATCCCCCAACACTCCCAGGCAGCCACCGCCACAGGGTCTCTCCTGCCCAGACTTGGGGCCAAGTTGAAGACAGAGAATGAATGAAGTGGGCAGCATGAGGTGGGGAGCAGGTAGGCTCTGAAGTGAAGGTCAGTCCCAGCAGGACTCCGGGTGCAACTCAGGCACCCTTGAGGGTCACAGAGAAAAGCAACCAGACCTGAAAATCCCAAGAAGGGCAGGGCCAGTACCTGACCCCCCATTTCTGTCAGGATTCCAAGATAGCTGCCTCCTCCCCCTGCAGGCCATGTCCTGGCCATCACACCATGTGGCAGCCCCAAGTCCTGCAGATGGAAATGCCAGTAGCAGCGAGGTGATCCCACACCAGTGCCTGAAGCTGCTTTTAGTCTCAAACAGCAGCACCCCAGAACTGGGCACCCAGTCATGGCCCTGCAGAACCCTCAGAGTTCAAGGACAAGCATTAGGAAGCAAGGAAGTCCTCTGGGAAACTGCCAAATTAAGCCTTCGGCTGAGTGTCTGCCCCAAGCTAAGAAATTGTTCAGGCTTTGGCAGGAGACAGCTCGGCTGAAGGGAGCTGGGAGGTGCCGAGGGCCTGGGGGAGCACCCCAGGATGGGGCACTGTCTGAGGAACTGGGGGAGCATCCCCGGGTAGGGAGCACCTTCTGAGGGTCTGGGAGTTGCTAAATGACTCTGCCAGGATGGCGAGGATGGAGCCCTCCACTCTGCCACACACCGTTCAGTTGAAAGGGGGTGTCTGAAGATGAGAGTCATCCAAATAGTGACCCCCGCACCCCTGGATGCCACCCAACAGGTCTCCCATAACACAGAGCTGGGGGGACAGAGTCATAACACAGTGGGGAGGGCTCTTACCTGTACATGCCTGACCCAAGTTTGATCCCTGGCATCTCATAGGGTCCCCCTGAGCATCACTAGGAGATATCCCTGAGTAGACTCCTGAGTAGATCCCCACTATTTGAGAAGCACTGCCATAGACAGTGCCAGAAATCTGAACCAAGGAGCACTTTACACCGTGTGTCTCTCAGGCCACCTTTTTGCTTTTTGGTCTTGAAAAAATATCTGTTTCTTTCTCTCTGTGTCTCTGTGTCTCTTTCTTTCTTCTTTCTCTCTTACCTTCTTTCTCTTTCTTTCTTCTTTCTTCTTTCTTCTTTCTTCTTTCTTTCTTTCTTTCTCTCTCTTTCTCTCTCTCTCTTTCTCTCTCTCTCTTACTCTTTCTTCCTTCCTTCCTTCCTTCCTTCTTTCGTTCTTTCTTTCTTTTTTTTGTTTTTTTTTGTTTTTGTTTTTTTTTAGTTTTTGGGTCACACCCGGCGGTGCTCAGGGGTTACTCCTGGCTGTCTGCTCAGAAATAGCTCCTGGCAGGCATGGGGGACCATATGTGACACCGGTATTCGAACCAACCACCTTTGGTCCTGGATTGGCTGCTTGCAAGGCAAACGCCACTGTGCTATCTCTCCGGGCCCTCTTCTTTTTCTTTCTTTCTTTCTTCTTTCTTTCTTTCTTTCTTTCTTTCTTTTCTTTCTTTCTTTCTCTTTCTTTCTTTCTTTCTTCTCTTTTTCTTTCTTTCTTTCTTTCTTTCTTTCTTCTTTCTTCTTTCTTTCTTTCTTTCTTTCTTTCTCTTTCTTTCTTTCTTTTCTTTTTCTTTCTTTCTTTCTTTTTCTTTCTTTCCGGGCCCTCTTTCTTTCTTTCTTTCTTTCTTTCTTTCTTTCTTTCTTCTTTTTCTTTTCTTTCTTTCTTTCTTTCTTTCTTTCTTTCTTTCTTTTTTCTTTCTTTCTTTCTTCTTCTCTTCTCTTCTCTTTCTTTCTCTCTTTCTTTCTTTCTTTCTTTCTTTCTTTTTTTGAGGGACCACACCCTGTAATGCTCAGGAGTTACTCCTGTCTATGTGCTCAGAAATCGCTCTTGGCTTGGGGGACCATATGGGACACTGAGGGATCGAACCGAGGTCCATCCTAGACTAGCGCTAGTTTTCTTTCTTTTCTCTTTCTCTCTCTTTCTTTCTTTTTCTTTCTTTCATTCCTTCCTTCCTTTCTTTCCTTCCTTCCTTTCTTTCCTTCTTCCTTCCTTCTCTTTTCCTTCCTCCATCCCTCCTTTCCTTTCTTCCTTCCTTTTCTGTTTTTGGGCCACACCCATTAGTGTTCAGGGCTAACTCCTGGCTCTGCACTCAAGGATCACTCCTGGAGGAGGAGTGATTGGGGGACCCTATGGGATTGATCCCAGGTTCATCTGTGCAAGGCGCTTGCCTTATCCGCTGTACTATCTCTATCTCTCCTGCCCAATAGTGAATTTTATATGCCGTTTATTTTGTAATTACTGACTCTTCCCCATTTCTATTTTTCACACTGCCCCAGAGGCAGGACGTTGCATTTCCTCACCAGGGTCCAACCTACAGCAACTCTGCCCATATGCTACGGGCTCCAGAGCACCTCGCTTTCTTCTTTTTCTTGGGTCCTTTGGCTTGAAGCATCATAACCAGCTGGAGCCCAGACCTTCCCTCACAGCCACCCCCCTAAAAGAGCCACCCAAAGGGGCCCCAAAGCTCTCAAACTCTCTGATCCCCCTAACTGGACCCTGAGTCAGTCAGTGCTGAGACTGAGGCCCTGAGAAGTCAAAAGGCAAAATTGGAGGAAAAAATAGTCAGATTTAAAAAATAAATAAAAAAAGAAAGAATAAATCTGCCAGAGAGCTTAAAAAAAATGACAGCTATAGAGATTTTAGTTTAGTTTTTTTCCAGTGACAAGGGCTCAGGTGACTGAGAGAGAGAGATTCTGCTTTCAAAGATTGAGGGGCTGTCTGCTCTAATGAGGGGCTTTCCAGCACGGATCAGTCCCAGGCCACTGACTCCTGCCCAGCTGGGCGGCTACAGGTCAGAGGTCCCGGCGGGACACAGCGGGCGGGGCGCAGGCAGGTTTCAGTCATTACTGGGGTCCCCCCACCCTGCTTTCCTCCTGGGACATCTGGAGTCTTAATTTGTTATTCCATCACTGGCTCTAATGTCTCTGCTATCAGAAAGAGCTGGAGCAAGGACACAGGCTGCCCTCTCTGTGCTACATATGACGGAGTCAGAGGGCATGGAACCACAAACTGTCCCCAGGGCGTAGGTCATTGTTGTCAGAGGAGGCGAGTGTGGGCAGATCCGTGGGTGCCCACAGAGACCAGCTACTGGCAGTAGCATTGGTTCTGGGCATCTGTGCCCTGGGCATCTATGCCAGGTAGAGGGATCAGCCAGTGAGCTGGGTAATGAGTCCACTATCACTTCTTCATTTTTTGTTTTTGATTTTTTAATGTTTAGTGTGCAGGGTTTGCTCCTGGTAGGGTTTGGGAGACCATATGGAAAGCCTAAAATTGAATCAGGGTCAACCTTATGCAAGGCAAGTGCTCTCCCAGCTGTCCTGTTTGTTTGTTTGTTTTTGGTTTGTTTTGGCCACACCCAGCTGTGCTCAGGGGTTACTCCTGGCTCTGTTCTCAGGAATTATTCCTGGCAGTGTCCTTCCCACTGTACTACCTCTGCACCCCCTGCTGTCCTATTTATAACTCAAACCCCATGATTTGGAGTAATAAAGCCCCTGAAAATAGCCAGATTGGAGCATATAGCAATAGTACAGCATGAAGGGTAGTTGCCTTGCATGCACTCTTCTCAGTTTCAATCTCTGGCACCCCCGTAGGTCCCCCAAATCCCTCCAGGCATGATCTCTGGGTGCAGAAATAGGAGTAACCCCTAAGCACTAAAGGTGATGGCCCCCAAACCCTAAGAATAGAAGGTATGATGGAGCTAGAATCCATATGATAAAGTCCCACTTAAGGTACAGAAACCTGTCCCTTTTTGTGCTGCTCTCTAAGTTCAGTGTTTTTATCACCCACTATAAGGCAATTTCCATGTGCCTATCCCTGGCAGCCTCTCTGCAGTCTAAACACTCTCAGTCACTCTCATAAGCAGAATCACCTCCCCTTGGCTCACCCTTCCAATGCCTTCCAGAAGTTTCTTTGGCGCAGAAGTGGCAAGTGTGCCTTCACTGAGCCCTGGGCCCATCCCCTGAGGGGACTCATATTGACCAGCCTCAGAAAACCTGCTCGATGGCTGTGTCTCCATCCCCTGAGCAAGGCATGAGCACGGTAGCATCTCTGAGGCCTCCTGGACCTGACCCCATGGACACTCCTGAGGTGATCGGTAAAGTCCACCCTCTCTAGTGCTAGATGTCCATTTGTCTCTCTCCTTTGAAGGGGGTATTTAATCTGGTCAGTTTTTCTCACTTGAAAATGGGACTCGGGGTGGGACAGAGATAGTACAATGGGTAAGGTATTTGCCTTGCACATGGCAGAACTTGCACAGGTTCAGTCCCTGGGACTCCATGTGTTCGAGTTCTCCAGGAGCAACCCTTGAGCACAGAGCCAAGGGGGAATCTCTGAGCACCACCAGGTGTGGCCCTAAAACAAACCAAAAAAGTGCTGTGGGACCTGAGGGATAGCGTAGTACATAAAGTGCTGGCTTTGCATGCAGCTGACCTGGGTTTGAGCACTAGTACCACATATAGTCTCCTGAATCTCACCAGGAATGATTCCTGAGTGTAGATCTGGGAATAAAGCCCTGAGCACTGTCAGGTATGGGGAAAGAAACAAAAGGAAGGAAGGAAGGAAGGAAGGAAGGAAGGAAGGAAGGAAGGAAGGAAGGAAGGAAGGAAGGAAGGAAGGAAGGAAGGAAGGAAGGAAGGAAGGAAGGAAGGAAGGAAGGAAGGAAGGAGAGAAAGACAAGACAGTGAAGTGGGGGAGGAAGGAAAGGAAAGGAAGGAAGGAAGGAAGGAAGGAAGGAAGGAAGGAAGGAAGGAAGGAAGGAAGGAAGGAAGGAAGGAAGGAAGGACGGAAGGAAGGAAGGAGGCAAGAAGAGAAAGACAAGACAGTGAAGTGGGGGAGGAAGGAAGGAAGGAAGGAAGGAAGGAAGGAAGGAAGGAAGGAAGGAAGGAAGGAAGGAAGGAAGGAAGGAAGGAAGGCATTAACCTTAAACAGGATGCAGAATAAGGAAACTTGGGGTTAGTGGTTTTGAGCAGATCTTGGAGAAGTGACCCTTGTTTGAATCTAACTCGAGGTTCACCTGTCCCTGCTTGTCTGCTCCAGTCACCCACCAAAGCCCCACCAGGTGGCTGAAAGTGTGAAACCTTTTTCTGAGAGCTACTCACGACAGTACCTGACTTTTCTTTGGAACCCCTCGCCCACCCAGCAGTCTGTTTCCATGCGTGTATGTGAGCACGAGTATGTGTGTATGTTCGTGAGCAGGAACCACATGCAACATGGGATGGAAGAACGAAGACCCCTGCCCGGTCCTTACCTCCATCCCACACGCACACACACACACACACACACACACACACACACACACGTGCTCAAGCACACATACACACACGCACGCACACGCACCACAGGATGCAAATGATAACCGCAGCCCCATCACTTGACAGAAAATAATGAGAAACACTAAATCTTTTATAAGGTCAACACTCGCCTTAGCAAGCAGCTGTCAAACAAGAAAAGAATTTAGCGCCGAAGCCCCGGAACTTCCATCGGCTCATTAAACCCAACAGGGCTTGGGCCTGGCGTGGCGGAGGCTGTGCGGGGGCCCTTCCGTTTTGTGTCTGTAATTTGCGGCGGAGCAGGCAAGAAGAAACAGCGGCACCGGAGGGGCCCGGGGGCTGGCAGGGGAATCGTTACCGAGCCGGGAGCGGCCCAGCGCCTAATTGGAAGCATTGGGCATTATCAACCGAGGATTTGCCTTGGTTCCCTGACAGCTCGTGGGCCCAGAATGATCGCCCACTTGTCAGCGTAAAAGACCATTAAAAACAAACCATTTTGATTTAATTGGAGGCGGTGCACTGTGGGGCCAGGTGAGGCGGCTGGGCAGCCCCCCCATCACCAGGCCGCCGTGGGCACCCCAGGCCAAGGTGGATGGATGGTAGAAACAATCCACGGCATGTACCCTGTGCGTATGTGTGTAAGAATGTGTGTGTGTTCCAGACTTTTGCCATTCAAACCTGTCTGAGAGAGGAGTGAATGGAAGTGAGAAGAGACAGAGAGCTTGTCGGTAAAAACCCTGCAATCGCTCAGCTGCCAAAAGAAGGCAGCCACTTTTGCCTTTTGGAGTCTAGATGATGGGCATTCTAGGGGCCACAAAATGCCTCTAGCATGTGGGTGCAGCCCACGAGAGACTAGAGGGATACCATGTCAGCTCAGCTCCCAGTAAGCTGGGAGAGCTGCCTTCTTCCCTCCTGTCTGAAGTGAGACCCAGAGCCCTCTGGGGTCATGGTGAGGTCATGGGTGACCCTCTCTTCCCATGGGGATTCTGTGCACAGGGCTGGCCTCAGAGCAACACCCCCTGTTTGGCAGACCCCAGAGGGGAGGCTTTTCGCTTTCAGTATGCACAGACACCCCTAGGGTGCCTGCTCATCTGGCCCAGCTCTGTTTGAGCTTTCTGGGCCCAGAGGCACTGCACATGGATTCCAGGAATCGGAAGACTGGGGTGCTTGATAAATACGAACCAGGGTCTGCCAGCTCCTGGGGAAGCCGGTCTGTTTGTCTATTAATCTCACCCCCATGCCACGGGCGGCCTCTCATTTACTGCCCGCTGTGTCTTCGACAAGACAAGGCAAGCGGGATGCCAGAGGGGCGCCTCGCAGAGAAACGAGGGGGTGCCACGCGGCCGATCCCTGCCCACACCGGGGCCTCGTTCTGATGAAGGATCAGGCTGTGAGGGACACCAGATCCCCCACAAGCATCAAATTCCAGAGCTCTGTGTTTTGCTGCTGCATCCGGACAACGGGGATTCCTTAATTACTTGCTCGGAAAGGAAATTCGGCAGCCCAGGCCTTACTAGGCCGAGCGAGGTGCTTCTCTGGGCGCTGTTCTTCCACTGACAAGTCTTTGATTTTGTACTCAGTTGCAAATGAAGTTCTTCGCTGAGCCGCCCGCACAGTGCCAGCAATCTTTACCTGCTAATTCATATGGAATAGCTCAGTGACACGCCACAGAGCCAGGAAACACTCAGGTGCTTGGTAGCTGTGGCCCACTAAGGTGGGGAAACCGGGGTGCAATATAGGGTGGATACTCCCCCCCCCTTTTTTTTTTTGGTTTTGGGGCCACACCCGGTGGTGCTCAGTGCCTACTCCTGGCTATCTGCTCAGAAATAGCTCCTGGCTTCCATGTCCCTTATGTTTTGGTGGGCCTATGCAAACAAATGCCACTTTAATACCATTTTTTACTATGTTCCCTTGACTCCAATCCTTAAGAAAAACAACCCACTAAAACTTTTGAGGTTAACTTAAACTAGTAAGCATGTGCATGGAACTAGAGAAATGTACTTTGCCCTCAATGTTTAAGGAGTTACATAAGTCTAATGTCTTTAGATTATATTGTGTGCTGCTAAGAAATAGTATGTACTACAACTGGGGATTTGAGGGACAAAGTAATTGTATTGTACATGGGTTCAGTTTTGTTTTTCTTAATGTTCTTTGGCTGAAAGTTCAAGACTGGGATATCATCGATGGGACTACCGAGAATTCTGTTTATGGGTGATTGGGCTTCCATTGTAACTTTACCCTGTCCTCTTTCTTTGCATCTTTGTTGTCATAATTAAAATTTAAAAAAAATAGTGAAAAAAAAAAAAAGAAATAGCTCCTGGCAGGCACAGGGGACCATATGGGACGCCAGGATTCGAACCAACCACCATAGGTCCTGGATCGGCTGCTTGCAAGGCAAACGCCACCCGGGATATTCCCTTTCCTGTGATTTGAATAAGGAACTTGTAAGATTTTTTTTCTTTTCAGAATAAATGAGACCTTCTCCAGTTGATGAAGCCAAGTTATAAAATCACACAAGAAGCATGTGAGTGAGTGATTGCTAAGTGATCTCAGAGAGTAAGAGGGTGAAGCCATACTTCGGACACTCTTCTGGGAGATCTTCAAAGGTTTCGAAGGAATTCTACTATTAGGTCATTGAAAACTCAATAAATCTTGGCTGAATAGTAGAATAATGGATAGAAGGAAGACAGGGAGGAAGACAGAGGAAGGATGTGTGGAGGGGAAATCAGAGTGTTTGAGTGGGCAAGTAGACTTACAAAATGAATGGAAAGACAGATAAGTGAATGGCTATGTGAATGGACAGATGCATGAGTGAGTGGTTGGATGGATGGATGGATGGATGGATGGATGGATGGATGGATGGATTGAATGACGAATAGATGGTGGGTGGGTAGATATAGGGTGGGTAGATGCATGGATGATGAATGGGGTGGATGGGTAGATGGATGGATTGAATGATGAATTGATGGTAGATGGGTAGATATAGGGGTGGGTGATACATGGATGAATAGGTAGATGAGCGGATGAGTTGATGGATGGATGGGTGGGTGGATGAATAGATTAATGGGTGGATGGATGGGTAGGTGGATGGATGGATGGATAGATGGGTGAATGGATGGATGGGTGGGTAGTTGCATGGGTGGATGAGTCTATGGATGGATGAGAATGGGTGGGTAGATGCATGAATAGATGGATGGATCAGTCAATGGATGAATAGGTGGATGGATAGAAGGATGGTAAATGGGTAGATGGATGGGTAGGTGGATGGATGGTTGAGAAGCCTGGATAAAGCAAGAGTAATCATAGAAAAGCTTGTGATTACAGACTTTCAAAGCTTCTCTCATGTGCTTTACTCTGTTAACTTTCTAAGCAGATGGATAGATTTTTCATCAGTATGTATATACTGTCATCTTTCAAGAGAGTTGAAGGGCCTGATGAATTGTAAGAACCAAAAAAATGAAGCTTGGAAGGCTTCAGAGAGCAGGACTTCTTGAAGGATGTGAGAGGCTCAGCCCCTGAGTGGAAATCCTCAGTGGGGGATGAACCTGTCCCTGGTGTTTAGGCATCCTTTCCAGAGCAGGGCAGAGCAGAGCTGAATGGTCAAGTGCCTGAGGGGATGTGGAGATGAGGGGAAACACCCAGGTTGTCACTCCAGCAGGAGCATTAGCCCAAAGTGCCCTCAAGCCAGACAGTTCTGTGTGCATCAGTGACTTGTAGTCTCAGGGCTATGCAGGAAGGAAAGCTGGGGAAACTCTATCTGCCATCAGATCCTCAGACTCAGTGGACAAAGCTGCTGTCCCCCTGACCCCCCCCAATTCAGCCTCACTCTATTGTCTGCTTTACTTTTTTGCCTTTGTTTTCTTTTTGTTTTGGGGCCACACCCTATGGCATTTGGGTTATTCCTGGCTCTACACTCAGAAATCACTCCTGGCAGGCTCAGGGGATCCTATGGGACACTGGGAATCTAATTTGGATGGACCAAATGCAAGGCAAACACCTGTGCCACTGCTCCATTTTGTTTTACATTTTTTTTGATGGGGAAGTATCACACCCAGTGGCGCTCAGGAGTTACTCATGGCTCTGCACTCAGAAGTCCTCCTGGCAGGCTTAGGGGACCATATGAGATGCCGGGATTTGAACCAGGATCCATCCTGTGTTGGCCACGTGCAAGGCAAATGCCTAACTACTGTGCTATTGCTTTGGCCCTTTTGCTTCACTATTTTTTTTTGTTTTTGTTTTTGGGTCACACCCGGCAGTACTCAGGGGTTACTCCTGGCTCTACACTCAGAAATCGCTCCTGGCACGCTTGGGGGAAGCTATAGGATGCTGGGATTCGAACCACCATCCTTCTGCATGCAAGGCAAAAGCCCTATCTTCATGCTATCTTTCTGGCCCTTTCACTTTTAACACAGAGTTTAGACTCTTTTTTCCCCAGTCTGGAGTGTGTTTCTGGGGCTAGAGCGGCAGGAACCCCAGCTGGGATGGACCCGGGCCCCTCTCAGGACCATAGGGTTGGTCCTGTTGGAAATGGGAGCTCCCAGCGCCTTCCCAGAACCTAACTCCCTCTTCAATTGAGGATCCGCCTACTCCCGACTTCTGCTGCTTCCTCCTTCCCTGGGTCTCTCTTTCCACCCAGCCATGTCCCCAGAGCCTGTACTCGGTCATTTGGAACTTGCAGCAATGTCACTAGGCGCAGGTGCCCCCATCTGGTGCCTTTCAGGTGCCTGGTTACGTAAAGCCAATTAAACAGTTGTATTTATGCTTTTTCCCAGCCAGCCCTGCTGCAAGGCAGTGGGTCTGATGCTAATAGAGGCATGTGTATTTAGGGGGTGAAATGCCTCTGAATCATCATTCTCTGTGCCCCTATCCCACAGGTGACAGATTTCCACTCCCGTGTCTGCATGGAAAAGGGGGGGGGGCCCGGATGCTGCTCAGCCCCACGCTGCAGAGTGACAGGCTCCTAAAATACATCCTGTGTGCTGAGAGATGGTGGCTGGGGCAGTGTGGGAAGGTGGGAGGGACTCTCCAAAGCCAGAAACACAGTCTGGGCCTCACAGGGCAGGGGGGCAGGGGTTTGCAATGCCCGGTAAGGCCTCCTCAGATGGGGCTGCAATGGGGTGGCCAGGCGAGCGCCTGCTGGGGGTTTAACTTTGGAGCCAGCTATGATTTGGCAGAGTGCTCAGAGGCAGACAAGAAAATCCTTTTCTTAGGATTCAGCTGCTCTCACTAATCAGCTCCGTGTCTGGGTGTCACTGCTTGGCTGATTGCTCACCCCCACTCCCCAGTTCTGTTCTATTAGGAAGCAGGGGTGGGGGCAGGAGACCCAGGAGAGGAGGCTGATCTGGGTCCAAGGGCTTGTAAATCAAACTGTTAGCTTAATAGCCCGAGCCATTATTCTAAGGCAGTGGGGTTGAACTCAGGCGTGAAGGAAATGGGGTGAATTTGTTCATACTTTAGTGACTGAGTGACTATGTAATGCCAAGGGGGTGCGGACTCTTGGAGAGGGAATGGCAAGGTCCTGAAGTATATTGGAGTGTATTGTAGTAACCCCAGAATGCTTGGGAAAATCTAAAATGGTTTTCGTGGGGGGGGGGGTGGAAGTAGGGAATAGTGCTCAATGCTGATTTCTGACTCAGTGCTCAGGGGTCACTCCTGGTGGTATTTTGGGGACCCTATGTGGTGCCAGGGATTGAATTCAGGCTGGCCTTGTGCAAGGCAAATGCCTTATCCACTATACTTGATCTTTGGCCCCTAAAAATAGATTTTTTTGTTTTGTTTTGGGGCCACTAAGGTGTTACTCCTGGCTCTGTGCTCAGAAATCACTCCTGGTGGGCTTGGGGGACCATATGGGATACCAGGGATGGAACCCGGGTCTGTCCCAGGTTGGCAGCATGCAAGGCAAATGCTCTACTGCTGTGCTATCACTCCAGCCCCCTAAAATGAATTTTTAGAGACATTGGGGGCAATACCCTCCAGTGCCCAAGGTTTGCTCTGTGTATGTATATGTGTTGTTGTTGTTGTTGTTGTTTGGTATTTGGGCCACACCCAGTGTCCTGCAGAGTTTACTCCTGGTCCTGCACTCAGAAATTACTCCTGGCATGCCAGAGATAGAACCCAGGTTGGGTACATGCAGGGCAAAAACTCACCCTGCTTTTCTATTACTCTGCTGGCTTTTGGCTCTGTGCTTAGAGGTCACTTATGAAAGTGTTCAGGGAAACATGGGGGTGCATAGGATCAAATTAGGGTTGGCTACATACAAGTCAAGTGTTACCCTCCCCTAGAGCCAAATGCTAATCTCACCTGGATGGTAAGACCCTCCGCAGCTGAGAGGGGTCTGTGGTTGGTAATTAAGGGTTGCCTGGAGGGAGGGGAGAGGATAAGTAGCTAGGATGGATGCAGTGGAGCAGCAGAAAGGATATTTAGCTTAGATGCCATGTGAAAAAAGCACATGGCGATTAGGACCTTGTTTTGCTTTTTGTGTGTGTGTGTGTGTGTGTGTGTGTGTGTGTGTGTGTGTGGTTTTTGGGTCACACCCAGCAGTGCTCAGGGGAAACTCCTGGCTCCATGCTCAGAAATTGCTCCTGGCAGGCACGGAGGACCATATGAAATGCCAGGATTCGAACTGATGACCTTCTGCATGAAAGGCAAACGCCTTACCTCCATGCTATCTCTCTGGCCCCGGTGATTAGGATCTTGTAATAAAGCTGAATTTCTCCTGAAACTTCAACTGTCTGTGGATCACTGTCACCTTGCATATACAGACCCACGGGCTGAAGGGGCTGCAGGCGCCGGGCTGGGCCTGAGAAAGGCCTCACTATTCCTCCATCCACACAACTAGGACTCAATAATCGATAATTATAATAATTATAATATCATATTATATAATTATATCACTGTATTGATTATAATAATTAATGATTATAATTTATAATTATAATTAATAATACAACAGGCAATCTTTGTACAATCTCTCTGGCTCTGTGCAAGGGGATTATGGGTAGCTAGAGTTGTGGGTTCGGCTTTGCTGTTGCCACTCACACTGCTGGGCAGGGGAAGGGCCTGTTCTTCACCCCAAGAAGCTAGCCTGAGAAACCCATGGACCCAGCAGGAGGGGACATGTTGAGGAGGGAGTACCAGGGCCTTGGACATGGGGCTGTCAGAGCATATGGAGAGGGTCTCCTTCCCTCAGAAACAATTTTTGTTTGTTTATGGGCCACACCTGGTGGTACTCAGGGCTCTCTCCTGGCTCTGCACTTAGGGATCACTCCTGGTTGTGCTCAGGAGACTCTACTGAATGTCAGGAACAAACCTGAGTCGGCTGCATGCAAGGCAAGTGCCTTCCTTGCTGTGCTATGGATCTGGCCCCTCAAAAACAAGTTTACGTCCCTCTACATGTCATCAGATGAACCCTGCATGGTTTGTGAGTTGCTGCTATGCATGACCACAGACCTGCCACACCGGCCACTCCACCCTTGCCTGTGGCACTCTGACTAGTCACCAGATCACCAGGCATGGGGCTGACAAGCAGCTAGGCTGAGAGGGGGATTCTCCTTTCACGCCACCCCAAGGGGACATGACTGTCCTTGGTACTGGTGCCCTTTGAGATAGACTAATGGGTGCCCCATCCACTGAGGGCTCACAGGGAATGTCCCCAACAAATAATGTCTCCCCATGGGAGTAAATCTAGACTCGCCCGCCGTGCCCCTGAGCCTTCTCTCACATGCCCACTTTCTTTCCACCAGAGGTGCTCACCCCAAATGTTTCGTTTTAGACAATACCCAGTGGCGCTCAGAGGTTATTCCTGGATTTGCATTCAAGAATCACTCCTGGTGGCGCTTGGGGGACCATGTGGGATGACAAGGAACAAACTCAGTTGAGTGCATGCAAGGCAAATGCCCTATTTGCTGTGCTATTGCTCGGGCCCCCACGTGCTTCTTTGGGGCTCCTTGTCACTGGTAAAGGTGATCTTTTTCTGGATTCACTGCCAGGTGCCCACAGAAAGTGGGGTTCCGATGTGATCATGTTTCAGAGCAGAGAATAGGAAGAATCACACACACACACACACACACACACACACACACACACACACAGAGAGGGAGTTTGTAGAAACCAGAACTATCTGCAGGGCCTTGGGGTACCCCTGGAACAGGCCTTTGAGTGGTGCTGGAGTCCCCACTGTGTGACCCCCCCCCCAGGGGACCACAGAATCACCCTGGGGACATTACTTCCCTTCTGCTTTGTCCTCCTTGGGCTCAGGAGTCAGGCAGGGCTGGGTGTGTAGAGGTGGGGCAGAAGGGGTAAAGCCATGTGGTTTGGTGTGGGGCCCTATGCAGCAGAGTGGGGCTGTAGGGGGCCTGTGGAGGGGGCCTGCAGGGTGGGATAAGGCCTGTGGGACAGGCAGGCCTGGCAGTATTGGGTAGAGCAAGGTTGGGCTGAGCAGGCTGGGCCTGGCCAGCAGCATTTGCTGGTGTTTTGTGCCACATGAACTGCGAGGTCAGCTGTGACATCTGTTCGAGGCAGGTGCACCTGCCCAGCCAGTCTATCACTGCCACGGGCCACATTTCTGGAGGCGCCTTTTCCCTCATAAAGGTGCACCGGAACAAAGACCCTCAGCAGTAACCATGTTACAGGGGCTGCCCCAGCCCCCAAATTCTCCTAAGTGCAGACCCTGTTAGTAGACACCACCACTGGGGGATGGGGAGCTGGGACCCTCTGGGGTATACCATTGGGCCAGTGGTGGGAGGTTCACACTACTACATTTCTCACAGCTACTCCTTTTATCCTGCATCTCCCCTAAGCCTGCAGGTGGGAGGAAAGTGCAGGAAAGTGAAAAAACTGAGGCAAGTGGGGTGCAGGGACACCACAGGGAGCCGCTGACCCCACTATCCATTTTCTAGCAGCTGCTGCACATCTGGACCATGGGAACTGAGAAGCCAAGATTGGGAGGGTAGCACCTGCCTGGGGTGAGTCCCAGTTTCACTAGGGCATCCATTGAAGTGGGAGGGGGGTAGGCTTGTGCCAGGCAGGGCCTTGGCACCGCTGGGCACTGCTCAGGACTTGATCAAAATGGCTGAAGTTTCTGAGGGGGTCTCAAGTCCATGTAAGGGATGGGCCCTGTAGTCTGCATCAGGCCCTTGTCTCTGAATGACACTATGACCACACTGGGCACTCTCAGGGCTTTGTGCAGCTGTCTACAGGATCACACATCTTCTGGGCCTGTAGAAAAGGCTGCAGAACTCCTGTATATGGGCAAAGATACCCACCTTCCTGCCTATTTCTCCTAAGTCTCCTGGTTCCCACTGTTCCCATTGCCAGTTCCAACTTTCTCTCTCCAAAGATTCCAAAAGTGAAACCTACCCATGCTCGGGGTCATCTAGCTATGTGTACCCCATAAATTAGACCCAGCCCCGAGGGCCAGTTGCTGCACCCCCCCAGACATGGCTCCTGACAGTAGTGCAGTGCTGAGTGTCCCATGTGTCTCCAAGGGTCAGCACAGATCTTGGGGTTCATGGCCAAGGCTGTTTCCCATCTTCCCAGAGAAACACCATTCTCTCAGTGGAGTTCTGGGCTCTCAGAGAAACACCGGATTTTGCTATTTTTCTTTTTTAGTTTTTGGGCCACACCTCGTGACCATCAGAAGTTACTCCTGGCTCTGCACTCAGAAACCACTCCTGGTAGGCTCAGGAGACCATATGGAATGCTGGGAACTGAACCCAGGTCCGTCCAGGGTTGGCTGCTTGCAAGGCAAATGCTCTACCATTGTGCTACTGCTCCAGCCCTAGCTTTTGCTATTTTTTTTTATTTTATTATATTTTTTGCTATTTTCACCCTGGGAGGTGAGAAGCCTCGAAACCCTGTGGAGAGCTCCTCAGGGTGTGGAGGGCAGAACTGACCTTCTGGAATTGAGGCAGGCGCCAGAGTGTGTCCACCTTCACGACCGGCTTGTGTCTCCTCAGTTGGCAGCTCCTGGTCTCATACAGTTTCCCAAGGTTCACCTGCAAGGCAGTGCCCCCGCACCAAGGAGGGTCTCAGAGCTGTATCCCTCCCTGCCACTGCCAAGCCAATATCCCCCCAGCCTGTGCCAGGGACTGCTCACCTTGTGCTTTTTCTCCAGTTTAATGGCCTTCTGGGTGTCCTTCTGCTCCTGCACCCACAGCTGCTGGTACTGGTGGCGCAGCAGGTCGGGCAAGGGGGTGGAAGGGCTGTGGGGAACAGGACAGCCTTGTCTACAAGGATCAGTGCCACCCTGTCCCAAGTCTTGGGCGCCCCCTGCAGTCCCACTAGGACTCAGAGTCCTTCACACGTGTCTTATGCCACCCTCCCCAAGGATCAGGGCCCTCCCACACTCTGCACATGGGCCCTTAGAGCCTGCCCTAAGCAAAGTGGCCACTCCTGAGCCAGGATTCCAGCCAGCCTGGCTCTCCCAGCATCTTGCTTTTGAATTTTCAGGATTTCCTATGCACTGACCTCCCCCCACCACCATCCCAAGTGCTTCTCGGCCACACGCGTCCCCTGTGGTGTTGGAAGCCAAGTCCAGCTTTGTGCCCAACATTTCTCACTCTTCTGCACAGGAGGCAATAGGGCTGTCCCCTTGGGCAAGTCTCTCCAGCCAATGAGTACCTCCCCTTTTGAATGCCTGCCCTTTTGGGGGTCCATGAAGCAGGCATAATGTATTGCTGTCTTATTACTCAGGGGCCTGATCAGATGGAATGTATCAGGGAAAGTGTTGGGGCTGAAGCTATAGGACAGCTAGCAGGGGACTTGTCTTGCATGTGGCTACCTTGGTTTTGATCCCCAGCCTCCTATAGGGTCCCCTTAGTACTACCAGGAGTGATTTCTGAGTGCAGAGTCAGGAGTAACCTCAGAACACCACTGGGTGTGGTTAAAAAGTTGTTTTCCTAGGGCCGGAGCGATAGCACAGTAGTAAGCCTTGCACACAGCCAACACGAGATGAACTCTGGTTCAAACTCCCAGCATCCCATATAATCCCCTGAGTGCAGTGCCTGGAGTAACCCCTGAGCACCACCAGGTGTGACCCAACAACCAAAAAAATTTATTTTTGATTTTCTACAGAGGAGGGAGTGAATAGAACAAAGTAATTGAGGCCAATGCCAGCCCTCAATTATTGACGCAGAAGACGTGTGTGTGTGTGTGTGTGTGTGTGTGTGTGTGTGTGTGTGTGTGTGTGTGTGTGTGTGTTTAGGCCATGCTGGCAGCACTTGAAAGTAATGATGCTCAGAGGCCAATCCCAGCTGTGGCCAGGGGGTCATGTGGTACCACCGACCAAACCCACACCTGTGCACATAAAACCTTTATTTAGATTTTGTATTTTGAGTCTCACTCAGCAGTGCTCAGGGGTTACTCCTGACTATGCTCAGAAATTACTCCAGTCAGGCTCAGGGGACCATATGGGATGCTGGGGATCAAACCCGGGTTGGCCACATGCAAGGCAAGCACCCTTCCCCACTGTGCTATCACTCTAGCTCCCACACAGTCCTTTGAATCATCTTGTGCCCTGTGCCTTACTGGTGTCATCTTTGAAATTGGCCCCAATTTCCTTTCCATGTGTTTTCATGTGGGAGTGTTTCTTTAATGTGTGTGTGTGTGTGTGTGTGTGAGAGAGAGAGAGAGAGGAAAGAGAGTAAGAAAAACCCAGGGGGGGAAGCACCATGGGGGGGGGTGAGTTTCAACTGCTGCAATAGGAGATTGGGACAGCCAGCCCCGACGGTGACATTTCCCGTAGACAGAGAACCACAAAGATAAAGAAACCATGTTCTTGTCGTGCTCAGCAAAGCTGCGGGTGTCACTTTAAAAGCGTCCTGTCTAGGCACGGGAGGATAAAGGGGGTTCATAATTGTGGAAATGCCTTCAGGAGACAAGACGTTAGGGTGAAGAAAAAAGAAATCCCCAAATCAAAGAAGCGGGAAAACTCGCTCCTCCTACCTACAAGCACTCATTTGAGTGGTAAATACGATAAACTCTTTTCTCTCTTTGCCGGTACCTGGGATTTCAAGGCTGTTCCCCACTCTTTTTTGTTTGTTTTACGGGTCATACCCAGTGGCACTCAGGAATTATTCCTGGCTCTGCGCTCAGAAATCGCTTCTGACAGGCTCGGGGGACCATATGGGATGCCGGAATTCGAACCGCCATTTGTCCTGGATCATCTGTGTGCAAGGTAAACGCCCTACTGGTGTGCTATCTCTCCAGCCCTCCTGTTCTCCACTTTTAAGGTACCTAAGATGGGCAAGTTGAGCATCACAAAGAATAAGATGAGGGGCTGGAGCAATAGTACAGCAGGGAGGGTCAGAAAGATAACACAGCAGGGAGGGTATTTGACTTCCACTCAGCCAACTGAGGTTGGGTCCCCGGCATCCCATATGGACCTCTGAGCCCGACAGGATTAATTCCTCAGCGTAGAGCCAGGAGTAACCCCTGAGCACCTCCAGGTGTGGCCCCCAAACCAAAAACAATAAACAAAGAACAAGATGGCCCCAAATCAAAATGTATGTGTGGGAGGCTTCTGGTAGTGTTTCCATGTGCCTGAGTGTGATATATTTTTTCGGGCCACACCCGTTTGATGCTCAGGAGTTACTCCTGGCTAAGCGCTCAGAAATTGCCCCTGGCTTGGGGGAACCATATGGGTCGCCGGGGGATCGAACCGCGGTCCTTCCTTGGCTAGCGCTTGCAAGACAGACACCTTACCTCTAGCGCCACCTCTCTGGCCCCTGAGTGTGATTTTTTTCAAGGTGGAGGAGAATAAAAGCCTCCTGCCAATCTTGTAGGTCAATACCAATTAAAAGGGGCTGGGAAAAAAAGGGGGGGGCTGGAGAGATAGCATGGAGGTAAGGCGTTTGCCTTGCATGCAGAAGGACAGTGGTTCGAATCCTGGCATCCCATATGGTCCCCCGTGCCTGTCAGGGGCGATTTCTGAGTGTAGAGCCAAGAGTAACCCCTGAGCACTGCTGGGTGACCTAAAAACCAAAAACAAATGAACAAAGTTTAAAAGAGACTGCACAGAAAGATGCAGGAGTGAGAACTGGAGGAAATCTGGGTTTTGGCCTTTCCGAATAGAGTCAAGCCAGAACTATGTGAAGCTGCTCTGTGATGGGAGTTTGGGGGTGGCAGGTAACTGAGAGAATTACTTTGTGGTCTGCAGCTGCAAAATGGGGTAATGGAGAAGCTGCAGGTGATTGCAGGCATTTGGTGGGGTGGTGTCTAGCACTCGGAGATTCCAGCATCTGGCTCCTGCCTCCCATCCAGTGCCTCCCATCTAGTAGGGTGACCTCATTTCACAGGCCAGGGGAAGAGGAAATTATTCAAAAGGTTTTCAGTCCCAAGAATGAAACTGAGGGGCTGAAGAGCTAGCATGGAGATAAGGCGTTTGCCTTGCATGCAGAATGTTGGTGGCTTGAATCCCGGCATCCCATATGGTCCCCCGAGCCTGCCAGGAGCAATTTCTGAGCATAGAACCAGGAGTAACCCCTGAGCACTGCTGGGTGTGACTCAAAAAACAAAAAACAAAAAAAAAAAAGAATGAAACCAAAAGGCAGCCTCTACTTTGATGAGCACCATGGTCTTAAAAGGCCTCTCAATATAGTGGGGAAAGGACTGGCCTTGTATGCAGCCAACTCAGGTTCAATATTCAGCACTATATATAATATATATCATAATATATAATCACCAGGAGAGGGACCAGAGAGGTAGCACAGTGGTACGGCATTTGCCTTGCATGTGGCTGACCTGGGAGGGAGCCGGTTTGATTCCCAGCACCCATATTGCTTCCTAGTCTGCCAGGGTGGATTTCTGAGTGCAGAGCCAGGAGTGACCCTTGAGCATTACTGGATGTGGCTCAACAACCAATCAATCAATTAACAAATAAAGTTAAAAAGAATAATCACCAGAAGTGATTCCTGAGTGTAAAACCAGGAGTAACCCCTGAAGACCACCAGATGTGGCTCCAAAACAAAAGTAATAGAACTATTCTCAACATTTAAAACGCAGAGCCAGATAAATAGAACAGGAGTTAAGGCACTTGCATCCTGATGTCCCCAGTTCAAATTCCCAGCACCATGTATGGTCCCTGTTACGGTTCCCCAAACCCTGCCAGGAGTGATCCTTAAATGCAGAGCCAGGAGTCAGCCCTCATCATGAACAGGTGTGGCAGTTAGTCAAATATTTAAGGGATGATGAGACCTCCCCTGTAACAGCAGTTGGACTGGGACCACAGTTCCCAGGAAATGCATAACGTTGTTAGACTTTTTTTTTGTTTTGTTTTGTTTCTTTTTTTGGCCACACCCAGCGGTACTCAGAGGTTACTCTTGGCTATCTTCTCAGAAATAGCTCCTGGCAGACACAGGGGGACCATATGGGACACCGGGATTTGAACCAACCACCTTTGGTCCTGGATCGGCTGCTTGCAAGGCAAACGCCGCTGTGCTATTTCTCCGGGCCCTCCTTTTCACCTTTAATATGTGAATGACCACCTACACTGGAGAGTTTCATATAGATATCTTTGTCACTCATTCAATCCCCCCACCCCTGGTTGGTGAATAGAAAGAGTTTTCTGTGGGCCCGGAGAGATAGCACAGCGGCATTTGCCTTGCAAGCAGCTGATCCAGGACCAAAGGTGGTTGGTTTGAATCCCGGTGTCCCATATGGTCCCCCGTGCCTGCCAGGAGCTATTTCTGAGCAGACAGTCAGGAGTGACCCCTGAGCACTGCCGGGTGTGGCCCAAAAAAAAACAAAACAAAAAAAAAAAGAGGTTTCTGTTTGAGCTTGGTGTGCAAAGAGAGACCACAGTGCGAGAAACCAATCTGAATCCATGATTCTCTCCTGACTGACTTGGTTTATTAATTCTTCGTGGCTACTCTGCATTAGACCTGTTCACCTGGGGTTGAAAATATAGAGCATGGGGGTTATTTCACAACCTATAATGGCAGTTGGACTGGGATATGCTCCCTGCAACTGATAACTGCCTCCAAAGTATAAAAAGGAGAGTCTGGGGGCTGGAGTAGTAGCAAAACAGAAGGGCATTTGCCTTGCATGCAGCCTACTTGGGACGGACCCAGGTTCAATCCCTGGCATCCCATATGGTCTCCTGAGCCTACCAGGAGTGATTTCTGAGTGCAGAGCCAGGAGTAACCCCAAGTACTGCTAGGTGTGGCCCAAAAACCACACACACACACACACAATAAATAAATAAAATTAAGTTAAAATTAAAAATAAATAAAAATAAAGAGAGTCTGGTAGTTATTGAGGATTGGCAGGGTAGAGTTTGAAGCAAAGCCTGCTGGTCTTCAGGGTGCCAGAGAAAGCATTAGGAGATCTGCTCGCTCTGTCTCTATCCCTATTCTCTCTCAAAGCCTGGACACAGGCCTCCCCCAGCCTTCTCTGGCCAGTTTATTATCTCTCTCTCTCTCTCTCTCCTCTCTCTCTCTCTCTCTCTCTCTCTCTCTCTCTCTATATATATATATATATATATATATATATATATATATATCAAAACCCTAGGCAGCAGCAAACTTCAGGCTACAGACTAGAATAAAAGATATTCAATCTCTCCTCTCTCTCTTTCTCTATTCCTTCTCTCCCTCCTCTCTCCCTCTTTCTCTTTTCTCTCTCTCCCCCTCTCTCTCCTCTCTTTTTCTCTTTTCTTTCTCTCCCCTCCCCTCTCTAGGCTGCTCCAGAGGTGTCCTGGGTGACAACATGGCTCCCAAACAAACTATAGGCTTTTTAAATGTTGGCAAGTTTTAGGTCTAAAAATCCACTTTCCCAATCTCAATGAAGGGTTGGGCTGAGTGATGTGCAGGTCTGTTTGCCTCAAACCCTTTTCCCCTCCTGCCTTTATGGAGCAAGTCTAGAATCCGCTGGGCCCTAAATATTTCCACTCTCCAAACACTCTCACCTGCCTGTGCTTCTGGAGCAGTTACACACACAAACACACACACACACACACACACACACATCTACTCACATTCACCCATATATCTATGTGTATGCACCACCCACATGTGTGCAATGAACACATACTCACATACATGCACACACTGGCACACATCTATGTGCATGGACACACATGTACACTCGTACACACATGCGCACATGCATGGCTCTCTCTGGGATGAAGCAGAGCTGTGGGAGTGGCTCTGAAAGGTCAGTTGTACTCTGGGATCCCTCTGCAGAGCAGCCAGAGGGGCAGTGAAGACCTTGAGGCTCTCCGTGTTGGCTGGTACTTCACCTCTACAGTTATTTTTATTTATTACTTAATTGTCACATGTCCTGTGCTATACAGTACCACAGTCCTGCCTATGCCTGCTACTGGCTGGGGATTTTGGCCAGTTCCAGGGCTAATTCTTATCGTTGAGGCCTTCCCCTTCTTGTACACCCAACTGACCCTCTCCAAGCCTGGCTCTCTCTTCCATCACTCCTGGAATTCTCCAGGTCTCTTTTCTCCTCCCAGAGTCCCCTGGCTCCAGAGGGCTGGGCCCTGACCCACTCACCCTGCAGTGGACCCTCACCAACATTCATTTCCGAAGTGTGAAGGGCCACCCTGTGGCTGGAGAATGATTCACCCAGACCTTGAGAGGCATTTGAAAATCGTGCTTTTCAGACCTTCTGAGCATGAGCAATGAGGTGCCAGGCGAGACGGGCCTGGAAGGTGCACGTCAAGGTCAGGAGGCCCCGTTGTCAACAGCTGTTATCGGAACAATTAGATGTGGAGACAATCGAACAAACTGGGCCCCAAACCTGCCCGACACTGACAAACCAACACTGACACCGTATGGCAGAAAGAACTCGACAGATCACAGAGTCAAGCAGACAACTCTCTGGAGACAAGGCCGGAGCAAGTCCCAGGAACCTAGGGGTGATGTTGGGTGATAAGTTCCGAGAGTTGAGGGCAAGAGCAGAATTACAGGGAAAAAAAAAACAACACTCAGAAACTGGATTTCCTCCAAAAAAGGAATCTTTTCTCTGTGAAAGGAAAATCCTCCTAAGAAGGTGAAGCCAGAGGGGCTGGAGAGATAGGACAGGAGGTTATGTGTTGGCCTTGCATGTGGCTGACTCGGGTTCAGTCCCCAGTTTTCCAGATGGTCTCTAACACAGCTAGGAGTGATCCCTGAGCACAGAGCCACGAGTCCTGAGGAGATTTAGGTGTGACTCCAATTTAGCGCCCCATCTCCAGGGCCGGAGAGATAGCACAGCAGTAAGGTGAACGGTAGTTTGAACCCTGGCATCCCATGTGGTCCCCCGTGTCTGCCAGGAGCTATTTCTGAGTGTAGAGCCAGGAGTAACTCCTGAGCACCACAGGGTGTGACCCCCCAAAACAAAATCAAAATTAGTGCCCCACCTCCCAAAACAAGATAACATAGGCTGAAGCAATAGTATAGAGGTAGGGCATTTGACTTGTGTGAGGCCAACTGGGGTTCGATCCTCAGTACCCAGGAATGATTCCTGAATGAAAAGCCTTGAGAAAGTCTGCATTTTCAAATGTGGCCAAAAACACACATAAGGAAAACAAAAAAGAGGGTGAGGACAGAGTGAGAATAGGACCCAAGTGGGGAACAAAGGTCTTGCAGCAATAGATCCTGGGTTCCATCCTGGTTCAGCACCAGAGGGTAGCCCAGTGACCCCTGAGCACCAAGGGTGAACTCAGATGAAAAACAAAAAATGAAAAGACAACTGACAGAGGAAGGAGAGATGTCTACCAACTCCAGGGCCTGCCACAAGGTCTGAGAAGCTCACGGATCTCATTCGCAGAAATGAGGCAACAGGCTACAGACATGGAGTGATAAGTGAGAACAGAGAGCAGAGAAATGCTTCATACAGGAGGAAAAGCAATGGCAAAGGAGTCAAGCGAGAGTCACATTCCCAGCCTTATGGCAATTCCTCAGGGGATGTTTGCCCCACATAGACAGTACCAAGAACAAAAATACCTTCAGATAGCCTAAAGGTAAGGCGTTTGCCTTGAATGCAGAAGGCTGGTGGTTTGAACCCTGGCATCCCATATGGTCTCCTGAGCCTGCCAGAGTGATTTCTGAGCATAGAGCCAGGAGTAACCCCTGAGCACTGCTGGGTGTGACCCAAAAACCAAAAAGAAAAATGGCATTGCTCAAAGGGGCATAGGCAAGGCCAGGAACTCTGTGTGTGTGTGTGTGTGTGTGTGTGTGTGTGTGTGTGTGTGTGTGTGTATGTGTGTGTGTGTGTGTGTTTCCCTATGGAGGCTGTGAGTGAATCATATATACTGTATGACCTTCCAGTCCATGACAGCCCTCACATACCCCAGACCCAGAGGCTGAGTGGAGAACCTAGAGTTCAGGGTGCTGGCCTGGCCTGGCCTGGTTGGTGGAATTGTTCTGGAAAGAAAACAGGCGGTTCCCTACAGCTAATAATCCCAATGACCTACAATGACCTCAAGGGTATTGCCATTTCAGTCCTAGGCATTGATTCTAGGTAAATGGGCACCATAAGTGGTGCCAGAGATTGAATCTGGGCTGGCCATGTGCGAGGCATGCACCCTACCCACTGGACTATTGTTTCAGCCTGAATGTATGATTTTGGATTTTTGTTGCTGTTGGACCACCCACTCGGGGCTTACTTCTGCAGTCTGGAATTACTTCTGTTTAGGGTGCTAGGAATCAAACTCAGGTTGGCCACATGCAAGTCTTACCTATTGTACTCTCTTGTTTGTACGGGGATGCTCTGACTCACGAGCCCAGACTTGGTATCTGAGATAAGCAGGCAAGGATGGGAGGCCAACGTCTGGTGGATGACTGGTGGCCAGAGCAGGCTTGGCCTGGGCAGGGACACACTCCACACTCTCACAGGGCAAACATGATGGGGGTCCCCATTTGGTAATAGAATAGAGACTGGGGACTCACTTAGCCTGTCTATAAATCTCCAGGAAACTATGATTTTAATCAAAATGACAGGATGAAGCCAGGCCCTGGAATAATAATAATGTCTTTTCCGTCAACGTTGGTGGGGATTTTTTTTTTTTTTCACTCTTCAGAAGAGGAGTGAAGGGCAGCTGAGTGAGACATTGTGGAAAGAGCTGCTCTCAGGGAAGACTAGACAGGGAGGAAGGGCCCCTCTGCTAGGAACCTGCGTACCAGGATGCCAGGCAGGAGAGTGGCAGGAGGTGGAGTTGCTGAGACTAGAGAAGCAATGGGGTGGGGCCTTTGGGTCAGACTGAACCCATCAGCTTGCATTCAAGTTTCACCTGTCTAGTTTGTTTCTTGGGTGTCCTGGGGGAAGTATTTTGTTTATTTGTTTTGTTTTTGTTTGCTTTGTTTAGTATTTGATTATCTGGGATCCCTTATTCCCAGCTCAGGGGGTTGCTCCTGACTCAGCTCCCCAGTGTCAGTCCAGCAGTGCTTGGGGGGAGCACCGTGCAGTGCCAGGGTTGGACCCTCGGCCTCCAGCATGCCAAACCCTGTTGGAACTAGCTCTCCCAAGCCAGAGTCCTTTGCAGAACAAAAGCAAGGATTTTTTTGAGGTCCCACTGCAGAGGTCCAGAGGGTCTGAATCCTGACCGGAGGGTGTGGGGAACTTCTATTAAACTAGCACCAACCCTCCCCTACTCCTTGATGCTCCCATGAGCCACAGAACCGCATCAAATTGCGGACAAATAAAAAAATTAAGTGGAGAAAGGATTGGGGTAGGGGAATTTCACATTAAGGTGAGCCCCTCTCCTTGTCCAGGGGCACCTAGGAGGTCCCTCAAATTATCCCCTTGCAAACCAGCCGTGCCAGGCCAGGGCAAGGCAAGCAGGGCTGCGGGGTGGAGGTGGGGTGAGGGCAGCCTTGGGCACGGGCGGGGAGGCTGACAGCTCTGATTTGTGGGCGCAGCTCCTGGCGCCGGAGGTGCTCCACGGATCAGAGCGCCTTTCATGCGGCCTGGCTTGGTCGGCGCCGCTCATTAAAACTTGCTGCGGCCCCAGAACTTGGCGGCCGGGCGGCGGCTGCGGGACCGTGCGGGCCGGGCTCTGTGCGTGCGCTGAAAGGGGCTGGAGACGGGAGCCTTGGGTCTGACAAACCGGATTTTAGTGCGCTCTGCCTTCACAGCGGGCTGAAATAATTGGTCATCAGTGACTACTAATTCGGTTTAGTAGCCAGAGGCGATTTTTTTCTTCCCGGAAAATCAATGACAGGAGGAGGTCTGGTCTCCGCATTCCAGTCTCCGCCGGGTGTCTCACGCATCCTCCCAAGGAGACAGCTATTTTGTTAAAAATGAAATTAAAATTCTCCTCTAATAGGCCAGCGCTGACCAGCACCTCCCAGGGGACGCAGGTGGGGGAGGCCCACCCGGCCCCCGGGGGCTGGAGACTGCAGGGACTGAGCCGGAAAGCTATGTGGGCAGATGTCGGGTCTCCCAGGGCCTGGAGATGATCAAAACCAGACCTGACCGGAGGACTCAGGTGTAGCAAGACCCCTTCTTTCCCTTCCCCAGGAGGTGGGGTGTCAAGCACACATTACCATCTCTGCAAGAACTCACTTTCCCACATTCGGCTGGGGGACCTCCACCCAGCACCTTGCTAACACACACACACACACACACACACACACACACACACACACACACAAACACACACACATATATATATATATATATATATATATATATATATATAGGGCCACACCCAGCAGTGCTCATACAAGAATCACTTCTGGTGGTGGTGTCAGGGAACCCTATGAGGCTGGGGATTAAACCCAAGTCAGCCACATGAGCCACATAAGGCCAGAAGAGCCTTCCTGCTCTGGCCTCAAACTTTAGAAGAAAAGAAAACGATAAGGGATCCTGTGTAAGAAATCACATGAAGACCCCAGTATCTGTACCCCATTTTTCCCCAATGGTGATGTCGTTCAAACCAAAGGAGAAAACTGCAGCTGGGCTAGTGACCCATAGCCACCCACTGACCCACCAGCTGTCCCCCCCTAGCAGGAACTCCTGAGCACTGTGCCCTCCCCAGTTCCCCAGGCTCAGGTACAACACCACCCCACAAAGCAACCCCCTTCTTCCTTTCCTCTCTCTCTCCCTCTCTTCCTCCTGCTTCTCCCTTCCCTCCCTCCCTCCTCTCTCTTCCTCTCACCCTCTCTTTCCCTCAACTCTCTCCCTACCTGCTCTTTTTCTCTACCCCCTTCCCATCCTTCCATCCCTCCAAGAGCCTCGAAGAACTCTCTTGATACAGTTATTATGCCCTTCCTTCATTTTTGGGGACTTTCTTTTGGGTCACACCCAGCCTTGCTCAGGGTTTACTCCTGGCTCTATGCTCAGAGATCACTCTTGGGCAGCTCCAGGATGCCAGGATCAAACCCAAGTCAGCTGTGTTCAAGGCAAAGGCCCTCCCCGCTGTTCCCTCATTTTACTACAAAAGAAACAGGTTAGTTCTGAGCTATCATTATGGATCTCTCTGTCTCTCTGTCTCTGTCTCTGCCTCTCTGTCTGCCTCCCTCTGTCTGCCTCTCTCTCTCTCTCTCTCTCTCTCTCTCTCTCTCTCTCTCTCTCTCTCTCTCTCTCTCTCTCTCTCTCTCATATGTCACACCTGATGGTGTTCAGGGCTTACTCCTGGCTCTGCATTCAAAGTTCACTCCTGAAGGTGCTCAGGAACCATATATGTGCTGGGGATAGAATAGAATCCAGCTCAACCTGGTTCCCTCCTTGCTGTCCTGTGCTCTGGTCCCTCCAGAGCACTTAGACACCTTGCCTGCTCTGGCTTGTTGGGGCCATACCACTCCACTCTGCTTCTAAACCCAGCCTGCTCACATGCTTGGTTTGGTCTGTGGCCCTGAAACCCTTGTTACCAATCTGGATGAATGGTACAGTGGTTAGGCACTTACTCCCCTGCCCCTTCTTTCTTTCCTGATGGTGCTCAGGGCTATTCCTGCTCTCAGAGATTGCTCCTGGTAGCGCTTGGGGGACCCTATGGGATGTCAGGGATGGAAGTCAAGCTGGCCACATGCAAGGAAAACAATTTATTTGTTGCGCTTTCTCTCTAGCCCCAAAGAATCTTTCTTGTGTTCTCCCCCCCCCCACAGGCCACTTTAATCTGTCCTCCTCCCTCTGGCTTGTCTTCCTGCCTCTGATCTCCTGTTTTCCTTTGTTATGTTTGTTTTTAGGGCCACATCTAGTGATGCTCAGGCCTTACTCATTGCTCTCTGCCCAGGGATCACTTCTGGCAGTGCTTGGGGTCCATGAGGGTTACCAGAAATTGAACTCTGGTCAGCCTTGTGCAAGACAAATGTATCCTGCTGTGCTATTGCTTTGGCCCCGCCATTCTCCTGATTTGCCCTCCCTCCTCTGATCTGTCCTCTTCCCTCTGGTTATCCTTCTCCCTCTGGTCACTCACCCCCATCTGATCTGGCCTCCTCCCTCTGATCTTGCCTTTCTTTTTTTTTTGGTTTTGGGGTAACACCCGACATTGCTTAGGGGTTACTCCTGGCTCTGCACTCAGAAATAGCTCCTGGCAGGCATATGGAATGCTGGGATTCGAACCAATGTTGGTCCTGGATCGGCTGCTTGCAAGGCAAACGCCCTTCCGCTGTGCTATCTCTCTGGCCCCTGATCTTCCCTTTTTCCTCAGATCTGGCCTCCTCCAATTGGCCTCATTGGGGAAGGAACTGCCAGATTCTGCTCCCACTTGCACCCTCCAGCCTACCCCAGAGCTCAGGCTACAAGCCCTACCTGGTGACCCTTCCAGAAAGATGACCCTGTTAGCTCACTCCTGCGCCCCTGTGACCCCATAGCTCTGGCCACACCACATGTCCTATCTTAGCATCCTGCTAAGTGCTTAGAAGGACTGTAGGTGCCCAGAGAAGCCCTGGGGACTGCTCCCCACAGGGGTCCCTGAATATGGGCAGCCGGCAACTCTGGAAGACTCAGAAGTGGAGCCGGAGCCAGGCCGTGCTGCTGGGAGGCCCCGAGGGGCGGGCAGCCTGCTTGTTAGCGCTGACCCCAGCGCTCCTGATGGATGGTTCTGGCAGGCCCTGATGGGGGGGTGGTGGCTTGAGGGGGACTGTCGTCCTATTTATCCTGGCCTGTCAGCTCCGCCCTGAGCCACCCCACATGAACACCACTGGGACTTAGAGCCGAATAGATCTCCGTCTGGCCATAGGACAGCGGGTGCAGGGCTGGGAAGGCAAACCGTGAAGGATGCCTCCTTCTTGGCTCTGACAGCTGCTTGAGGGAGTTTGGAGAATTGAGGGGGTCAGAGCAGCAGCTCAAGCAGGAGGGCTTTTGCCTTGCATGCACTAACCTAGGATGGACCGCTGTTCGATCCCTGGGCATCCCATAAGGTCCCCCAAGGCAGGAGTGATTTCTGAGCACATAGCCAGGAGTAACCCCTGAGCTTCATCAGGTGTGGCCCCCAAAAAACAATAAATAAATAAATAAATAACTGAGGGGCAGGGGCCCCACAGAGGCTTCTCAGGACAGGAGAGGAGAGATGGGGGGGTCAGACACCCCCTCCCCAATCTTCTGCCTGGGCCATTTGAATGAAGCCCCTGCAGGTTCAGGCTGGCTCTGGGGAAGAAGGGAAAAGTCCGCAGGCCAGTATGGGATGCCCCAAGCTCTGGAAGGAGGAACCCCACTGGGCTAAGTTCTGGGGTGACAACCCACACTTTACCTCTTATGAAGAAGGTAAGGTTCCTAGGGTAGATTGCCTAGAACTTGGGAGACATGATGACCTCTATGCCTCGGTTACCCCGAGGGCAAGCAGAGGTCCCTGATGCAATGAAGCTTCCCAGAGTTACTCTGGAAAGCCAGCCTGTCCATGCTCCTTCCCATGCGTGAGAATCAGTCTGAGGGGCCCCTTTCCACCACCTCAGGATCTCTGTTTCTCCATATAGGGGGACAGAAGCCCCTCAGGAATTAAGTTAGTGTGTGGAGAATCCTCCCTATCACCTCATTGGCCTCAGTTTAGAGGGGCCACACCCAAAACTAGCGCCTGGGCTCCCTTTATGCTTTGAAGCCCAGCTCCTCAGCAAAGCCCCTTCACTGTACTCCTAGCTCTGGAGAGCGGAGGAACAGCAGCATCTTTCCTCCAGCTGGAAAGACCTAGTTTTTCACTGCCTCTGTGCTGACTCCCTGTGCTCCCACCTGTGACCCCACCCCAAATATTACGTGTATCTTTACCTGCAAGACCCCGCCCATCCCTGGGAGTGGTCTTGGGAAGGTTATATAAGGCCTTTGACTCAGGGGATTAAGCCCCTTTTGGTCTTTTGCCAGGATGGAGGTTGGAGGTAACAAGGACGAAAGAAGTAAGATGCAGAGCTAGCTAAGAATGGCTGAATGCTTAAATAGGTTTATAATAAAGGCCACACAAATGTTGGCCAGGGCAATAAAGATGTTATCTCTCTGGAAGCCTGCCTGTGAGTGAGTTCAATACCCACCTCGACCACCTGAAGATAATAACCTGCCGGTTAATGGGGGATGGAGCCACGTGGCCAGGGCCTAAGAACAAAGGCCTCCATCCACCATCCAAGGCCATCGTAAGGGCTGCTTTACTACACCCACCTATGGTCCTTCCCTCTGCACACACCTGCACATGAACTGTCTGTCCCCTAGTGTAAGATGTCCCTGGCATTATTCAACTCAAGGCAATGATTGGAGCAATAGGATCAAGCAAAATGATGGCCTCCCTTATTTTGGACTTACTGCCCCTCTATTCATGTGGCCAAGAAGCACATTAGCGACAATCCTGGGTGTGAGGGACCCCAGTCAAGTCATTTAGGGCCCCAGAATCTCTGACTTCCCCAACTGTCTGTCCACACTCAGCTATTCTGCCTCAAACCTTTTGTTTGTTTGTCTATTTTTGGGGGGGGGCACACCCTGCAGTGCTCAGGAATAACTCCTGGCTCTCCACTCAGAAATCACTCCTGGAAAGCTCAGGTTACCATATGGAATGCTGGGGATCAAACCCGGGTCTGTCCAGGGTCAACCATGTACAAGGCAAATGCCCTTCCACTGTGCTATTAGGAAGCCCTGAATCGTGTGTGTGTGTGTGTGTGTGTGTGTGTGTGTGTGTGTGTGTGTGTGTGTGTGTGTTTCGTTTTTGGGTCACAACCAGCAGTGTTCAAGGGTTACTACTGGCTCTACACTCAGGGGTCATTCCTGGTGGTGCTGGGGGACCATATGGGATATTGGAGATCAAACCTCAGTTGGCAGCATGCAAAGTAAATGCCCTACCTTTTGTGCTATTGCTCTGCCCCACTGAACCATATTTTTGCTAGACAAATCTTTATTGAGTCCTTACTATGGAGGACAGAGCAATGGAACCCCAAAGCAAAAAAGGGGCAGGGAGCGGTTCTCAGCTGGGTGCCCACAGGTAGGAATTGGGGCTACTGGATCCCAGGTGCATGGTGCTTGGGAGGGCCCGTGCTCCCCCTTGTGGTCAGTCTGGGTCGGTTCCGCATACCCAGGCACCCTCCCTGATGTCCTGATTTCCACATTGTCTCCATCCCTGGGATAGTTGCCAGGGAAGGGGCTTTGTGATTATTTCCTTAGAATCCTGGTGGCTGGCTGGGATTTTGGCTCCAGGAGAATCCAGATAGCCCCCGAGTGATGGATGGGCCCATTGTAAATTTGTAAAATAAATCAGCCTGGCAGAGGGTTTCAAGAAAGCTGTCAGGCAGCAAACATTTTTTAACAGCCTGTAAAATTTTCTCCTTCCTCCACATTTGTCAATGTCAGACAGAGGCAGCCACTGGTGGTGGATGAGCGACAGGGAGGGCAGGGCAAGGGCTGGGGCCGCTTCCGACCTTCCTGGGGCTTCAGGTGCTGGATGTAGAGGGGACAGCCCCAGATCTGAGTGGGGAAGTACAGCTCCCAGGTCCCCATGGCTGCAGCTGTACATCCTGAAGCTTGAAACCCAGGATCTATTCCATGATGCTCTCAAGCAGCAAATACGTTGATCTGGTGAGGGCATGGGTTCAACCCTGGACATGAGGACAGAGACTCTGTCAAGATGTGTGTCTCGGGGCCGGAGAGATAGCATGGAGGTAAGGCATTTGCCTTGCATGCAGAAAGTCAGTGGTTCGAATCCCAGCATCCCATAAAGTCCCCCGAGCCTGCCAGGAGCGATTTCTGAGCATAGAGCCAGAAGTAGCCTCTGAGTGCCGCTGGGTGTGACTCAAAAACAAAACAAAACAAAAACAAAAACAAAACAAGATGTGCGTCTCAGGGCCAGAGATATAACACAGCAGTAGGTATTTGCCTTGCATGTGGCCGGCCCAGACTAACTCAGGTTTGATTCCCGGCATCCTACATGGTCTCCTGAGCCTGCCAGGAGAGATTTCTGAGCATAGAGCCAAGAGTAACACCTGAATGCAGCGAGGTGTGCCCCCCCCCCAAATGTGTATTTCAGGCCCAAGAGATAGTTCAGTGGGGAGGGTGCTTGCCTTGCATATGACCAACCAAGGTTCAATCCCCAGCATCCCAGAAGGTCTCCTGAGCCTACCAGGAGTGATTTCTGAGTGGAGAGCCCAGGAGAGAGTAACTCCTGAACACAGCTAGGTGTGGCCCCAAAACAAAACAAAACAAAACAAAAAAGTGTGTCTCAGAGTCAGGAAAAAAAAGTCCAGCAAGGAGGGTGCTTGGCTTGAACACAGCTGCCCCAGATAAAATCCCCAGATTCAACCTTATGGTTTCTCCCACTCCCAGAGTTGCCAGTTATAATTCCTGAGTACAGAGCCAGAAGTAAGCCCTGAGCATTGCATTCTGTGTGTGACTCCCCGAAAAACAAATATTGTCCCCCATGTTCTAGGCTTCTATAGAAGCTTCTAGAAAGGGCCCGGAGAGATAGTGTAGCGGCGTTTGCCTTGCAAGCAGCCGATCCAGGACCAAAGATGGTTGGTTCGAATCCCGGTGTCCCATATGGTCCCCCGTGCCTGCCAGGAGCTATTTCTGAGCAGACAGCCAGGAGTAACCCCTGAGCACCGCCGGGTGTGGCCCAAAAACCAAAAAAAAAAAAAAAAAAAGCTTCTAGAAAATGCCAGGTGATGGCTTTTCACAATTTTTTATAGCTCTGGCCTCTGTTTTCCCCTTGGTCGCTCCCAAACTTGTGTTTGTCAGAGGCAAGTCACTATGCTCTGCCCACTGCCTAGCATCTGGAACAGGACCCACCCCCTCTGGGTCTACCTCAAAACAGCAGATAGTGTAGATGCCACTGCCATGACTGATTCAAAGCAGAGTTCATACCCCCTCCAGCTGGCACAAGATAGTCACTAACTCGAGGGGGGGGGCTGTTTGCTCCTGGACTGAGTCACAGAGCCTCCTCCTCACTTCCCTCCAATCCTGTGTGCAACCTCATACTACAGTCAGGGTGTAGGCACCTCCACCCCCTGCACCCAGAATCTGCCAGGAGCCCCAGCTGTCACCTAGCCCTCTGGGCACCACCTTCCCTACCCTCTGCCTCTCCTCACCATTCACTGACACTGCTGGAATCATTAAGCTGTGCCCAGGGCACCAGAACATTTGCAAACACTTAACAAAACACATCAATAATTAAGTGATTCTCTAATAGTTACATCTCTGGCCTCCAGACATGTCTGCTGAGGAACTGGGGGGGTCACAGCAGGCTTTGACATCTGCATGCTGGCTTTCCTGGCTGGTGCCTACTGAGGAGAGATCTCTTCCCTGACTGGAATCCTGAGATTGGAGAGAGAAATGCCTGAGCCAGAATTCTAGGGCTCCTTTCTGCTGCCTGATCCTAGAGTAGTGGTTTGCAAAGCTCAGCAGCCAGCCCAGTGCTGGTGCTGTTGGTGGGTGGGTGGGTACAGGGAGGGGGGCTCTCTGCCTTTGTTGCTGTGTGTGTTGTGCTGAGCACCTGCCCAGGAGAGAGGCAGGAGTCATGGTTAGTGTGTGCAGAGTATGGGCACCATTCAGCTTTGGTGAGTGGTGGCTGAGAACAGAAACTGGCAGCAGGGCCAGGAAGCTGAGTTTCCATGGTACAGCGTGCTTGGTTCTACCTATTCCTTCATGACCCCACATAATCCCTCCAGCACTCCAGTGTAACCCCGGTGGTCCCAAGGCACCCAGGTGGAGGCTGCTGGTGCCTGGGCATTGCTAGGAGTGGGCCCTTATTTTTGTTTGTTGGTTTGTTTTTATGGGCCACACCCATCAGTGTTCAGGGCTTACTCCTGGCTCTGTGCTCAGAAATCACTCCTGGCAGACTCGAGGGACTATATGGGATGCCGGAGATTAAACCCGGGTCAGTCCCGCATCGTCTGCATGCAAGGCAAAGGCCCTACTGCTGTGCTATTGCTCCGGCCCCAAGTGATCCCTATTTTTAAAAAGGTAAAAGATTCTGTGCCTAAGGCACTACTAATCAGGAGTTTGATTCACAGGGTGACACCAACATGTACGAAGTTTGATTGGGGGGAAGGATTCGATCCTATCAACTAAATCCAACTAAAGCATTGCCATTCCCCTTCCCTGGTCCCCAGCGGCGTGACCGAGGCAGGGTAAACACGGCCACCTGATGTGTGAACCCCAGCAAGGGTGTACCTTCCTGTTCGTCACAACCACAGCATCAACTGAGGGAAGGGGTACATTTTTGTGGTTGTTGGGGTCGCACCTGGAGATACTCAGGGCTGATTCCTGATTCTGAATTCAGGCCTGACTCCTGGTAGTGCTTGAGGGGACATATGAGGTGCCAGGATAGAATCTAGGTGGAGTGTGTGCAAGGCAAACATTCTTCCTACTGTCATATCTCTCCGGCCCAGGGGTATGTTTGTTTTTCATTAAAAATGGATCAAGGGCCGGGCGGTGGCGCTAAAGGTAAGGTGCCTGCCTTGCCTGCGCTAGCCTTGGACGGACCGCGGTTCGATCCCCTGGTGTCCCATATGGTCCCCCAAGCCAGGAGCAACTTCTGAGCACATAGCCAGGAGTAACCCCTGAGCGTTACCGGGTGTGGCCCAAAAAACAAAAACAAAAACAAAAAAAAAATGGATCAAAAAAAAGGCGAAGGAGAGAAAGAAAGAGAGGAAAAAAGAGAGTGGGAGAGGAAGAGAGAGAGAGAGAGAGAGAGAGAGAGAGAGAGAGAGAGAGAGAGAGAGAGAGAGAGAGAGATGTCCTGTGTTTTTGAAGCATGTGGGGAGCCAGGCAGAGCAGAGAAATGTGAGAGTAAGGAGGAGGGTCTTCTGCTCCCAGTTCCACCCCTGAAACCAGCAGTGTGGACCCCACTTTGCCCAGGCCTCTGCTTTGTAAGAAAAAACAGGAAATGAAGGTTTCTGTAGAGAATCTCCTGATATTTTTAATAGAAAACTCAAATCAAACATCTGATCACTGTGCAGGCCAGATACCTGGTGGGTGAACCCGACGCTGGTCCCCATTTTCTGAATAAATGAAAAACAGAGAAGACGGGGTAGGGGGGACACTTGCCTGGCAGGTGGCAGTTCTGCCAACAAATTGGGTCTCCAAAAACCCTGCCAAGGCTCACTCCTGAGTCCAGAACCAAAAGAGTCCTGAGCCCTGCAGGGTGAGGACTTCCCCGAAAAAAAAGAAACATTGAGCCAGACCAGTGGTCGGCAAACTTTTTTTTTCAACTGAGCCAAATCTTGCCAAAACCACGATTGAAATTTATTTTGAGAGCCACACAGGGCGCGAACTGACAGAGGCTAGGAGCAGAGTCCTGACTCCTGGAGCGGCTGCCCGGCACACAGAAGAGCCAAATGAAAAGTGTAAAGAGCCGCATGTGGCTCTCGAGTCGCAGGTTGCCGACCACTGGGCCAGAGCAATAGCACTGGCAGGGTGCTTACCCTGCATGCAGATGAACCGGGTCCCCCAAACCTGTCAGGAGTGATTCCTTAGTACAGAGCAGCCTCTGAGCAATGCCAGATGTGGCCCCAAAACAAAAAAAAAAAGAAACAAAAATGTACATTTCCAAACAAATGACAATTCATAACAAGCTGGGGCTGGATCAGGAACCAAACAGGGTAACTGAGAAGTGAGTTAGTGAAATTAGCCCCAGTGTTGATCCACAGCTCAGCTGAGTGGGCGGCTGAAAAGACAGCTCCTTCCCTCTATATATTTTGGGGTTTGTAAAGGGTTTGAAGGGCAGTGATTGGTGGATTAAATCTCCAGGAGGCGCGCAGAGCCGTGATCAATTTTCTCTCTGCTACCTGGAGCTTGTTTTTTGAGTTTTTTTTTTGGGGGGGGGGGCACACCTGGGGTTACTCCTGGCTCAGTGCTCACTCCTGGCAGGGGAGGATAAAGGTAGAGGGAGGGACATATGAGATGCAAGAACGCCTTCCCTGCTGTGCTATATAGTTCTACTAGAGCTTTTTCTGTGCCTTTGCTTGGCTGGTGTCTTTTCCTTCTCGTTGGGGTTGTAAGTGGTGCCCGTTGGTTTTATTTCTTTATCATCCCAAATCATCCCCCCCCCCAACTCTTGCTCCTGGTAATCAGATTTGGTGTTTAACATGCTTTTAAAGTAAAGAAATATATATAATGGAGGCACAAATAAAAGGTGATCATTAGGAAATGGGCCAATGCCCCATAACTTGAAAGTAATAGTCCCATTACAGAGAGGGGCGCTGATTTTTTTTTAAGTCTCCTGCGTTTCTGTGTTGAGGTTGAGGAGGATTCTCGAGAGCAGATTGGGCGTTTCAGTAAAAGCCTTTCCAGCAGCCATTTAACCTCCATTTACGAAGAAATAAAGCAAAATTGATGCTGATTTGGCTGTACTTTGGGGGATATTTTTGTTCTATAAAAGCCCTTTGGCTCGCAATTTGCAGCAATGCCTTGACACGCCGAGCAAGGCCGCTGTTGATAAAGATGAAGCTTTATGGCCAGACTATTTGCAGCTAACAGAAACCTAATGCAGCATTTTCATTTCCATGCAATTAATGTTAACGTCCACTACGAAAATTGTCATTAAATACCATTTTAAAATCCATTCAATTTGCATATGCAAAGCCCATTTACCATCACACAAGATACAGCCTCTACTTCATCAGGGCTTCCCAGGGAATTGTGACCACTTGGTTTTAGAGCGATTTAAGATTATAGGCTGAATACCAGATGATAATGCATTTCCTTCCAGAACCCAGGGCTTTCAGCTTTCTCTTTTTTTTTTTTTGTTTTGTTTTTTTGTTTTGTTTTGTTTGGGCCACACCCGTTTGACGCTCAGGGGTTACTCCTGGCTATGTGCTCAGAAATCGCCCCTGGCTTGGGGGGACCATATGGGACGCCGGGGGATCGAACCGAGGTCCTGATCCTTGGCTAGCGCTTGCAAGGCAGACACCTTACCTCCAGCGCCACCTACCCGGCCCCTCTTTCTCTTTTGTACAAGCTGACAGTGCAGCCCCAGAACCAAGAGTCCATGTGTTTTCACCCTCTGTCCCCATCCCAAGGAGGCAAAAGGAGAAGGAAGAATTTTGGACAAGTAGCCCACCAGCTGGTACCATCCCAGTGTGCATATGACTTTGTAAAAAGACCTTTACCACTCTGAATATTTAGGTTCCTGTTTCAAAATAAGGGCTTCAGAGAGAGAAACAGACAGATGAGAGACAGAGAGAGAGAGAGAGAGAGAACATAGATATTAAGGCAGTTAATTTGCATGTATCTGAGCCCAGTTCAATCCACATATAACCCACCAGAACTGGCCCAAACTTCCCTCAAAGTCTCAAGTGCTTTAATACAAATGATTGCTAAGCAATGCATGTCCTCACATTTTATACTTTTATTGTTTTTGGTACAATTCAGCACTACTCAGGACTTGCTTCTGGCTCTATGTTCAGGGGTCACTTACTTCTGGCAGGGGCCTGAGAGAGCAAATGCAATGCTAGGGATCAGAGCCTATCAGGCAAGTGCCCTCCCCAGTACCATCACTCCAGCATCACATTGATAATGGGGCCAAACTTTGCACAAAGTTTTGTGAGTTTGGGATGGTTGAGTCTGAGTGACCTCTCAATCCTTCTTCCCTTCCTACCTCCTGCACCTGGTCTTCATGACAAGCAAATGAAGCTAATGTACCAATATAATGTGCCAGAGAATTCTAGCATGCTGGGTTATTACCATAACCCAGGGAAAGGCTGGGGATGTATTTGGGGGACTAGAAACAGAGTACCCCAAGCCTACTTCCTGCCAGAGGTCCCCTAGAATACTCAGGGGTCTCTGAGATTAGGTGATAAGAATGGACCAGTCTTATGATCTGATACCTAGTGGGAACTTTCTTCTGCACCCCCTGGAAAGTCTTTGGGTTACTTAGGAAGAATATTGTGATAAGGGGTTGCTGAAGATGGGGACCAATGAGCAAAGACTCTAGAGCCCCCCATTGCTTCCCTGAAGGCCAGCTGGGGTCCTCAAGTCAAAGGTGAGACAAGGCAGGTGCCCAGGTGATCTTGCCAGATGGGCCTTTCCCACCCAGCACCCAGACTGGGGCACAGAAAATGCATTTCAGGTGAACCCCACCAGAGCAATCCCTGAGCACAGAGCCAAGAGTAAGCCCGAAGCATTGGCGGTGTGGCTCAAAACCCAACCCTCCCCTCTAAAATTAACTGAAAAAACAACATGACCTCAACGTTGTTGGCACAAAAGGTGGGAGCCTAGTCTAGGAATGTTGGGACAGGGAGTAGGCTGCAGACAGACTGTCATTAATCCTTGGTATGGACACAGCCGGGTGCTGTCCAAAGCCAGGTCAAAACAATGGTCAGTCTCAAATACTTATTTGAGAGGTTCATGGAATAGAAGCCCCTGGCTATGTCCAGAGGCTGAGTACACTCATTCTTGCATCTATTTTCACAGTGCCTTGCTCCACTGCATCCTCTGATCTGCACTGTGATGTGAGGTGAACTTGAGAAGCGCTATTAAGACAGTCACCCACAGCTTTTTCGTGCTGTTTCCTTCTGCTCTGCCCCTGGGATCAGAGGCCCTATTTTTCCCCATCTGTCCCATCTCAGCCCCAGGAAACTCTTAAAGATGATCCTAACCACGCCTCCTTGGGGAGAGACATGTTCTCAGAAACAACCAATCAGAGCCACTTACATCTCCTGAGCTGAGTGATTGGTTTTGAGCCTTCTGCAAACCCCACTCAAGATGGCAGGTCTCATGAGAGGACCTGCTCAAGTTGGAGCTCAGGAACTTGTTGGAGTTTTGCTGTTTAAGCTGAGCATGAATTGAAACTCCGGGGCCAGATATGTGGAGGAGCTGACTGTGTCCACACTGACCCCAGACCCTGGAGATTTGGGCAGTTTCCACACCTGTCCCCTAGGATCCCCCAGTAAGTTGGAGGCAAGGATGAAAATGACTGGTCATCTTGCCAGGGAGGACCCTGTTCGTCTGAACTGGCG
Source organism: Suncus etruscus (assembly GCF_024139225.1). Lineage (NCBI taxonomy): Eukaryota > Metazoa > Chordata > Mammalia > Eulipotyphla > Soricidae > Suncus > Suncus etruscus. Next base: position 19,473,922 of record NC_064852.1, on the reverse strand, counting down.
GATGAGGCCTGGGCTATTGCCCATTGTAGGGGGGAGTCCTCTGCTCACCTTCTCTGGGCTCCCCCATCCCTGGTCCCTGCCACCCCCACCCCCCTGGCCTCTTGAGAGCTGAGTACACCCCCTTTACCGAGCCTTGATCCCAAATGTCATATTTGGAGGGAACGAGGGTGCCTCCTTCCGGACCGGTCGCTCCTTCTGGTCCCTGACACGGATGTCATTGAGCTGATGGTAGAGGAAAGTCTCCTTGGCGGTCACCAGGCCGATCTTCAGCGCCCTCCTGTTCATGGCGATGTAATCCCGGGGCAACTTCTGGGGACAGGTGGGCGGCTTTTTGTACTCATGCCAGTGACCAAGGGCTGAGGGAAGAGACACACAGTGCAGGGGGTCAGGCATTGATCTCTGACCCAAAAGCACTGGGGTGGCCAGGCCTGATACCTCCCCACCAGCCTGGAGCCATCCAAGTGCCTCCTGGAAAGGCGGCCAGTGAGACTCCCAGTGGCTCCAGAGGTCTCTTGAGCACCCAGCCTGAAACAGGTTTCCCTGATGGTTACTGTGCTGGCCACTCTAGTGATAGGACACAGACATCTGCCACTTGGGGACCAGGTGCTCCATAGCAGGATCTTTGCCGTGTCCTTCCAATCCATAACCTGAACCCCAGCTGGGCTGTCTCCCCATCTCAGCCAAACCCAGCCTGTGCTTTTCACTAAAACCAGGCTGGTCCCTCAGTCTTCCTTCTCCCCAGGATATGGCCAAGCGTCCCCTCCCCAGTGCCCCACAATGCTGGCTCACCTTCGGAGACCCCTCCGTCCAACCCGCGGATGTAGAGCCCATAACTGAAGTCAGGGCCGGGGAGGCTGTAGCTTCTTTCCCGTGGCTTCCCGAGCTCAGGCTGTGTGGGAGAACAACAAAGTGGAGGCCACGTCATAAACTCACACTGGCCTGGCCCATGAGATGCTGGAGGGCCCAGAGCAGATTCCCCCAAGATAGGAGACTCCAGACCACAGGTTCCCAGAGCACTACTAAGGGCAAAAGTAAATTAGCAACAGGGGACCCTTTTAGCCCAGGCCCTGTGAGTGACATCAGGATTACTGATATACCCAGCCCAGAGAGCAGTGTGTGTGGGAGAGGGACCCCCAATCCAAGTGCTGGGTAGGTGCATTGAGAGCACAGTAGAGGTGGCCCTGGACTAGCTGAGGAAGGTTGGGGAGTCGGGCCTAGCCCCGAATTGAAGAGGCATATATATTTGGGGCCCAGCCTGGACAGGGCTAGAACAGACTATTAGGGTTTCAGCTTGTGGACACCCTGATGTCCCTGTGGAGGGTAAAGTTATCTCTTTTACCCAAACTTTCTTCTTGCCAGGAAGTGACATTGCTGATGTCGCATCTGACAATGTCACTTCTGCTTTGATCCTTGCCCAGGAGTGGGGACAGGCTGCCAAGGCCCTTATCCCTTCATTGACCTCAGATGGGTTTGGCAGGACTGAAGTGGCCCTAATGTTGATGACATCCATTTCCATTTCTTTGAATGGGAAACTGAGGCAAGGGGCTGGTGTGCTGGCCTCAGTCACTGCTCCGGATCGTCCTTATACTTTGTAACGTGAGGTATTGAGCGCCACCTGCAGGCCACTGGTAAAACTGCGCCATGGTCTCAGCTTCCCCCATGGATGGCCTTGAGACTGGAATGATGCTTCAGGTCTAGGAAGTTGCAATATGCCCTGTCACTGGCTTTAATGTCCCAGGGCCAGGGTAGAGAGTACCCTGGGACAGTGACTGGGAGGTGGAGGGGATTTCAGTGCAAATGCTTGGAATTGACAGCCAGCTCTACCATATGCACTATGTGGGTGGTCTGCTTCAGTGGGTGCCTTGTCTGAATCACAGTCCAGGTTGTTAAAGTCACAGCACAGTCATAGTCATTGGCTCCAGAAGGACCAGTTTAATGCCTGTCTCCTCATGCCACCCTGGCGGCCACTGCTGTTTCTTCCTTCTGGAAGGAAGGGCTATTCTAATAAGACGATTTTTAAAGCATGTTTGGGCTCCCAGCAAACTACATGAACAGCACTGAGATTCTCCGGCTATGTTGTCAATCTTTATCCTTGCTTAATTTGTCCCATGGCCTGCCCGACATGGTTACAAAGCTAATATACAGGCTGCTGGAATGAACGTCCTCACACCCTTGCTAGGCCAGGCCCGATGGGTTTTCTCCCTCTTCATTCCCATCTAAAATTCAGCACCATCACCGCCCCAGCCCCCCTCAGCCACCCCCACCCCACCCCAGTTCCAGGCGGCAGGCACAGGGGGCCGCTGCTGGGGTGGGTTTTGAATTTCTTCCACACGACTCTCGGATCTGCAGACAAAGCTCCGCCGCCCATTTGTTTATGAAACTGATCCGCTTCTGCAGTGAGTGCGGGGAAGTTAATTAAAATGTGGTTTCCCCCGGCGACTCCTGAGGCCAGCTCAGGTGGGCAGGCGTCCAGCTGGCAGAGGGAAGACAGACAGACTGAGGCACAGGCTGCCCCTGTGGGTGGGTGGAGGGACGAGGCTGCGGGGCCTCTGTTCCCTGCTCTTGAGTGAGGGCTGCTTACGAGGCAGCAATGGCTGGAACTCTGGGAAGCTGGAGACACAGCAGTGTCCCCATGAGAGACCTGTGTTGGTCTTCTACAAACATGTCTCATAGATCCCCTATACCCAGCCCAGGAGTTGTAAGGGGGACTCAGCAGACACAACCCTGCCTCAACTGAGTGCATCTTGGCCTTCATTGTCACGCTCATTGTCATGGTCATTGTCACACTCATTTCAGCATATAGGTAATGACAGTTAAGTGGGGTGTGTGTGTGTGTGTGTGTGTGTGTGTGTGTGTGTGTGTGTGTGTGTGTTGGCTGGGAAAGCATGGCAGCCTCCAGCTGTATATATCTGTAAATGCACAACTAGAAGGAAAGAACCACAGAGTACCCACAAAATACATGAGTCACCATAGAGAGTCACCAGAAATGATGTTCAGCTGCAAAGACTCTCTGTCCCTCTGTCCTGGGCCTCCTCTGCTAGGAAACAGCACAGTGAGTGGAGCTGTGGAATGACAGATGGGAACGCACACACGGATAGGAGTATAGACAGGTAGGAACACACACACACACACAAAGAAAATAAATGGTGGGAGCATTCACATTGACTAGAGTGTAGGCAGGAGCATCACACAGACAAGAGTGTAGATGAGTGGGAACAAGAGTTAATGGGAGCACTCACATGGACAAGAGTAGATGGATAAGAATACTCAGGGTGAGTGTAGACAAGTGGGAGCTTTCACAGACAAGGGTGTATATGGATGGGAACACTCAAAAGGGCAGTAGTGTAGACAGATTGGAGCATTCACCACTTGGTAAGTGTGGACAAGTGCACAAGTGTGGACAAGTTGCAAGCATTCAGACAAGAGTGCAGACAGGTGAAGTGTAGACATAGGCATTTGCAAAATACAAGTCCCCTCAACCAAGAACTCTTCTCCTATAAGTGTCAATATGAAATACTCAGGAGCTGACCTTGAACTTGGTTCCACTGCCACTGGGACTCAGGACCTTGCATTCCTGGATCCATCAGATGCAGGGCCCATCTGAGTCCCCAAGACTCCTCAGCAGCACCCCCTTCCGGACAGACACAGGCTCTACAGGCCAGGGAAGCAGTTCAAGTGAGAACAAAGGCTCCAAGTCTGATCCCCGGCCCTGGTGTGACCTGAACACTGTGTCTGCCGTACTCCCTGTAAAATTGGGAGGGTCTAATAGTGTGTGCAAGGCTGTGCAAAGGTTCTGGGACAAGAGCAACGATAGCTGAAGGCTAGGAGCTCCTTTCCCTTGGAGCACCACCCACATCATTACATGAGGGGAGGGAAGGAGCAGAAGCACCTGCGTGTGTTGACTCTTCATATGTGCTATGAGTGTCCCTGGCCTTGCCCCAGACCCTCTCCTGAGCACTTGCCACATCTCTATTTCGAAGTTGTGCCACCCAGGTGGTTCCATCTCCTGGCAACGAGAAACTGAGTCTCAGGATAGCCTCGGCTCAAAGTCCCCCGTGCAGAAGTAGAAGACTTGGGCCAGAGAGATAGCACAGCGAGGGGCATTTGCCTTGCATGCAGGCAACCCAGGTTTGATTCCTGGAATCCCATGTGGTCCCCCAGTCTGCCAGGGGTAATTTCTGAGTGCAGAGCCAGTAGTGATCTCTGAGATGGCTGGGTGTGATCCAAAAAGCAATCAATAAATAAAGTTAAAAAAAAAAAAAGGGGGCCGGAGAGATAGCATGGAGGTAAGGCGTTTGCCTCTCATGCAAAAGGTCATCGGTTCGAATCCCGGCGTCCCATATGGTCCCCCGTGCTCGCCAGGAGCGACTTCTGAGCATGGAGCCAGGAGTAACTCCTGAGCACTGCCGGGTGAGACCCAAAAACCAAAAAAAAAAAAAAAAAAAAAAAGACAACTTGGGTCAAACCCAGTGCTCTCAGACCTCATGCCTAGGGCCCCCATCCTGAGGGGGTCAGTCTTGCTCCCCACCCCCCAGGAATGTAGGGAGCCAGAGGTATATGAGTCCCCTCAGCTTGCCTGGCCAACCCTTTTGCCCTTGTTGAATTTTCAGCTCTTAGTCCTCCAGAGTTTGTGATTTTGATTTGAGACCTCACCAGGTGGTGCTCAGGGTTGACTCCTGACTCTGCATTCTGGGATCACTCCTGGTGGGGCACAGGGGACTTTAAAGGATGCTGAGGATCAATTCTGACTTGGCTGCATGACAGGCAAGTGCCCTCTTTGCTGTATTCTCTTTCCTAGCCCCAAGATTTTGTTTTTAAATTGGAACTACCCCTGGTGGTACTCAGGTAGCAGATGGTGCCAGGGAGCGAACTCAGGGCCTGGTACCTGCTTGCCATGTGTCCTGCCCCTGAAGCCCCGTTCCTGATCCACAAAGATCTTTTTAGAAACAGAGTCAGCCTTGCACACAAGCACTTGGGAGCACGGGGAGAGACTCATTGCGCTCGCTGGCCCTCAGGGTGGTCGAATCAGGACGGGAGGATGCCAGGGGCTGCCCACGCCCTGCCAGGTTTTCGCAGGGCCTTCCCGGCGTGTGCACCATCACAGTGGCTTGGCTGCAGCTCGATGCTGCCTGACAGCTGTCCCCGTCAGCAGACAGCTTCATTAAACCTCATTAAGATGTCATCCGTCTCTGCCTGCTCCCAGCTCACAGCTCTAATTAAAACCCTCTCCCTGCTCCCAGGGGCTCCTACATGGTGGATAAAACACCACACCCTGCTCCCCGGCTCTGGGGACCTGGCCAGCTGGTCAGCGTGTGTTGCCTGCCCCATAGTGTCGCCAATAGCCAACACACCTGCAGGGTCTAACCTAACCGGGGCTAGGTGGGGGGAATGGTCACCTACAGGCCACTATCTCCCACTGCAACCCTGGAGGCCAGGAGGGCAGGCCCCTTGCCACCCAGTACCAACTGTCTTGGGAAGACTCCTAGAGCAGTAGCTGGTCCTCAATGTAGTCCACTTCCTTGTGCTTTTCAAATCCTAAGCAAGGGCCAGGAGACACAGGGCCAGAACATAGAGCGCAGGCTTTGTAGCCAGGTTGTTTGCTTGTGTTTTGGGCCACACCCAGGAGCACTTGGGTTACTCCTGGCTCTGCACTGTGGAATCACTCCTGTTGGGCTCAGAAAACCCAATGGGATGCTGGAGATGAAACCTGGGTTGGCCATGTGCAAGGCAAATGCCCTCCCCACTGTGTTGTCTCTCTGGCCCCAAATACCAGTTTTGAGTCCCAGCATTGCATGTTTCCCAAGCACTGAGCTTGGCGGTGCCCTCACAAACAAAATAATATAAGGTGCTGGAGGAAGGGAAGGTGTTTACCACAAACATGGCCAACTCGGGCTTGATTCTTGGCATACCATAGGGTCCCCCAAGCCTGCCAGGAGTGATTCCTGAGTGCCAAGCCAGGAGTAACTCCTGAGCGCTGCTGGTATGGCTCAAAAAAAACAAACCAAAAAACCCCCAAATTTTTTATTTTTTTGGATTTTGGGCCTCTCCCGGTGGTGCTCAGGTATTACTCCCGGCTCTGTGCTCAGAAATAGCTCCTATGGGATGCTGGAAATCAACTCCGGGTTAGTCCCGTGCAAGCCAAACACTCTACCGCTGTGCTATCTCTCCGGCCCCTTGATTATTATTTTTTAGGAAGGGTGATACCCGGTGGCACTCAGGGATTACTCTTGGCTCTGCACTCAGAAATTACTTCTGCAGTGCTAGGAGGACCCCTCTGGGATGCTGGGGATGGAATCCAGCTCTGCTACATACAAAGCAAGCACCCTCCTTGCTGTCCTGTCTCTCCAATCCCACTCCTCACTTTTAATTCTTTTTTTTGTTTGTTTGTTTGTTTGTTTTTTTGTTTGGGGAACACACCAGGCAGTGCTCAGGAGTTACTCCTGGCTTTGTGCTCAGAAATCACTCCTGTCAGGCTCAGGGGACCATATGGGATACTGTATGTAGAACCCTGGTCCATTCAGGTCTGCCCCGTAAAAGACAAATGCCCACCACTGTGCTATTGCTCTAGTCCCCACTTAATTTTTTTGTTTTTTGTTTTTGGGTCATACCTGGCAGCGCTCAGGGGTTACTCCTAGCTCTACGCTCAAAAATTGCTCCTGGCAGGCTCGGGGGGCTACATGGGATGCCAGGATTCGAACCACTGTCCTTCTGCATGCAAGGCAAATGCCTTACCTCCATGCTATCTCTCCAGTCCCTAGCCCCTACTTTTTTTTAATTTTTTATTTTTAATTATGAGAACAAAGATGCAAAGAAAGAAGACAAGGTAAAGTTATAGTGGGAGGACAATCACCCATAACAGAATTCTCAGAAGAAGTCCCCTTGCTGATATCCTGACTTTGAACTTTCAGCCAAAGAACATTAAGATAAATAAAACAGAACCTATGTACAATTACTTTGTCCCTCAAGCCCCCAGATTGTAATACATTATAATATTTCTTAGCAGCATACAAGGCAATCTAAAGCCATAAAACTTAGTAAATCCTTAAACATTAGAAGCATAGTTCGATCCCCCGGCGTCCCATATGGTCCCCCAAGCCAGGAGCGACTTCTGAGCGCATAGCCAGGAGTAACCCCTGAGCGTTACCGGGTGTGGCCCAAAAAACAAAAAAAAGAAAAAGAAAAAACGTTTAGCCCGGAGAGATAGCGCAGCGGCGTTTGCCTTGCAAGCAGCCGATCCAGGACCAAAGGTGGTTGGTTCGAATCCCGGTGTCCCATATGGTCCCCCGTGCCTACCAGGAGCTATTTCTGAGCAGACAGCCAGGAGTAACCCCTGAGCACCACTGGGTGTGACCCCCCCCAAAAAAAGGCATCTGAGAGGCATAGTATTTTTTTTTACATTTCTATGTACATGCATATTAGTTTAAGTTAACCTCAAAAGTTTAAGTGGGTTTTTTTTAAGGATTAGAGTCAAAGGAGCACAGTAAAAATGGTGTTAGAGTGGCAATTATTGTTTGCATAGGCCCACCAAAATATGAGGGACAGGGAAAGGAATAACCTTGACCTAAATACAAGGAGACCCTACCCCTGAAGTTTCCTGGCATAAGACCAACTCTAGGCTCCAGGCAAGCTAGTTTGTCCAATCCAAGACATTGTCTGTAGTGCCAACACACTTATTTTTTACACAGTCTCTGTTGTTAGTATCATGTTTCTATATTAAAAGATACTGGAATCTGCATATCCTACATTGAAGTCAGGATGTGGAGCAGCCTCTAGTTTCACCTCACAATTAAAGGGCAAGGCAGAGAGCCCTGTCCTCTAAGCAGGTCATTGTTGTTGTTAAGTCTTCTCAGTGTTAAGGGAAGTCTCTTTGAGCAGGTCAATGTCAGAGCAGCGGTAGGGTCTTCCCTGGTAGAGGATTGCTTCCAGGTGATGTTATAAACAAACTTGGATGTTTCGTGGATGGCTTCCCTGGTTCAGGGTGAATGGAGAATGCCCATTCTTCTGAAGCCTGTGCCAGGTCGTTATGTCAATGTTCAGGGTGTAAGGTCCCATTGCACTACAAGATTTGTGTATTCCAATCTCTATTAGATAAGATCTTATTTGTATGTATAGTATTTTCTCATTTTAATGTGCCTATGCAAACAAGGAACAATGCCACGTGGCATTATCGGCGCATAGGGGGGCCATAAGAACAAGTCCAACAATCCCCATGACATGGTTCAATCATAAGCATTAAACTGGGGGACTCATTCACCAAAATTCCTTGTTGAACAGGTCACAAAGAGAAGAAAAAAATTGGTTAGAATTATCACTGTATAAGAGAATATTTAGTAAGACTTATAGCTGTCAAAGAAAAAAACACATAAAATATTCAAAAGTAATATGTGTCCATTGGGGGGGGGTTGGGCCACACCCAGCGGTGCTCAGGGGTTACTCCTGGCTGTCTGCTCAGAAATAGCTCCTGGCAGGCACAGGGGACCATATGGGACACTGGGATTCGAACCAACCACCTTAGGTCCTGGATAGGCTGCTTGCAAGGCAAACACCGCTGTGCTATCTCTCCAGGCCCAATATGTGTCCATTTTATGTCTTTTTAAATAATTGGGGTTGTTGGATCCAATGCACGGCTTTGGTCTGTGATTAGGATTGTGCAGTACTGAAGTTAAAGAGTAATGTGGGTTAGTGATGGTTGGGGGGGGTGAGAGAGTTAAGAAGTAAAAACGAGCTTTGTAGGGGTGTGCGAAAGGGCAGAATACAAAATGGACACTGCATACGCAAAACATAACTTAAGGATAGGGAATACTCTTAATATATACAGCCTCCGAGCAGTTTTGCACATGTAGACTGGTAAGAAATTGCTAGTGACAACCTTAGTGCAACCGAGCAAATCTCAGCACACCCCAAGTTAGGACCCACCATTTCTGGCCACCTGAGCTGGCACCCAGGGAAGGCCTGGAGGCCGGGGGCAGAAGAGGGGATGGCTAGGGGCCTAGCAAGGCTCCCAGCACACCCAAGTTAGGGAGAAGGCCTTCGACACGGGGTCTCCCCAAACCCCATGCTGGCTAGAGCTAGCCTCCAGGTCAAGAAAGGATGGATAGAGAGCCGGAAGCCAGGATCTGCCTGCCCTCCACCCTGTGCCCTTCCCACTCTAGTGCTGGGAGAACAGCGGGGAAAGCTTGAGACCCCATTCAGGAGGGAGCATCCAACACCCACCTTGTCTGGGGATGGCACTTTTTAATTCTTAATTATTCTCCCCATTTTCCACCAAACGAAGTGATAATGAGTACGGTCAGCTGACTATGTCTCAGGGGTGATTGCCAAGATGGGGGAACTTGGGGGCACCCCCAAATTGGAGGTTCTTACTATATTTACTGGCTTCCTGGCACCTGCCAGCTTCCAGTGCCCTAGCCCCTGAACTGAGCCCGTTAGTGTTGGCTGGAGAGGGGAAACACCTCCTCTAGCTTCCCTGTATCCTGCTCCTAGGGGGTCGGGTGAAGCCTGCAGTGGTGGCCCGGTAGTTATTAAATAAAGATCTGCGGGCCGTCTCTGCATGCATATGGACACGCGAGGAGGATAGTTCATTACCACCGAACAACTTAAGGCCCTCGAATGAAAAGCACAATATAAATGCAAATTGTGATCATGATTAGCATAGGGGATATTTATTTCTTTCCATAATGAGCGCCTCAGATAAACAATCAGGGAAAGGAGGTGTTTTATGCACAGGAAACTCACAACATCGCCTCGGGTAGCAACAAGGACCCTAAACGGGTGCCCCCCCAATCCCTGCCAACTCCCAGGAAGGGCACTTGAAATGATGTAATGAGAGAACGGATGCCCAGGGCAGGACTTGCCACTGTCACCGCATGCCTGTGACATGGATTCAGAATCTACCAAAACTGGACCCTGCAATGGTCAGGTTGGGGCTCAGATCAGGACTTGGGGCCATAGCTGGACCCTTTGTTTTCAAAGTTGAGCTCCAACACCTTTTCTTTTCCTCTGTCCCTGCCCATGTCATAGGATACATGTCTCAGTCAGTCCTATTGGGAGTGTGAGGCAGCAACCTTGGGTACAGAAGCCGTGTCATATCCCTCTGGCACTTTCCAGCAACCTAGGATCATAATCAGTCCCTTATATCCTACATTTCCTTTGGTTTTGGGGAAGCCAACTTGGCAATGCCAGGGGTTATTCCTGGCTCTGCACTCAGGGACAGCTCCTGGCAGTGCTCGAGAGACCTATGGGATGCCAGGGATGGAACCCAAGTCGGTTTTATGCAAGGCAAACACCCTCCCAGCTGTGCTATCCCCAATACCTGTGCTTCCTGCCTGTCCACATCTTTAGTGGATGCTACCTGTCCCACAACAGTCTTGTTCCTGACAGCCTGGTCGACAGTGTCCCAGGACCCTCTCATTGGTGACACCCCTCTGTGCCCAACTGCTCCTGTCCCTGTGTGTTGCTCTGAGGGCCTGGGGATCCCTTCCTCACTCTCTGTGTCCCCCAACCATGCTGGATCCTGGGCTGCCTATACCCCATGGAGCTGATGGATGGCTGGCCCGTGATGGCCCCGTGTGTACCCGTGCCCGCTGGCATGCGGGGTGCTCATTTGCATTTACATGATCTTACCGCACCCTTTATGAGATGGAGATTTATTTGCTACTTAGCCTGATGTTTGATTACACTCGGTGAAGGCAGCCGAGGCAAAGTGCCCTGACGCATCGTTCTGCGCCCACCACCTCTGGGGAGCCCTAACTCAGAGGGTGATGGGTGAGGGAGGCTCAGAGCAGTTTGCAAAGACAAACACGGGGTGGGGTGGGAAGGAGCAAACACTGTGATTTGGATTTTGACGATTTTTTTTTCCAAAGGGCCAAAGCAATAGCATAGAGGGGAGGGTGCTTGCCTTGCTCATGGCAGACCCGGGTTCAATACGCAGCATCCCATATGGTCCCTCGAGCCTGCCAGTAGTAAGCCCTGAGTGTCGCTGGGTGTGCCCCCAAAACAAATCAAAAAAACATCTGGCAAAAAGCTTGCTGCCCCCATGGTGTCTCAAAATAAGGTGTCGTGGAAGTCTCCTGATCTCTAACCTGAATATATGGGTTAATACCACTCAGCACATGGGCTCCAGTGGTTCAGGCCTGTGACCCCGAAGCCACCATCTACAGGGCTGCTCCCATGCCTGATCTGAGCCCGTTGGGTGCAGTAGGGCAGCTGTTAGAGGTGATGTTTTTGAAGAAGCAAGGTGAACCCCAACCCCCACTGATACTCAGATGCCCTTACTGTCCCTGGCAAAGAAGGAGTGTTTCAGGTGAGCGAGTATTTTAGCCAGGTCCTACCCCGGTGATGGAAGCAGGAACAGGATCCCACAGGTGGCAGCACAGGCGTGGGTGGCAGCTGTCACGGCCTCAATATCACATGTGAGGCAGTACTGGTGACATGTGAGGTAGCTTTAGTGTCATGTGAGGAGCCGTAAGTGTCGCACATGAGAGGAGGAGGCATCAGTGTTACATGTGAGGCAGTGTTAGTGTCACGTGAGGCAACACCAGTATCATGTGAAGCGACATCAGTGTCATATAAGGCGGTATCATGTGAGCACCGAGAACCCTCAGTGTCTGTGTTCTGGGGAACAGAAGTGGCTTTGGGGGCCAGTGAGGTGGCGCTAGAGGTAAGGTGTCTGCCTTGCAAGCGCTAGCCAAGAAAGGACCGAGGTTCAATCCCCCAGTGTCCTATATGGTCCCCCAAGCCAGGGATGATTTCTGAGCGCTCAGCCAGGAGTAACCCCTGAACATCAAATAGGTGTGGCCCCAAAACCAAAAAAAAAAAAAGTGGCTTTGGCCACAGGGAGCCGGTGCTCAGAGTTTGAAGCCCATAAGGCCCTGTCAGACCCTGTGCTACAGGATCCTCACAGCTCCCTGCAGCACCTTCACAGCAGCTGAAAGAGGGACCCCTAGCACAGATGACTGCGGAGGGGAACCCCACAAAGCAGGCAATGTCAGGCCCCTGTACCATAGACCACAGGCCTGAGAAAGTGAGTCCTGAGACAGAAGCAGATTCAAGCTCTGAGGCTGGGGCAGGAGTTAGAAGGACCTGTGGGCATCTTTACACAGGAGGGGACACCCCCTTGCCAAACGTACACTGTGAACTGAGAGGAGGGGTTGCAGATAATTAGTCCTAGAAAACGGGGTTCCCGGCACAGAGAAGGGAAGAGGTGGGGGCTTTGCCTTTAGACCAACTCCCATAGTGTAGGGGTGCGGATCAAACAAGTCTGAGTATCTGTTTCCAGGTAAGGGTGCCTGGATCACATTTGTCTGTTCCTGAAATCCTGGATCTGGGGAGTCCCAAGACCCCCTGATGGTGCCTTATGTTCTCTCTGGCCCTATTTGAGAGGTACAGCCCTCAACTCATATATGGGGTCCCTGGAGCATATCAGCAACCTTCCCATTTATTCTGTGCCCCTAAGGGTAGCCCTCCCAGGTCCATGCCCCCGGCAGGTCACCCCCAGCACCCTATTATGGGGCTTAACCTTTTGGGGTGTTCCAGTATGGGACTATCCTGGGACAGGGTGTGCCACCAGGCTCTTAGAGGAGCTCCGAAGACGTTTTAGCAGAAAAATCCGCACAAGTCACTCATAATTATTAGCATCGAGATAGCCACACTCGTAGGTGCCCAGTGTAGATGGATGGGTTTGTAGCTGACTGATCCTCAAGCATGATAGAGTGAGTCTGGTCAGTCGTGACTTGAGGAAGGCAGGGCCTTCCTCCTTGGCCATCTCTTTGGCTCAGTGTAAGCAAGAGGTTCTTCTGCTGCCTTTGATATGCCCACTAGGAGCCTAGGGGGCTGCAGAGAAAGGACCAGGGCAGAGACGGGCACCAGAGAGGCTACACCACCTGGGGCAGTGCCAGCAGCACAGGAAATAAGTGACCGGTTCCTGGTTCAGCTCAGCGACTGAGGGTCTGAACCAGCGGCTTGCAGAACAGAGCACGTTTAAGCAAACAGGTCCCTGCCAGCAGGGATATGGGGAAAACGGGGAGAAAAAGGAGGGAAAGAAGGAACTGAAGGGTGATCTATGTACTTTTCAAAACTTAAAACAGGAATCAAAGGCAGCCTGATCCGTTTTAAGTTCTGACAGCTGCAGGGAACACTCTGTTTGGTTCCTCTGTTTGTGTGTTTGTGGCTTTATAGATTCATTGGAAATCGCATCATGTAATAGGGACGAAACGGTTCCGGGTCTCCCCCGTAAATCCTTGTTTCTGCCCGAGAAAGGATGAAAACAGCCATGCCCAGGACTGTCTTGATGTATATTTCATAATCGCTCATTGATTCTAAGTTTTATCTCCTGCCCGTGAAAAGGTGGCTATTGTCAGAGCGAGAGGGTTGGTGGCACTGAGGGCAGAACTCAGATTTTCTTTGTCTTAGGTTTGTGGCCACATCCAGATGTGCTCAGGGTGGGGCTTGAGGGACTCTGTCTGCTGAGGATTGAGCCTGGACTGGGCACACCCAGACTGGACCCTGCATGCTCAGCGGGCAAGTGAAGCTTTGAGTATGATGTCAACAGACCAAGGATGGACACTTCTGGGGCTGGTTTTCATGGTCCATTAGCATCATGGGGGCCCCCACTCCTGGTAACACAGGAGGGGTCCCTCAGCCCCCTCCACCCTTTTTTGAGGGTGAACCACACCTAGAGGTGTGGGAGTCCTCCTAGCTCAATTTGGGGACAACTCCTGGCAGTGCCTCAGGATCGCCCACCCCCAACTCTTAACTCAGCTCCAGCCTCTTAAGGAAGATACTGGCCTGCACCCCCACATTAGAACCTCTGGGGTCAGCTTTGGCCCCCACCATTGTCTCAGCACCATCAGCATTGTTGCAGAGCCTTGGATCATTCCTGGCTGTCCTCAGAGCTGACTCCTGACTGTGCTTAGGGTTCAGTGCTGGCAGTGCTCAGGGACCAGATGTGGCAAGCACCTTCCCCACTGTCCCATGTCTCTGGCCCCATCAGTCTTTGGGGATGTGGTTTGGACCTTGCTCAGCTGCCTGCCAGGGGCACAGCACAGGTCATCCCTGCTCTGGGCTCTTGTGCTGTCCGCACATAGTAGGTCTACATCCCACTTCCTGGAGTGCTCAAGTAACTGGGTCCCAGCTATCCCTGCTCTAGATACTCCAGGAAGCTCCTAGAAGTAGCTACAAGGCAGATTGTCTAGAATAGGTGCTTGGGAGCTGTGTCATGGGGGAACCAGGGACAGCACCCCCAGGCCATGGCTGTCCCCGGGCCAATGGGGAGGACTACCTCAATGCCCATCTACAAGGAGAGCACCAGCCTAGCACCTGAATGAATACCCACAGGAGAAGTGGGCCTGTTCCATCAGTGTTTGCCCCTGTCCCTGTCAACAGCCCCATAGACTGGTCATCAGCTCACAAAACTGGCCCACACGGCCCAACCCAAATAACCAAAGCAAAGGCATGATCAGGCCCTCAGATTGGATTCCCACCATCCAGCCAGGCTACTTTGAGGGCAGCCCCTGGATCAGTGCTTGGTCTCTGAAGTGCTGACCTGCACCAGGAATAACAGGGAAAGTGCTGGAAGGATGAGATCCCGTGCTCAGATTTGGTCAAACTCAGCCCAACCTGCCAGGGTTCCAGGTGTAACCCAAATTGGGAGAGGGAGTCCTGTGAGGACAGCTCTGTAGCTCACCCACAAAAATCCCAGGAATGAAACATGGGGCTGAACTCAAGGGGTCCAGAGTACTTTCGGGGGCATAGTCGGCTGCATAACGAGCAAGGGTCTCAGATACAGGCTAGGTCATCATTGCCTTATGTAAAATCTGTTTATACTTAATCTCGGAAATCACCAAGCTCAGTGCTGCTCCCACAATTAATTGTTAATGAATGAAGGCTGAGAAGAGCCATGATTGGAAAAGATGGGGCTTGATCCAGCTTAGAAAACAGGCTGTAACTGAATAATTTTCCTTTCCTTTGCACAGAAATCAGGCCTGTGAGGCAGGCCCCATGGTTGGGGCGAGAGCTTCCAAATAGGGGGATGGGTGGAGGGACCGGCCTGTCGTTACCCAAATAGAAAAAGAACAGCGTTTCGTAATGAGTGACAAGCCACCGAGCAGAAATCTAATTTGATCTAATTAAGCAGCCTTTTGTGGGGATTTGTCTGTAGATGAGAGAGGGAGCCAGGAGATCTAAATGCAAATGAACTCGGAGCTGGATGTGTGGGGGCTGAGGCAAGGCTTTGCCCTGCCCTCTGTAGCCTCCCGCAGCCCTCTTGCCTTGGAGTGCCCCCACGTGGCCCCCTGGCCCTCTTGTCACTCCAGGTACCTCGTAGGCCATACAGCAGGCACGGAGCTTTCCCGGGAGCAGATTTTGACTTGCTTGTGGTCACACAAACCTAGCCATATGGGGTGAGATCAGTGCTGCTCCCCGTATTTCTTTTTGTTTATTCTTTTTGGGGGCATCACACCCAGCAGCATTTGCAGGGGTTACTCCTGGCTCTGTGCTCAGAAATGGCTCCTGGCAGGCTCGGGGGGACCATATGGGATGCCAGGAATTGAACCAGAGTTCGTCCTGGGTTGGCCACTTGCAAGGCAAACACCCTACTGCTGTGCTATCTCTTCAGCCCCTGCTCCCCATTTTACTTATGGGCGGCCATGCTCTGAGGACTGCCTGTAGGGACACATTCCCTTGGCCACCCACCCTGGCAGAGAGAGCAGGGTAACACTCAGATATCAGAGTTTTCACAGCATGTGTCCGTCTACATGGGAACTGGGTGTGTTCAGCATCACGGGCTCAGCATCTGGACCACAGATGGACCATAGCATGGCTCTGTTCCACATTGAATTGCTCATATACTCAAATATATGCTCATGCACACACCAACCCACACATGTATAGAGACAGGCACCTGGACATACATAGAAACACAGATTCACAGAAGCACACGTAAGCACAGTCACACCTGTACTGGCTGGGTGTCCACTCCTGTAAGACCCCTGGAAGTCGGCATCACCCCCCTTTTCTCCATGGGTTGGTCCATGCCCCCCTTGCCTCAGACACTAGCCCTGGCATCAGAATGTCATAGAGCCAGAGAAGGGGCCCAGAACCCTCTTCCATGCATAGCAAAGATGGGACTACTGTGTCAATCTCTTTATATTAGGGTCCCAGGTTGGGATCAGGGCTCTAGAAGGTTGGGAGATGGAAATGAAGGGGCCTGTGGATGGTGCTTGTGAATGGGGGGTGGGGGGTGTGCCCTGGCCATGAGTGGTTAAGCAGATGGCTTAAGTGTGCCTGGAAGAGCCCATCTCAGGAATGCACTGGGCCATGTGGCTGGACTTCAGCCTCCAGCATCGACAGAGAAACACTGTCAAGTGTGGGCATCCCCATACAGCCGTCCTACTGGCCAAGATGAGTATAAGCTGCTCCCATATTTGAGCAGCACTGGGCCCTGGGCAGGGCTGATCCTTGGTCCTTCTTGGCCAAGCCTTGAGGCCCCTCTCCAGTGCACTGACTCACTCCCTCTCCGGTGCACTGACTCCTCTGGGTGTTCGGTGATGCCTTTATCATCAGCTTTGTCTCAAACTTGTACACCCATGGGATTGGGCTATTTTGTTCTTTGTGGGATCTCTCAACCATCTCCAGAGTCAGGAACAGTTCTTAGATGCAGTAAATGATGCACAAATGAGGGTGATTGAATGATTCAGGAACAAGTAAGTGAAGGACTAGATGGTGAATGAGGGGGTGAATGGTTGAAAGCCTGGATAATACATAAGTGAATGAATGAGTGAATGAGAGGAGATGAATTGACAATAAATGAATAGATGGTGAGTGAGTGGACAGAGGAATGAATGAATAGATGGATAAGTCATAGACAAGCTTATGAATAGATAGCAAACCCATGAGTGAATGAATAAATGAATGAATGGATGATACCCATGAATATGTGAGAGAACAGGTAGATGAATGGTGATGATCCAGTGAGAGGGTGGTGAATGGAAGGTTCCTGAATGGATGCTGAGTGGATGAATGAGTGGGTGGGCGAATGGAAGACTCCTGAACGTACAACAAGTGGATGAGTGAGTGTGGGGGTGAGAGATGGCTTGTGAATGGATGTGTGAGCGAGTGGGTCAGAGACCAATTCCCCATGACCTGAGAAGCACAGCACTGCTCTTGGCCCAGGTTTTCAGCCAATGTTTAGTGACATTTAAGTATGTGAGAGTGGCCAACTTTTCTGCCATCACTGTTCATGGGGAAGGGGTGTCTGATGCCACACCCTCTGCCTACCATCCCTGAGACAAGCCAGCAGCTAGGAAGCACCTGAGAACGACAGACCAGCCACTCAGCCCACTCCTCCCTTCCCCACACCTCAATTCTCTGAGGTTGATCAAGAGCTCCTGGGAAGGTGCCCTCTCTCAGCTCTGAAGAGTCAGCCTGAGGTCAAGGAGTCAGGGTGCTGGTGCCCCTGAGACAGAACAGAACTGAGCTGTTATCCACAGACACACAGTGTGTGAAGGAGGAGCACTGTTCTCTGACAGGGCAGGAGACAGGCCTTGGGCCAGAGTCTCGCCAAGTCTCTCGCTTGGGATCAGTGTCCAGGAGAAGTCTGAAAAGATAGAGACACCTATGGCTTTGTCCCTCTCAGCTCCTTAGATGTCCAAGTTTCCTCCCACCAACTTCCTCATTGCTGAGTGGCCTGAAAAGCTTAGGAAGGACCATCTGGTCTTCCCCCAACCAGCATCTCCTAATGGGGAGATTCCTTTGTGGGCAGCAGTAGTCTGAGGTCTGGTCAGTACCCCAGTGCAGAGCAACTGAGCACAAGGCCCATGAGGTTAAACGCCTGCCCTGTGAGGCAGAGTTTACCTGGGAACCTGGGAGCCCCACTGCCCTTTTCAGACAGTAGCCAACACTAGTTTTTTTGGGGGGGTCACACCTGGTGGTGCTCACAGAAGACTCCTGGATCTGTGTTCAGCTCATTCTTTGAAAGGCTTATGGGAACAATGCAGTGCCAGGGACTGAATCTGATTTCGACAACATGCAAGTCCAGCATGCTAACTACTGCCCTATCACTTTAGGCCCTGCCTGGCTGTAAAGAGCTGTAAAATTTGCCTCGAGACTTGAATCCACAGCCGCCAACCAACCACTGAGGCTGCTGGCAAGGCCTGAAACCACCTTCCTGCCCTGACGAGAAAATAACTCCCAAGTTTTTGTCTAATATGATGTGTTTCCTTCACGTAAAAACAGTCTCAGAGGACCAAACTCTCTTTACTATTCTCTACCCCAGAATTCCCGCAAGAAATCAAATATAATCCTCTTTAAGAAGCTTTAAATAATTTTGAGCTTTCTTATTGACTTATTAAAATGCAGCTTAAAATACGCTTTCCCCGCAATCCTCCTACAAGGGCCGGGGATATACAAAGGGAAGAAAGAGCCTTTCTGGCTCTGCTAGAAAGTCATCCACAGGCAGGCAGACTCAGTCGTGAAGGCTTTAGAAAGCAGAGGGCCCTGGGCCTCTCTTGCACCCCAAATGGCTAACCGGGATGTTCAGGGCCATTTGCTCCCCCTTGTCTGTGCCCTTCTGCCACCCCATGAACCCCCCTCTCTCCTCCTCATGCACTTTTTCTGCAAGTGCTTTGTTCGGAGCTTCAAAGGGCTTCAAACAGGCCGAGTGGCCTTTGATCCCTCATCCCCCCTCCCTGTCACTGACTTTCGGGGCCAACAGGTCCTGACCACTGGGAACCACATCTACCCTGAGACTCAAGGGATCAGCAACCCCCCCCACCCCGAGCCAGAGGCACAGCCCAGCAGTGTGGACAGGGATGCTTGTGAAGGAACCGAAGCTGAGACCACCCTCAATGTGGGCACGTGCACTGGGCAGCCAGAGGGGGAAAGGACTCCGCCCCCATGTGTCCCCTAGTGCAGCTCCATAGGCACAGACTGAGCATGTGCATGGCAGCCAGCGATAGGTGCAAGTGGCAGAGCAGATGCCTTATATATGCCAGACCCCGAATTCTGCTCAGGCACTGTGTGCCCCATTTGGCAATGCCAATGTCATCCCAGTGGGCCCTGGTACTGTTGGAAATGCCCCGTTCAATAATAATAGCATAATGTGGGGCTGGAATGACAGTAAAGTGAGAGTGTGTTTGCCTTGCATGTGGTTGACTCAGGTTTAATCTCTGGTATCCCATTGGGTCCCTTGAGCACTGCCAGGAGGGATTTCCTGAGTGCAGAGCCATGAGTGATCCCTGAACACCAAAAGTGTGGCCCCAAAACCAAAATAAAATAATAATAACATAGTAAGTTTTGATCTTTGATTTGGGGAGTGGGTGGGACTCCTGGCCAGTGCTCAGGAAGTCTGGGGCACCTCCAGGCCAGGCTTAGCCCAGCAGACCCAGCAGCTCAGCTCTCAGGCCCAGCAGGGGGGCTGTGGTGAAATTGAATTTAGCACATTGTGCCTGCAAGGCTTATTCTAAAATGAGCAGGGTTTTTAGGAATGTGCCCTCCTGGGGACCAGCCCGGGTGCCCTGGAAGCACCATGTGCCTGAGCAATGTGGAAGTTTAAGAAGTCCTTGTGAGCAACGAAGGTGGGGTTCAGTGCCCCAAGGGCAGGCAAGAGCGCCAGGGAGGTGGCCTTATCTACTGGCCTTCATGTGTCTCCTGGTGTCTCAGAATCAAACGGGAGGGGAGTTCTGGGGTAAGATCTCTCAGGCAAGCTCCCTGAATGTGGCTTCAGCACCCCCTCCCCTCTGTGCCCCAGTGCTGGCTCTGTGATGCCCCTAGGTCATTCTGTGGGTCTCTACCCAGCGCTAGTTGCACTCAGATGGTTCCTGGGGCTCCTGCCTGCCTTGTCCCTGGCTCTCCAGATTCCCCACGAGGGAGGCCGGCTGGAAGAGAGAGGGGAGAGCAAAGAAGCCCACCTCCACAAAGGGCACTGATAGCTTTGGGAGGGGCAGAGCACCCCAATATCCACACACCCCAGCAAGCCCACTCCCATGATTCCCCATGCCAACACTGAGCCATTTCTCTCTCCAGGAGGAGTTAGTGGAGCTGGGGCCTAGCAAGAAGGTGGGGGGTTCAATTTCCTGCACACTTCACTGGGGAGAAAAGGGGAAGTAGAGCAAAGACAGAGGGAGGGAGGATGCCAGGGAGGAGGAGAAGAAAGCAGAAATGGTGGAAGGTGAGGAGAGGGGAAGGAAATAAGGAAGGGGGAAGGGGAGATGGGGGAGATGAAGAGGAGAGGGAAGGAATGTAGGGAGGCAGAAGATAGGGAGGAGAGAAGGAAGGGAGGAAAGTGGGGGATAGGGAATAAATAGGAATGAAGGGAAGTTCCCCCCCCCTCCAGCCCTGGTCCCACTGGTTCCCATCTGCCTGTGCTGCTTCCCCAGAACCTGGCACCCGGACACCCTTCTGAGGCTCAGCCCCAGCACTGTTGTGTTTGAAATTCCCTGTATAGTCCCAAGTCCATACAGAGTGAAACCAATGGCTTGCAGGATGACAGGTTCCCAGGCCCAGCAAGGTCTCCCTCAGGGTGGTGGGTGCAGGGAGGTGAGGCTAGGGCACGTTTTTTGCTATTTCCTGAGTAAGATCTGGAAAGAGTGGCCTGAGCAGTAGCAAAGGAAGGAGCTTGCTTTGCATAACATCAATCTGGTTCAGTCCTCAGCGTCCCATATGGTCCCTCCCTAAGCACTGCCTGGAGTGATCCCTGAGCATCACCAGGTATGGCCCCAAACCCGAACCAAACGAAACTCTAATGGTGCCAGCAAAATAGGACAGTGGATAGGGCACATGTTTTGCACATGGCCAACTGGGGTTCGATCCCTGATACCCCATATGGTCCCCCAGCCCACCAGGAGTGATCTCTGAACACAGGGCCAGGAGTTAGCCCTAGGTACCACAAGGTCTGAGCCTCCCCCCTCAAAAAAAAGAAAAATTTGCTGCTAAGGGAGAGGTGGAGATGTCGAGGTGCCCTTCCTGGATGCTCCGTGGGAAGCCACAGACGCAGCCAGGCACACCCCCTGCCCCCTCTGCTCCCCCCAGCTGCCGTGGTATTTCCCTTCATTATGCCAGCGCCTCCGAAGCAAACCTCGCTAATTTTCGACACCATAGCTATTTATTTAAATGCTAACTCGCATTATGAAGTGATAATCCGCACGCGCGGGAGGAAATTTACGGAGCATTTAAATTAAGAGGAGCAGCTAATTGGGAGCATGTGTCTTGTAAGCCTCGTAACACCACGGAACTGCAAATGAGGCCGAGTCGAAGGCATTCTCATCCTGCCTCTATCTTCTTTTGGAAGGCGTTGGTGGGGAGACTCAGGGACCGTACATATCCTCCCACTCAACCCCTTCCTCGGGCCACTCACGTCTCTGCTCTAGGACTTGCTCATAAACACCCTCATCCCAGCCAGCATGGAGCTCCCCCTACCCATCACTCTTCAAAGAACCATCTTTTAATTTTCCTTAGAAAGCTGTTTCCAGAGCCAGAGTAATAGCACAGCGATAGGGCGTTTCCCTTGCAAGCAGTGGGTCTAGGACAGACCTTGGTTCCATCCCCTGGTGTCTCATATAATCCCCCAAGCCAGGAGCAATTTCTGAGCACACAGCCAGGAGTAACCCCTGAGAGTCACAGGGTGTGGGAAAGGAAGGAAGGGAGAGGGAAAGACGGGAGGGAGGGAGAGAGAGAGAGAGAGAGAGAGAGAGAGAGAGAGAGAGAGAGAGAGAGAGAGAGAGAGAGAGAGAAGGAAAGAAGGAAGGAAGGAAGGAAGGAAGGAAGGAAGGAAGGAAGGAAGGAAGGAAGGAAGGAAGGAAGGAAGGAAGGAAGGAAGGAAGGAAGGAAGGAAGGAAGGAAGGAAGGAAGGGAGGGAGGGAGGGAGGGAGGGAGGGAGGGAGGGAGGGAGAGAAAGAAGAAAGAAAGGAAGGAAGGAAGGAAGAAAGAAGAAGAAAGAAAGAAAGAAAGAAAGAAAGAAAGAAAGAAAGAAAGAAAGAAAGAAAGAAAGAAAGAAAGAAAGAAAGAAAGAAAGAAAGAAAGAAAGAAAGCAAGAAAGCAAGAAAGCAAGAAAGCAAGAAAGCAAGCAAGCAAGCAAGCAAGCAAGCAAGAAAGAAAGAAAGAAAGAAAGAAAGAAAGAAGAAAGAAAGAAAGAAAGAAAGAAAGAAAGAAAGAAAGAAAGAAAGAAAGAAAGAAAGAAAGAAAGAAAGCTGTTCCTCCTCTGCAAAGATGCTCCAAAACTAGTACTTAGGGTTTTGTTTACTCATTTGGGGACCACATCTGGCAGGTAGGTATTCAGGGATAATTCTTGGTGGGGCCAGGGATTGAAGGCAGGCCAGCTGCATATAAATAGATGCCCTGCTTGCATGGTGCTGTTGCCCCTGCAGCAAAGCTTGATCCTTTTGTGGCTTCATGCCTGGCTGGGGAGAGGGGCAGTTGGGTGAACTGGGGGTAGGACAGAACACGACTCTGTTTATTTGGTTCCTCACTGGAGAAGGCCAGCCATGGCTCATGAAGAATGGCTGAGGATGCTGGCACTCCAGGCTCACACTTGTTCACCATGTATACAGACTTCTGCTTGTCAAGAGTAGTGGGTTTGATCTTCAGTAATGGGTTTGATCTTCGGGGACCTATGGGATACCAAGGAATGAACCCCAGGTTGGCTTTAAGCAAAACCATGGTCCTCCCCAATTTGATGCCCAATCTCTCCCTTCTGAGTCTGCAGGTGGAGTTTTGCCATGCCCTCCATGCCATCATGGCAACCAGAGGAAACAGACCACAAACACAAACTCACAAGATTCAAGCCCTGTAGAACCGCCTGACCTGGCATTGCTACTACTGCCCACAGGATCAGAGAGTGGGGTTCCGGTCTGCGCACCCCAAGCACCCATCATAGTGTTTGAGACCCAGGGGCAGACCAGTATCTCTTCATTGGACTGGAGAAAGGAATCTTGGGTTCACCCAGGGATGCCACCCTACAATGGGAAGGAGTTCAGAGGGTGCAGAGATAGAGCAGGAATTAAGGTTCTGGCCCTGCACACAGACAACCAGGGTTCGATCCCTGGCACTGCATAGGGGCCCCAGAGTACTGCCAAGAGTGAGCACAAAGCCAACAACAATTGAATACTCCAGGTGGATCTCCAATATATATTTTTAATTTTTTGGTTTTGGGGGTCACACCCAGTGGCTCTGAAGGTTTACTCCTGGCTCTGCACTCAGAAATCACTCCTGGCAAATTTGGGGGATAATATGGAAAACCGGGAATTCAACCCAGCTGATCACGTGCAAGGCAAACACCCTCCTTGCTGTGTTATCGCTGTGGTCCCCCAAGTCCCTAATTTTTAAAAGGGAGGATTTGGGGCAACCCTATGAACAGGATGTGTGGAACCAGCCATCACTTAGATAGTCAGACACACAAGCAATACAATTCACACAATACATACAAGACACAATATACACCACTACCACAGAGCATCTAATTCATGAAGACAGCTGGGAGAAGGTGGGGCTTGTGGAGAGATGCAGGGAAAGGGAAAGTGCTTCTAGGGTCTGAGCCCCAGGTCTGTGCCATGGAAGAGTTCCTGGGCACATGACAGGGGGGAGGGTACTGACAAAGTGCACAAACTCCCCCACCAGTGTAGACATGCCTGGGCCCTCAAACTCCTTGAACACCTCCAGGAAACAAGCCTGGGGCACTTCTTTGGGCTCCAGCAGAACACTTGGCCCCCCTCACTCCCATCTTCAGGCCTCAGGCCTCAGCAGGGGCCAACCTGGGAGTAGAGGTGACTGTTGTATCACCCCTCTATTCTTACTACCAGATCTAAATCCCCCCAAGTTCTCCTCTGTAGCACCGGCAGCAGGGCCTGGAAAGGACCCCTGAGTCTCTTTAAAAATGCTCTCTGTATTTTCAAGGACACAGGCTACAGAGCCAGCATGGGGGACACACAGAAACTGCTGCCACCCCCCCCCCCTCAGAGTTAGGTTGCACCCTGCCCGGCGGGAGTCACCTGCCCATAACAAAGTGGTGCCTGAACACACCAGTAATTGCCTGGTGGTAGCCACTGGTGCCATCGCTCACGGCTGGTCCAGCATGGCCCAGGGGGCAGGCCTGCCCTTGCTAAGCCAGAATTCCCGGGACAGCCCCACAGCCATCCCTGTGCACGGCAGCATCCATCGTTCTGGCTCTTGGCTGAAAGACCGTGAAGACATGATTAAAGTGGAGATTTATAGCTTCTCCGCAGCCCCCTCAGCTTGGGGCCTGCCCAGTGGCTGCCCCGAGGGTCTGGGGAGAGGGAAGTACCTCCAAGTCAAAGAAAAGGTTGCTAAAGTGGATACACATGATCGCCCAGCCTCCACTGAGAAGCCAGGGGGTGTCGCCTGTGTTGGGGAGAAACAGATGCAGCCTCCACCCCCAAAAAAAACAAACCTTCAATGAAACATCCTTGGCTGTTGAGCCTCCTGACTTTGGGGTGGTTGATTTTTGTCAGCCCTCACCCAGCGATGCTCAGGGGTCACTCTTGGCTCTGTATTCAGGGATCACTCCTGGCGAGCTTGGGGGACCATATGGGATGCTGGAGATCAGACCCAGGTCAGCCGTGTGCAAGGCAAATGCCCTCTCTGCTGTGCTATCACTCTGGCTCCAAAGTAAAAGTTTTGCTGACACTTGGATTAGATCGCCACTGCAGGTTTTCCAGGTTGTATTCATTTGTCAGTGTGTCAGCCACCGAGTCTGCACCCCAAAAGGCAAAGCTCTGTCCAAAATCATACAGGTGTTTGCCTAATTACTAAGTTTTTTAGGTGAGGTGAAATGGCATGATATAAAATCGCCAGTTTTAAAATCCAGAACTCTGTGACCTTCAGTCCTTTCATGGTGTTCCCGACTGTCCCATCTGTCTAGTGTCCACACATTTTCATTGGCACTGTCCACCCCTGATGCCCAGCCCAAGGTGAGCAGGCTCCCATCCCACAGACATCCCAGAGGTCCTCCTGACCCAGACAGATCAGACAGCATCCCACAGCATGTCTTTGGGTTCCTTCCACTCAGCCACATGTTCCAAAGCCATGCTCAGCTGTGTTTCTGTGACCACACAACACTGTGGTTCTGTGTCCAGTCCACACTATTGTTCTGTGTCTAGGCCACGCTGTGGTTTCATGCGGGTCCCTCCCACCTGCCCCATGGCCCCTGGAGGCCTCACTCACTGGTGTTTGAGGTGGATGCTGGCACTTTTTTTTTTTTTTTTTTTTTTTTTTTTGGTTTTTGGGCCACACCTGGCGGTGCTCAGGGGTTACTCCTGGCTGTCTGCTCAGAAATAGCTCCTGGCAGGCACGGGAGACCATATGGGACACCGGGATTTGAACCAACCACCTTTGGTCCTGGATCGGCTGCTTGCAAGGCAAACGCCACTGTGCTATCTCTCCGGGCCCACTGGCACTTTTTCACTACCACGAAGGTGGGAATGGGGCTATGGTGGAGCCCTGACCGGGACTGTCTGTCCAGGCTCTCTTGCCAGCCAGGACAGCAGTGGGAAGACCAATGGCAGAAAGCACTGGGTGACTCCTGTGCATCCTGCCTGGCACATCCAGAAAAGATCAACTGAGGAGCCCTGTTAGAACCTCTGACTTAGGAAGGCTCTTAGGTGGGCGCAGCATGGAGCAGTTTTAAGAGCAGAATAAGAAGTTTCAACAAGCAAATGAGGCCCCAAAATGTGCCTCACATTCATCTGTTCACCCCACCCACATCCCACCTTTCATCCATTACTCAACCCAAACTTCCACCTACCATTCACTCTCCATCCATCCATCTACATACCAATCCTTCTCCTCATTCACTCTTTCCCTCCATTCAACCCTCCCTCCATTCACCATCTCTCCATTCATTACCCCTTTCTCCAATCACCACCCCTACCTCCATTAACCCCTCTCCCATTCACCCCTCCCTCCATTCACCCCTCCCTTCCATTACCCCCTCCCTCCATTCACCATCCCTCCCTCCATTCACTCCTCCCTCCATTAGCCTTCCTTCACACACCCCACCCTCCATTCACCATCCCTCCTTCCATTTACCCCCCTCCATTAACCCCTCCCTTACATTCACGCCTCTTTCCATTCACCCCTCCCTGCCATTCACCACCCCTCCCTTCATCCACCCCTCCCTCCATCCACCCCTCCCTCCATTCAACATCCCTTTCTTTATTCACCACCCCTCCCTCCATTCAGCATCTCTTCTTTTTTTTCAGCATCTCTTCTTTCATTCGTCACTCCTCCCTCCATTCACCCCTCCCTTCATTAACCCTCTCCCTCTATTTAACCCTCCCTCCATTAATCCCTCCCTCCATTCAACAGCCCTCCCTTCATTTACTCCTGCCTCCATTCTCCCCTCCCTCCACTCATCCCTCCCTCCATTAACCTCCTTCCTCCATTCACTATCCCTCCCCTCCATTCACCCCTCCCTCCAAACAACATCCTCCCTCCATTCCTACCTCTTGTTTTACTTAACACCCTTCCTCCACTCACAGTTCCTCTTTCCATTCACTATACCTCCCACGAATTACCTTCACTCCCTTCACTCACCCATTTCTCCCCACTAATGCCATCTATCTATCCAACCAGTCTTTCTCTTGCCACCTACTCACCCTCTCACCTACTCACCAATCACTTACCCTCCTGTCTACCTTCTCCCTCTAATCTGGTCATCAAATCTGTGAGCCTCTCACCCATGGTTATGTTTAAAAGAGGTGACACTCAAGGGGTTATATTCAAGGCCACATGTCAGGGCCCCCTTGATTGATCCCTTTGGCCACCCCTCAACTGTTTGAGTACTGTTTGCCCAGACTGTATCTATGGGTATAACATCACCCAACTAAAGGCACACCTTCCTGAACTCTCTGTGCCCCCATCTGCACTGCTTGAGATATGGCTGTCTTGACTTCACTGTTGGCACCATTATTGGTATTTATGTTTAGTAAGTCACATCCAAGTGTGACCCACTGGTGGTATGCACCAGCACCAACATGTGAAATGACTTAAAGAGGAGTTTTTGAGGAGAAGTGGAATGATGGCTAGTGGGGAGGGCAACTGCCCTCCTGCATGCAGTCCACCGAGGCTTGATTCCTGGCATCCCATGGGATCCCCAGAGCCCACCAGGAGTGATTCCTGAGTGCAGAGCCAGGGGTCAGCTCTGAGGATCAATGGAAGAGGCCCAAAAGGAGGAGGAGGAGGAGGAGGAGGAGGAAGAAGAAGAAGAAGAAGAAGAAGAAGAAGAAGAAGAAGAAGAAGAAGAAGAAGAAGAAGAAGAAAGAAAGAAAGGAGGAGGAGGAAGAGGAGAAAGAGGAGGAGCTGGAGGAGGAGAAAAAGAAAAAATAAGTAAATAAGTCTTTGGTGAGCCAGAGCGATAGCACAGCAGTTAAGGCATTTGCCTTCCACTTGGCCAACCTGGGTATAGTCCCCAGCATCCCTTATGGTCTCCCAAGCCTGCCAGGAGCTATTTCTAAGCACAGAGCCAGGAGTAGCCCCTGAGCACAAATGGCTGTGGCCCCCAAACAAAGAAACAAACAAACAATAAATAAATAAATAAGTCTTGGGTTGAGCAGAGATGTCAACTGGAATGAAAACTAGGTTTTACAGGAGACAAACAAACAATAGATACATTCTTGGGCATTGGGCCAAAATCCCATGATAGAGGAGGCTGGGCAAGGCTAGATGGGTGAGCCAAAGGGTCACATGCCAGGGACCCCGATGTGATGGACAGGAGGGTAGAGGAAGGAGTATGGAAGAGAGCCTGTTGCTGCCACCAGAGGCCAAGACTCTTGTGCCCACTTGAGGCCCCGCCTCCCAGGATGTGCCTTTCTGCTGAGTCCACTCCCTGGTCCCAGGTCTCCCTTATGCTTGGTAAGGGATGTAAGGGTGGTAAGGACATCCCAGCTACAGAGACCTGAAAATAAGAGCAAGGGAGCCTGGCCAGAAACAAGTGGCCACTCTGCTGTCTTCCACACCCAGAACTCCAGGTCCAGTGCTGGGTACAATGCAAGAAAGCAAAGAGAATTTCAGGGGCCACCAGGGTTCCCTGGAGGCATCCCCAGAAGAACCCCCCTTCACAAGCCCCTCCTGCCTCTGGACGTGCCTTTCCTTTTTTCTCTGCTTCCACCGAAGTCATCTGCCTGCCAGAGGCATGAAATATTCCAAAGGGGGGCATGGGTAGCTCTCCCCGCGGCCCTGCCCCGGTGGCATCGCGCACACATGAAAAGCAAACGCCATCAGTAACCGTCGCCCGCAGGAGCCAGCCGGCAGCCCGCAGCCACTGTGTCTGCCGACGTATTTCTCCGTGCTCTAAGCACCGTCTTTCTCGAGGCTGCATTACAATGATTTATCAACCCCATTTCAGGGGGGGAAAGGAATAGATCAAAGGGAAGAGAAAGCAAAGGAGCCCACGAGCTGCTGGAAGAAGAGATTGGAGCATGAAATAAAACAGATGAAAAACGACCAAGCACACGATCCAGCTCGTCCAAGCCACACTTTCATCCTGGGAAAATAATAGCAAAATCTGGGTTTTCATTCATTTTTTTTTTAACCACTACCCTGCCTGGATAAATGCAGTTTCCTTGTAGGTCCTCGGGCACACGTAGGAATAGCCCCCGCCCCCAGCACATGGGGCGAGGGCGGTGTCCTGGCTGGGCTACTCAGCCCTCAAAGACTTTGTCCCCTTTATCTTCGGAACCCCATCTTGTTCAGGGGTGCACTTGGTGCTTGAGGAGTTGCCCTTTCCAGACTGATCATATCCCAGTGGGCCGCTGGCCGGCTCAGTATTTTCTGTGACCACGGCCTCTAGGGGAACCCAGAGCACAGTGAAAGGGGTGCTGGACCCTGGATCCATCCCCATAGGGACTGGAGCTCTGTGCACCTGAAACTGCATAAGACTGCCCCCCACTCAGATTGTTCTAGAAGGTTGCACAGGGCACAGGGCAGAGCCCGAGAGCATCCTCCCTCAGGTGTTGTGCACTGGTGGGTGGGACCCATTCACAAGACAGAGCAAGGGCAAAGGTAGGCAGAGAGGTAACAGGTCCAGGGACTGAACAGAGGGAAGGGGGTCAGGCTACTTATAGGAAATCCTGGAATAGTGGGTCCCTCTTCCCTTAGCTTTCAGACTGGCCTCCCAACCACTGCCCAGTTAATGCCTACAACAAGAAGTGGCCTGTATGGAACCAGAGGGATAGCACAGTGGCTGGAGCAGATAGGGTACGTGTGTCTTACATGTGGCTGACTCAGCTTTGATCTCTGGCATCCCACATGGTCCCTGGAGCCCACCAGGAGTGATTCTCTGAACATTGCTGGATGTGGCCCAAAAACCAAAGAAGGGGACCGGAGCAATAGCACAGCAGTAGGGCATTTGCCTTGCACACGACCGACCCAGGACGGACCTGGTTCAATCCCCGGCATCCCATATGGTCCCCCAAGTCAGGAGCAATTTCTGAGCGCATAGCCAGGAGTAAACCCTGAGCGTCACTGGGTGTGGCCCAAACAAAACAAAACAAAACAAAACAAAAAGAAGGCTAGTGGGCCAAGGAGATAACACAGGCCCTCAGAGACTAGACTTCCAGAAACAGCTCCTGAACACTACCAGGGGTGTCCCCCCACCAAGAAAGTGGGAGAGATGGGACAGTGCAGAGCATGTTTGCCTTGCACTCAGCCACCCCAGGTTCAATCCTCTGCATCCCATCCCTCTGCTAGGAGTGATTCCTGAGTGCTGCCGGGTATGACTCCCACAAACAACAAAACAAGATTTTAAAAAAAGGGAGGCTGAAGCAATAGTACAGAAGGAGGGCATTTGCCTTGCACTGCTTGGCTGACCCAGGTTTGATTTCTGATCCCCCGAGCCTGCCAGGAATGGTTCCTGAGCACAGAACCAGAAGTAAACCCTGTGATGACAGGTGTGACCTCCCCAACAACAACAACAACAAAGAATAAAAGAAAAACAGCACCTCACTGCTTTTCAGAGAAGGAACAAGTGCCATGAACATTCCCCCACTTCTCCTGCTCCCCTGCCCTGGAGGAAAAGACTAGGTACTGTCAATTAGCAGAGACCACATGTGCTGGGGACCCCAAGCCCACTTTCTGGCACCCACACCCCACAGCTTTGCCCCAAACCCTCCCCACAACTACCATGAGGGCCAAAAGATGAGAAACCTGAGGGATAGTTCTGGAAGGTACATAACCAAGACCCAATTAAGGCTCAGCTTTCCTTCCCCAGCACAGCCCCTTATCCACCCAGGAAAGGGCTGGGTGGGATTTGCAGAGAGAATGAGGAACCCCAGAAACCAGAGAGGAAATGTCCCCCAGAAGTAGCCTGGGTTTGAGCCAAAGCCGACGGGTTTGAGCCAAAGCCAACTCAACTGCCTCCATGGGACCAGGGAGCAGTTCACTCGAAGCTAGTGAGTTTTGCTTGTTTGGGGGCCACACCCCATGGTGCTCAAGGCTCCCCTCGGGCTATCCCTGTGCTCAGGGATCATTGCACACAAGGCAAGTGCTGTCCCTGCCAACCCAGTCATCCTGCCACTCAGGCCCTGCTCCTGATGGCCTGGGTTCTTGTTTAGAGCTCTTGGGCAAGTGCTGATCCTGGAGTCATTCTAGGGAGATGGGTAGATATCCCAAGGTCTGTGGGGGATTACTGGGGCTCTGGCCAGCTCTGGAAGCACTGCCCCTGATCCTCCTAAAGGACATCCTCCACTTTGATTAAAGAGGTCACCTTCAAATGAAGATCACTCCTTTGGGTGAGGTGAGGGGCTGGCTCATTTCTCAAGGCACATCCGAATGCTGAGCCAGATACTGATGTTCCAACATTTGCTCCCTACCCTAGCAGGCAACCCCAAGGACATGGAATCTTTCTCCATAGAGAAGCAGTTTAATTCCATCTTCATGGGGAGAAATGTGCAGCCCAAATTTCACTTGGAGAATTGTTTTTTGTTTGTTTGTCTGGGGGCTACACTGGTTGTGCTCAGGGGTTATACTCCTGGCTCTGTGCTCAGGGAGTCATTCCTGATGGTACTCGAGGAACCAAATGGGATGCTGGGGATCGAACCCAGGTCAGCAGTGTACAAGGCAAACATCCTCCTCTTTGTGCCATTACTCTGGTGCCTCACCTGGAAGGTTGAAAGAAATGGGACAGGCAGACCCAGGTTGCCGAACAGTTTAGGACTCACTTGGGGTCCCTGAGACCAGAATTTCTCACCATGTTTTTCCACCTGTTCTGATTTTTAAATAGGCAAGCTACAAACCTCCTGAAAATTGGAGTTTGTAATTGAAATATTGATCAGCTCATTTCCCATAAAGAAGCTTCCAGACTCTGCTGTAATAACTAGAAAATAGGAAAAGAAGAGTCAGAGTGCTTTTCTCTGCTTAGCCAAGAAATACAATGGCAGAGTTTATTGCTTTGCAAAACACAGCTGCCTTGCCTCAAATTGGATAGAGAGGGGGGAAAATGAACCCCGATAAATTATGATGCCCCTAAATTCCAAAGAATGTGCATCAATTATTGGGGGTGCTAGCAGCTTCCTTCAGGGGAACTACTTATTAGGATCATAATTTATTATTATTATGTTTTGGTGCAAATAGGCAGGCTGATAAAATTCAAATCTGTTCAAACAAACATATTCTTTCTCCAAATCAGGAAGAGATAATAGCGGGGAGGGGGGTGAATGAAAAAAGCCAATGGACTTTCAAACTCATGTGAGGTCAGCGATTACTAAAAAGGAGTGTCCACCGGGCAGTCTTGGTGACCCAGAATCTTGGGAACTGCATCCCCAGAAGTGGTCGACAGCAAAATAAAGGGTGGGGAGTCTGTACTCTGGAGCTTCTAGATCCACCCTCCAAATGAAACCCCTCTGGAGAAAAATTTATGCTCATTTATTTTATTACAGGGTGGCCTTGGTCCACCTGAGAAGTGCTCAGAGATTATTTCTGGCTCTGTGCTCAGGAGTGACCATTAGCAGTGCTTCAGGGGCCACAAGCCGTGTGGGAAACGACCATAGAAGGTAGCAGCCACAGCTTAGCCATACTCCCCACCCCATGCTCTTGCTGGCTCTGGAAGACTCAGGGGTTACTCCTGGCTCTGCACTTAGAAATCACTCCTGGGACCTGGAGAGATAGCACAGCAGTGTTTGCCTTGCAAGCAGCCAATTCAGAACCAAAGGTGGTTGGTTCAAAATCCCGGTGTCCCATATGGTCCCCCATGCCAGCCAGGAGCTATTTCTGAGCAGACAGCCAGGAGTAACCTCTGAGCAACGCCGGGTGTGACCCAAAAACAAAAAACAAAAAACAAAAAAAAATCACTCCTGGTAGGCTCGGGGGACCCTCTGGAATGCTGGGGATCAAACCCAGGTCAGCCACATGCAAGGCAAACACCCACCCCACTCTTCTGTCGCTCTGGCCCCCAAGACAAAACATTTTAGAAAGATCTTACTGCTTCTGTTTGGCTTGTTTGTTTATTTATTTTTAGTTTGAGGCCATGCTCAGGAGTGCTCACGGCTTCCTCCTGGTTCTTTGCTAAGGAACCATTCCTGGCAGAGCTGGGGGCCCATATGAAGGGGAGGGCGTGGAACCTGGATTGGCACCATGCATGAATGTCTGTGTGAGCATATGTGTATGTATGTGTGAATTGGGCACACACACACACGTTCACACTCACACATGTGGACATTCACTCAGATATACATACTTGCCTTCACACACTCACAGGTTCACACACTCACCTCTGCACACTCACAAAGTCACACACACAAGTTCATACTCATCGCCACACTCACCTCTAGACACAAGTTCACACTTGTACTCACTTTCACACACTCACAAGTACACACACACACACACACACACACACACACACATGCTCACTCTGCAATGCAGAAGTGTACAGGTCCCATCTCCCCCAGAGTAGGTCTTCAACTCCACAGGCCTAGGGCAGCTATGAATATCCGACCCCCAGAGCGGTCTGTGCAGAATCCTGCCCGCCTACATGCCCAGTTATCAGAGCTCCATGTCCCCAGAACAGTCCTTGTAGACTCTGCCTTCCTATCTACACCACAGAGAGTATGGAGACCCTCCTGCCTTCACATCATGTCTCGCAGATATGCAAAAAGCCACTGTTCTTGTCTCCTTGGTTTGGGGGCCACACCTCACGATGCTCAGGGATTACTCCTGGCTCTGTGCTCAGGTATCACTCCTGGCAGGACTTAGGAGATGCTATGGGATGCCCAGAGATCAAACCCAGGTCAACCACACATGCCAGGCAGTGCCCTCCCTGCTGCGCTCTTACTCCAGCCCCAAAGCTGCTGTTCTGAGCTGCCTTGGTACCAGTGGCTCAGGCATCCAAGCCACTCAAACCTGCCCACCTTCTGGACTCCATCTGGCTACTCATCTGGGCCAGTGCAGTCACCATGGGGATGCCTCACTGCCATGTACATGCCCAACTAAACCAGCCACTTCCTGGGGCTTCTTCCCTGGGCAGCAGCCTGGAGTCCCTGAGCGCCCAGTGCTGCTCATCTCTCTCCCTTCCTGAATCCTGCTCCAGCACCCCAGTACCCCAGCTTTCAGTCTGGAAATAAAACTTCCCCTAGCTGCAGGGGAAGGGCCGGAGTGTCTGCTCTGCAGTGCTAGAGTCGCAGCACTGGGGGAGACGGGAGGGGTCCCCAGAGCCTCTCTCATACACACAACTCTGTCCTGGAGAGCTGGATTCCTGCTGTGGCCAGCACTGGTTCATTATTAACAGCTCATCTGTTTCATCTCCCCTCCCTAAACACAGGCTACACCCCCTAAAATAAGGCACTTCAGGGACATGGCATGAAGGGCCGGGGATGAGATGAAACAGGCTTTGTGATACCCCACTCTGGGCAGCATCAACCGCCAAGGCCTAGGGGAAGCAGCCCCAGATCTACAGAGCAAAGATAGCAGACTGGAGTAGAAAGGTCCATCCATACCAGGGAAGGAAAGGAAATGGGTGGGGGTGTTCCTCAGAGGGCAGAGCACATGCTCAACACCTCCTGGCCCCTGATTACCCTGAGTTTGTGGCCTTCACAACCCTAGTACTGAACAGTTAGGCCACAAACAACCTAACTGTTTGTTGTGGCCTAAGGTTCATTTATGGTCGAAGATGAACCTGGCCACATGTTATGTTACATGCATTTTGTCATTGAGTTTTGGAATTTGGTTTTTTATTTGTTTGGGGTTATTTGGTTTGTTTTGGGGCCACACTTGATGTGCTCAGTGGTTATTCCTGTCTCTGCACTCAAAAATTACTCCTGGCAGGCTCTGGGAACCATATGGGATAATGGGAATCGAACTCGGGTCAACCACCTCCCTGCTGTGCTATTTCTCTGGCTCCTGGAATTTTTTTTTTATTATTATTATTTACTTGGTTTGGGGGTCACACCCAATGCTCAGGTTTACTCCTGACTCAGTGCTCAGGACACTCGTGTTGAGGGGTTAGAGGGAACCCTCTAGAGTGCTGGGGATCAAGCCCAGGTCGGCCACATTGCAAAGCAAGTGCCTTTTCCTTGATTTTAAGATTTTAAGAGGCAAGTGAAGGAAAGGCACATACTTAGCCTTCACCTGTGACCACAGATACTGTGGTCGCCCCCCAACCTCCCATAGAACAGATACAACACTGCACCTGGGTATGGACTATTCCTGGGATGGTGCAGTCACAACTCTCCCCCTAGCATGCATTCTGCCACTAATGAGACCAATACTTAGAGGGGGGTGCCCACTTTTGCCCCAATGACAAGCTGGGATGATGCAGTCCATCTTTCCTGTAGTGGCAGCACTATGGTGCTTCTCACATTCCTTGGCGGCCCAGCATCTGACTAAGGCTCTCTAGAGCCCACCTGCCTCTTTCAGATCTGCGAGGCCCCCCTCACTTGCACCAGGTGTGGGGGACTGTTATTTTTGAATCCAACAAAAAGCCAGGAGAAGCCTCATGTATCCCACACACACGTGCACACTCAGTGACATTGAGCTGGGGAGGCATCATCGTCACTGGTCCAGCTCTAAGGTGAGACCCAGAAAGGCAGGTGGACAAATTCAACTGCGGAGGAAACAAAATCAAACTTTGGACCATAACTGGCCATGCCCAAGGCTTATTCCTGGCTCTGCATCAGGGATTCCTCCTGGTGGGGTTCAGGGTTCACATAAGCCAGGATGGAACCTGTGCTGACCATATGCAAGGCAAAAGTCCTCCCACCACATTGCTGCAGAAACTCAAGACAGAAATAAAACCAGAACAGAGCCCAGGTCAGCCTCTAGTGCTGCTGATTTGGGAATTGATGGGGAGGCATCCAGCTCAGGACCCCCACACACACACATACCTCTGTTCCCTGCTTAGTGTCTTGCACTGAGCCCAGAGGCCTGTTGTCTAGCACCCTCAAGGGTTTAGATCTTCCAAGCCAGCAGGAACACCAACAAAGGCTATTTTCATAAGACAAGTACTCCAAATTAGCTGGCTAGAAGAGACCAACCCCCAGTTTCCTTGTTGTTCTGCAGACACTGGCCAGGAAGTAGGGGTCCCACCATGAACAGAGATTCAGCCCCACCTGGGAAAAGTGAAGCAGCTCAGAGATTGGCAGCAAGGACACAGATGCTCAGAGGTAATAGAATCAAGGGGTGCTGGAGGATACCCCAAATCAGAGGAGGGCACAACATAAAACTACTTGGGTCATTTCTAGCCAAAGATTCTGCATATGCTCCCTCCACTCCTGTAACTGTCTAGAGGAAAAGTCAGGGGAACTGGGAACCTGTGAGCACAGAGTCCCTTTGGGTCTTTGTCAGCTGCCCACTCCTCAGCACATGAACCCTCAGTCCCTGGAACTACAAGCCGTTTCCCCCCACACCTCTGCTTCATCTAGTCCCAGGGCCCCATCTCAGCACAGTCTCCAAATGTCCCTGGTCACACATACACTTTTCTCTCATTGGCCTGTCTGAGGTCACTGAGGTTGTGCAGAGGGCAGAGGGAAGTTCCCACCAACCCCTGTGCTTTGGGGATCATGGTTATGTGCCTAATGGAATATGGCTCAGCTCTACAAAGGGGGAAACAGTGTCAGGGTTCACTGACAGGACTAGGCAGAGCAAATGATTGAAATAGGTCCTGGGCATACAAGAGGGCCAGGTTCAAGGCCTACAAACACTGCAGGGAGCAGTCCCCAAGTGTTGAGCCAAAGGAGGCCCTGAGCACTTTTGAGTATACACACCCCCCCCCAAGAACAGCAGCAGCAAAGGATAGATCTACAGGAAGCTCCATTCTCACATATGCAACCAGCAAAATTGTCTTGTATCTTGTTTTGTTTTGGGGGGTTATACCTCAAATACCTGGCAATACTCAGGGGCTATTTCTGGCTTTGCACTCAGGAATTACCCCTGGTGGTGCTCAGGGGGACCCTATATGATGGCAGGGATTGAACCCAGGACACTGCTGCATAAGGCATGCACCCTTGCTACCGCACTATTTCTGACCCTGCCTTGCATCCTTTTGTTTATTTTTGGGCCACACCCAACAGTGCTCAGGATTTTCTCCAGGCTCTGCACTCAGGGATCACTCCCTGTAGGCTTGGGGGTCATATGGGGTGCCAGGAATCAAACCTGAATTAGACAATGTGCCAGGCAGATGCTCTACCATGTATGGCTCTGTCACCTCCCAAGCATGCTAAGCAAAAGAAACTGAACCCTAAACAGTTCCAAACCATCATTGTTTGTTTGTTTGTCTGTTTATTGCTTATTAGGGGAGGCCTGAGTGATGCTCAGTGAATCACTCCTGGCAGGGCTCAGGGAACCCTCTATGGTGCAAGGGATCAAAAAGGGACTTAGCTTCATGCAAAACAAATACTCTAACTGGCATTATTACCAGGAGAAGAGGGGAGAGGCCTGGAGAGCAAGGGATCATTTTGGGGGCTGATGGGTTCTTTTGCAGCAATGGAGAAGCCTTCAGCCTGGGTGGATAGTGGGGCCAACAGTGGAGGCACTGAGGGCCTCTAGGTACATCCTCAGCACAGAAAGTCTGGGCTTAGGTGCCCTGTGAGGTCAGGTCGTGAGGGTGAGTAAACAGATGGAGACAAGCTGTCATGTATGATTTCTTACTGGGGTACCTGAATCTCCTGGAAACACAAATACCCTGAGCCAACCACTCAGCTCTCAGGAAAATGAGTGAGTGCTACCATGTCACGAATTACACGTGGAGCACAGAATTCCAGGAAAGCAGAGCATGTGTCCTCATGTCCTCACTGTTCACCTCCCATGCCCACCACTCATGCAAACACACACACACAGACACACACACACACACACACACACACACACACACACACACACACACACACACACACATACACCCCTACTTCTGGCTACCTAGAGGCTGAAGGCAATGGCAACTTTCCGAGCATCCAAGACAAGCTTTGGTTTCCAGGAAAAGAAAGATGCTCACTCCATTATGGGGTACATGGAGCTCCATATTTTCTCAGGTGGTGGGAGGCTACCCCCTCTGATGCACCCTCCAAAAAAAAAAACATTGTGTCCCCCGGCGTACAAATTCATTGTGAATCACAGTCAGTAAACAGACCATCTTGTACTTCCCAAATAAACACACAGCGTGCCTCCACGGAGCAGCAACAGCGCGTCTGAGTGATGCCAGCCTCGCTAAGGTTGCCTTAGCCTCACTCGGCGCAAAACTGAC
Source organism: Suncus etruscus (assembly GCF_024139225.1). Lineage (NCBI taxonomy): Eukaryota > Metazoa > Chordata > Mammalia > Eulipotyphla > Soricidae > Suncus > Suncus etruscus. The sequence continues at coordinate 19,436,247 of NC_064852.1, read as the reverse complement.
TTGTCACTCCAAGCAGATACGGTTTGATGGAAACGTGTGCCTGCCTGTCGCCACTCATAATGAGCCACATTGCATGAACATCTCTGCCACAGCCTCCTCCCTCCTCCCCCTCCCCAGGAAACATGCACACAGCAGATTTTGGGGCACTGCCTTGATTCTGGAAACAAAGGCACGGTTTCTACTAGTCGAAGGGTTGGGCATCTGGGGTGAAGGTGAAGGTGAAAGAGAAAGGGGTCTTGCTTGGACAAGACTCGTCTGTCGGGGATACACTTGTCAAATGGCCTGGACCCCAGGAAGGATCATGTAAAGCCTGGCAGCCCACATGGCCTGGCAGTGCCTAGAAGTACCCCCAGAGTCTTGAACCCTCTACCTGGGGTCCTGAAAGACCAGCTGCCCTCTCTAGGTTGGATCCAGACACAGCGATGATTGTGAGTAGTGTCACAGAGTGGAAGCAAATGAGGGAGGAGTGAAGAGAACCCCTCTGTAGAAAGTGGGTGCTAGTCACACTGTGCACCCAGAATCCTGAGTCCAAGAGAAGGAGGTCTGACCATGGGGCCTGGACTCTGCCTTAGTGGTCCTCACTGAAAAATGGGTAGAATAAGGGCACTCCTAACCTGACAGAGCTGGACTGGGGATCAAATGTGAGGGTCTATTCAACTAGTGAGGGACCTAGCAAAGGAGCCTGGGAAACGGGGGTGATGCTATTGATGGACACTGTCCTCTGAGTCCTCCTGGCCTCTGGGACCCAGGAGATGGAGGGCAAGATGGAGAAAAACAGCTTCTTCCTAAGACTTTCAGTATATTGGACCGCTCTCTGCCAACCCCATGATAAAGGGGAGCCTGTTCTCCCCAAGATTCAGCCTTCTGGTAGCAATTAGAGCTCCTAAAATAGATGCAGTGAAGGCACAGAAAAAATGGGGTGGGCGGGCAGTACAGGGTGCATCAGCTCCCTAAACCCATCGTTAAACACAGCCACGAAGGGAAACTGAATTACACAAACTTGTAATGATGGGGCTGGAGCGCTAGCACAGCGGGTAAGGTGTTTGCCTTGCACTTGGCCGACGGGGGTTCAATTTCTGGCATCCCGTATAGTCCCCCCGAACCTGCCAATAGTGATTTCTGAACACAGAGCCAGGAGCAACGTCTGAGCCCTAACGAGTATGCCCCCCCCAAAAAAAAAAACAAAAAAACTTGTAATGATGAAAGTTAGATTCGAATACAACAATACCCTAAGCTCTAGGGCTGAAGCAATAGCACAGAGGAAGGGTGTTTGCCTTGCACACAACTGATCTGGGTTCAATCCCCAGCATCCCATATGGTCCCTAGAGCCTACCAGGAGTGATTTCTGAGTGCAGAGCCAGGAATAACCCCTGCTTGCCACCAGGTATGGCCTCAAAACAAAAACAAAGAAAACCACAATAGGGGTCTGGAGAGATTGCATGGAGGTAAGGAGTTTGCTTTGCATGCAGAAGGATGGTAGTTAGAATCCCGACATCCCATATGGTCCCCCGAGCCTGCCAGGAGCGATTTCTGAGTGTAGAGCCAGGAGGAACCCCTGAGTGCTGTGACCCAAAAGCCAAAAAAAGAAAAAAAGAAAAGAAAAGAAAACCACAATAATGCTCAAGGCTCATCACTAGTACATTTTCCTCTTAACCCATATGCTTGAGATATATTTCCCCCTCAAACCTCATCTTCAACTGTCAAGAGAATACCTTCTAAAAGGCAAATTTGGGAGGCATGGAGAGCCTACTCAGTGAGCTGATGGCAGGCTTGGTTTGGTATTGGGGGGGGGTCCCCCAGGCTCCACACAGCACCCTGAGCACTGCTAGAAGTGACCCTGGAGCACAGAGCCAGGGGTGATAGCACATTCCACCGTCAAGTATGATCCCCAAACAGGAAAGCAGGTTTGATGGCACTTAGTCCCATCTCTTGGCCCTTGAATGAGGCCCAGATGTTCCCCCTTGTCACAGGCTGCCTTGCACTTAACTGCAGACACTGCCCAACTCTGTGCCCAGATACCTAGAGAACCACACAGTCCCTTCTCTGGGCAGAGTCTGTGTGTCATGGACACACACACAAGTCACAGCAGGCACCAATCTAGTGCCTTGAAGGCCACTCAGCTGCCTGCTGAGCCCAGCCCAGTCCTGGTTCTCCCGTGAGGAAGCTCATAGCAGCTTTTAATAGCAGCAATTTGTGGGGCCGGGTGGTGGCGCTGGAGGTAAGGTGCCTGCCTTACCTGCGCTAGCCTAGGAGACGGACCGCGGTTCGATCCCCCGGCGTCCCATATGGTCCCCCAAGCCAGGAGCGACTTCTGAGCGCATAGCCAGGAGTAACCCCTGAGCGTTACCGGGTGTGGCCCAAAAACAAACAAAAAAAAAAAATAGCAGCAATTTGTGTCATTTTTATTTAATTGGGTAGTTTTGTTTTGTCCTGGGGTTGTTTTTGTTTCGTTTTTGGGGGGAAAACCCAGGAGGCTCAGGGCTCACTCCTGCCTCTGCTCTAGGATTCACTCCTTGGGCTTAGGGGACTCTTACAGGGTGCTGGGGTGCTAATGGGCTAAACCCAACTCCTTGCAAGGCAAGCTCTTTAACTACTGCACTCTCTTTGCCCCCAATCTTAATTTTGTTTTTGTTTTGTTTTGGGGTCACAGCCAGCTTCATTCAGGGGTTACTCCTGGATCTGCACTCATAATTATTCCTGAAGCTGGAGAGATAGCACAGTGGTAGGGCATTTGCCTTGCAAGTGGCCAACCCAGGATGGACTTCAGTTCAATTCCTGGCAACCCACATGGTCCCCCAGCCTGCCAACAGGCTATTTCTGAGTGCAAAGCCAGGAGTGACCCCTGAGCACAGCTGGGTGTGGCCCAACAACCAATCAATAAATAAAGTTTAAAAAGAAGAAATTATGGGGCCGGAGAGATAGCATGAAGGTAAGGTGTTTGCCTTGCATCCACAAGGACAGTGGTTCGAATCCCGGCATCCCATATGGTCCGCCGTGCCTGCCAGGGGCGATTTCTGAGCATAGAGCCAGGAGTGACCCCTGAGTGCTGCTTGGTGTGACCCAAAAATAAAAAAAAAAGAAATTATTGCTGGCAGGTTCAGGGGACCCTATGGGATGCCGAGGATCCAACCCAGGTCAGCCACGCACAAGACAAATGCACACCCTGCTATGCTATTGCTCCAGAACCAACCCTTCTTGTTTTTGATTTGAAGCCAGACCTGGCACTGCTTAAGGACACCAGTACTCCTGACTCAAGGGCACCAGTACTCTTGACTCAGAGCTCAAGGGGGGTATCCAATGCTGGAACCCAGGACTTCAGACTTGCTAATCTAGAGATGTACCACTCAGTCACCTGGACCCATCAAGGGCTTTTTCTGGGGGTGAAACATGCAGTTGTGCTGGGGCTTACTCTGGTTCTGTGCTCAGTAGTTATTCCTGGCCAGGCTTAAAGGACCATATGCAGCCTCTGGGCTCTTAAGTGGAATCAGCCACATGCAAGGTCAGCATCCAATCCCTTGTGTGTCTCTCTGAGGTTTCAAGCTTTTGTTTTGTATTATTTTGGGGGGCACATCTGGTGGTACTCAAGGGTTACTCTTAGCTCTGCACTGAGAAATCACTCCTGGCAGGCTCAGGGAACCATATGAGATGCCGAGAATCAAACCTGCATCAGTCGCGAGTGCAAGGCAAACACCCTCCCTGCTGTGCTATAGCTCTGGTCCCTCTTTACATTTTGAGTTTGGATTGTTCTCAGAGATTGCTCCTGGCTCTCCACTCTGGGTCACTCCTGGTGGGCCTCATCTGAAGTGCCAGAGACCAAACCCAGGTTAGCTACTTGTTGGGCAAGTGCCCTACCAACTGTACTGTATTCTAGCACTAAAGTTATTTTTTTTTCTTTCGAGTCAAACCTAGCAGTGCTCAGGGTTTACTCCTGGCTCTATGCTCAGAAATCATCTTGGCAGGCTTGAGGGACCATACAGGATGCCAGGGATTGAACCCAGGTCAGTTGCATGGAAGGCAAATGCCATACCTACTATACTATTGTTCTGACTGACCCCTGAAGTTTTGGGGGATTTTTTTTTCACTCAGTGCCACACCCAGTGGCACTCAGGGCTTACTCCTGGCTCTGCATTCAGAAATCGCTCCTGGCAGGCTCAGGGGGACCATATGGGATGCCAGGAACTGAAACAGGGTCAGTCCCGGGTTGGTTGCATGCAAGGCACATTGTGCTATTGCTCCAGCTGCCCCCCCGCCGGAAGTTTGGTTTTTGTTTTTGTTTTTTTTTTTTTTTGGTTTTTGGGCCACACCCAGCGGTGCTCAGGGGTTATTCCTGGCTATCTGCTCAGAAATAGCTCCTGGCAGGCACAGGGGGCCATACGGGATTCGAACCAACCACCTTTGGTCCTGGATCGACCGCTTGCAAGACAAACGCAGCTGTGCTATCTCTCCGGGCCCAACCCCGAAGTTTTTTTTTATTGTGTCTTTTAGCATGTGTATTCACCCCCCTTTGGGTTTTTGAGCCACACCGAGGATTCTCAAGAGCTACTCCTGTCTCTGTGCTCAGAAGTCAGCTTGGTCACACACAAGGGAACATAAGCTGCACCAAGGATGAAACTAGGGTTGGCCAGAGACACCTTACATACACCCATCCTTGCTCTCTGGCTCACTGAAGCACCTCTTTTACTGCTATAGCATAAGTGTCTTCCTTTCCTTTTTTTTTTTTTTTAATTTATTTTGGGTTTGGTGCCACACTCAGCAGTGCTGAGGGTTTACTCCTGGCTCTGCACTCAGGAATCACTCCTGGGTCTCAGAGAGAGGATCTATCTTTGAACAGAGTTAACAGGCCTGAGTGGCCTTGCTTGTGTGACCACACCCTCCCCCTGCCGTGTCCAGGATGTCCCTGTCAGCTCCTAAACACAATATGGATCCTCCTCACCCCTGGAAGCCTCTCAGAGGCCACTGGAAGTGAGGAATCCCCCCAACCCTCACTGCTCCCAGTAGTAAGTGTCTTTGAACAAAGTCCTTTCCCTATGCACCCCGATCTAATTCAAGGATAATGTTGCACTTCATCAAAGGGCTCAGCAGACTTTCAGGTGAGGACCCAGGGGCCCTTCTGTCTTCAGTGCCCCAAGTCGCCCACAGAGCAACTGTCTGACAGCAGGTGAGGGCTCAGGAATCTGCACTGACTCAAAAAAAAAGCACGAAAGTCCTCAAATGTGCCCCCCCACACCCACATGCATTCCCACTGGTGCTGGTCTGGACAAGGTCACAGGGTCAACCCCTTCTCTGCCTGAGCCCCAGCTTGAGTTTTCCACCTGCCTTTTTTCCAGGGAAGGAGGAAACTAGGTTTTGCAGGCCACCCCCGGCAGTACTCTGGAGCCTGTACTCAGCGATCACTCCTACTGGTGCTCAGGGACCCTCAACAAAGCTGGGAATAGAACCAGGGGTCAGCAGTGTGCTTGACAAGTGCTTTAGCCCTGTTCTCCAGGTGTCATGCAGTTATTAAATCACACTGTGAAAGGGCTTTGGTTTGACATGAGTGGTAAAGTGTAGGGTTCGGAGAAAGGCCGGAGTTTCTTTGGCCTGAGAATGTCCCTGCGGCCACTCACTGTGGCCCACAGGACCTGGGCAGCCAAGGTGCTGAGGATCCACTCCTGACTGGAGCCAATAAAAGGAAACCATTCAGACCTGCACCAAAAGCAGAGACAGAAAGTGACTGACAGGTTAGATCCCAGAGTGCAAAGCCCAAGTAAGTCCTGAGCACCACTGGGTGTGGCTCTAAAACCAAAAAAAAAAAAACAAAAAGAATGAAAAAGGAAGGAAGAAAGGGAGGGAGAGAAGGAAAGAGGAAGGAAGGGAAGAAATGGAGGGAGGGAGGGAGGGAGGGAGGGAGGGAGGGAGGGAGGGAGGAGAGAAAGGAGGGTGGGAAGGAAGAAAGAAAGGAGAGGAGGGGGGCCGGGCGGTGGCGCTGGAGGTAAGGTGCCTGCCTTGCCTGCGCTAGCCTAGGACGGACCGCGGTTCGATCCCCCGGCGTCCCATATGGTCCCCCAAGAAGCCAGGAGCAACTTCTGAGCGCATAGCCAGGAGTAACCCCTGAGCGTCACAGGGTGTGGCCCAAAAACCCAAAAAAAAAAAAAAAAAAAAAAAAAAAAGAAAGGAGAGGAGGGCCCGGAGAAATAGCAACAGTGGCGTTTGCCTTGCAAGCAGCTGATCCAGGACCAAAGGTGGTTGGTTCAAATCCCGGTGTCCTATATGGTCCCCCGTGCCTGCCAGGAGCTAGTTCTGAGCAGACAGCCAGGAGTAACCCCTGAGCAATGCCGGGTATGACCCAAAACCAAAAAAAAAAAAAAAAAAAAAAAGAAAGAAAGAAAGGAGAGGGGAGAAAAGAAGGGAGGAAGAAAGAAGGATTGGGCCACACCCAGCAGTGCTCAGGGGTTATTCCTGGCTCTGTGCTTAGAAATCGCTCCTGGCAGGCTCGGAGGACCATACAGGATGCCGGGAATCGAACCATGTCCATCCTGGTTTGGCCGTATGCAAGGCAAATGCCCTACCACTGTGCTATCTCTTTGTCCCCACTATAGCACTCCTGATAACAGTGTTTGCTTCAGCAACACACTCCACCACCCTCACAACAGTCTCCCCTCCCCTTACAACACAGTCTCACTTGGGGCCGGGTGATGGCGCTAAAGGTAAGGTGCCTGCCTTGCCTGCGCTAGCCTTGGACGGACCGCGGTTCGATCCCCCAGTGTCCCATATGGTCCCTCAAGCCAGGAGCGACTTCTGAGCGCATAGCCAGGAGTAACCCCTGAGCGTTACCGGGTGTGGCCCAAAAACCAAAAAAAAAAAAAAAAAAAAAAAAAAACACAGTCTCACCGCCCATCTTCAGGGCATCTGTCCATGTCCAGAGCACTGTGTGGAAAAAGTGCCTTCTCTTGCTCAGAAACCCCTTGTGCTATGCTCCTCCAACCAGACATGCCGTGCGTCTTGCTGCACCTAATTCCATTCCTGGCAACACTGGGGTCCCCTACACTGTCAAGAGTGATGTCTGAGTGCAGTCAGGGCATGCCCAATCTCCCCTGGTCTCACCCAAATCCACACTTCAGCTTTAATTTCTTTACAATTAAAGAAGAAAGGAGAAATTAGAAGGAGAAATTCTAACCAGTCATCTGGGCTGGCAGCTGTTTCTGGACCCCTTGTTTGTAGCAAAACCCTGATTATTTGGACAGTGGTTCAAATTGTAAGGCTGCTGCATTAAGACAGTTTTTGGATTGTTCTGAGTAATTTCACTCTGACACTCATAGCTGTGATTTTGTTCTTTTTTAAGCTTTGGAGTTCATTGAGCTTAGTCTGCAAGGATATTTATCTGGTTGAATAAACTAGGGAATTTTTATCATTATTCCTTTAATTATACACATATCCATTAGTCATTTCCACATTGTCTTACAAACCCATTTTCTACTGGTATTATAATTTCAAGTTCACTACATTTCTGTTTTAAGCCCATGCCTGGAATTTTTATTTCAGATATTACATTTTTACTTGTGGGATTTTCATTTGGTTCTTTTTTCTACTCTTCATTCGCTACTCATATTTTCTTCTTTGTACATGAATAAAATAATTACTTAATACAGCGGGTAGGGTATTTGTGCCCGCTGCTGACGTAGGTTTGATCTCCCAGCATCCCATATGGTCTCCTGAGTGCCACCAGGAGTACGTCTTTTCTTTTTGTTTTTGGGTCACATCCAGCGGCGCTCAGGGATTACTCCTGGCTCTGTGCTGAGAGTTGCCCCTGGCAGGCTCAGGGGTCCATATGGAATGCAGGGATTCGAACCAGGGTCCATCCTGGCTTGGACATGTGCAAAGGAAATGCCGTACCCCTATGCTATCACTCCAGCCCCGAGTCATTTTTTCTTTGCATCATGAGTCATATGAGCAGTGTCCTAGACCCTGGTATGGTGTGGAGATTCTGGATTCTGTTATATTCCTCTTAAGAGATTGTGTTAAGAGCCAGAGAGATAACATGGAGGAAAGGTGTTTGCCTTGCATGCAGAAGGACTGTGGTTCGAATCCCGGCATCCCATATGGTTCGCTGAGCCTGCTAGGAGCGATTTCTGAGCGTAGTGCCAGGAGTAATCCTGAGCGCTGCCAGGTGTGACCCAAAAAATAAAAAGATTGTGTTGAAGGATGGGCCCCGGTTCAAATCCCAGCATCCCATATAGTCCACTGAACCTGCTAGAAGTGACTTCCGAGCGCAGAGCCAGGAATAACCCCTGAGCACCACTGAGTGTGACCCCCCCCAAAACAAACAACAAACAAAAAATTTTGTGTTGTGGGGCTGGAACTATAGCACAGCAGTAGGGCATTGGCCTTGCACATGGCCAACCCTGTGTGCAATTGAACCCAGTTTAATTCCCAGCATCCCATATGGTCCCTGAGCCTGCCAGGAGCAATTTCTGAGCACAGAGCCAGAAGTAACCCCTGAGCATCACCAGGTGTGGCCCAACCTCCCCACACACACACACACAAAAAGAGGTTGTGTCATGTTTTGCTTACAAGCAGTTTATTCAGTCAAACTCAAGTTGGACCCTGCCCCTCCTCCATGGACAGCAGCTTGGATCAAAGTGCACTTGTTTCAATGTCAAGAGACATTGGCAGGTAGAGAGTTAGTGTCAGGATTGAAGGATTGAAGGAATTGAAGGATTGAAGGGATGCACATGAGCATCCCCAGTTCAAATCCTGAAAACCACATAGATTTCCCTGAGCCCCTCCAGGAGTGACCTCTGAACACAGAGCCAGGAGTCACCCTGAGCACTGCTGGATAAGCCCCCCCCCCCAAAAAAAATAAGGCAAAAAGGAAGAAGCATAAGTGAGCTGATTCATCTGTGACCCAAAGATAGTGAACTGCAGGGAGACAGCGACTGAAGATGGACTTAGGGACCAGGAGCCCCAGAAGGGAGAGAGTGAATGAGGTACAGGGCTGTGGACAGGGCAGAGAGTGAGGAGCACATGCAAACTGTGACCCAAGTTCAGTTCCCAACACAGCATGTGTGGACCCTGGTGGTCCCCCTAGCACAGCAGGGGACACTGCAGGTCCCTGGACTCAAGTAGCCCCTCATTCTTCATCCCTGGCATCGAATCATCTGGCACTAGTGGCCAAGTATTCCTGGGAGGGACCCCCAGGACCCTAGGCACTGCTTTGGAGGCCCCTAAAATATAAAATAAGACCAGAGAAGTGAACGAAGGGCCATGAGATGGAGAAGCTTTCAAGGAAGAACTTCTTGAACTGTCTTTGTTTTATTTGGGGGGGGGGGGTATCAGACCTGTGCTTGTCTCTGAGCTCAGTCAACCTCTTGAGCTGCCTCTTCAGCCCCTAAAACTGAGACTCTATGGGCCAGAGAGTGGAAAAGTATGGGGAAATGTGGATAGGGGATACAGTGAAGGCCAGACGGGAGGGTTCCCAGAGCACAAGACATTGACTCCTAAACATCTACTCCAAGAAACATTCACACATAAACTGTGACTGTCCCCCATACTCTTTATACTTCCTCCTCATGCCCCCATCTCAAAGTCCTGCCAAGCCCGCCAACCTCCCAGAAATGGCACCAACCAGATGGCCAGTTTCATCTCCCACCTACCTTCCAAAGATGCCACCAACCATGTGGCCCTCCCAGTTCATCTCCTGGATCGGCTGCTTGCAAGGCAAATGCCCCTGTGCTATCTCTCTGGGCCCAGTAGGATCTTTCTAGTGCTAGCCTGACTGTCCCCTTCTCTCTCACTGGCTTCCAGGAACTAATCACCCTCCACCAAGCCCTACCTGGTGCAGATACAGGGGGCTTCACACCACTACCACTGTCTGACCTCAGCCTGCTCTAGTTTTCTCTGTGCCATTCTCTCCTGTCACCTGTTCCCCAAGAAATAGTCCAACTTTGTCCAACTCCTGTCACTAACCTCCCCCACCCCCACACACACTTCCTTCTCTCACTTTCTGCATCTTCATAAAAGTCTTGGCTATGTGGATGTAGCAGTAGTATAGAGAATATATTTGCCTTGCATAGGGCCAACTCTAGTTCCGACCTTAGCATCACATATGGTCCCCCCCTCCTCAAGCCTGCTAAGAGTGATTTCTGAGTACAGAGCCAGGAGTAACCCTTGAGTACCTCTGGGTGTGGCCCAAACCTCCCAATAGAAAAAATTTTGGCTGGACCCCAAGCTGCAGCAATAGCCCATTAGATGCACTGAAAACACAACCTTCAACAATTGCTGTCATCCTCATTACATTATGATTCTTTTGCTCATGTGCATCTGCTTGAGCTAAACAGGGCATTTGCCTTACATGCAACAACCTGGGTTCTATCCCTGGCATCCCATATGGTCCCCCAAGCACCACCAGGAGTGATTCCTGAGCGCAGAGGCAGGAGTAACATCTGAGCGACGCTGGGTGTGGTTCCAAAAGGAAAAAAAAATAACCAAAGGAGAGGGCCAGAGAGATAGTACAATGAGTAGAGCACTGGCCCTGCACATAGCAAATTCAGGTTCCATTTCTGGTATCACACAAGACCCTCCCCCCCAACCCCATCAGGAGTGCTCCCTGAGCAGAGAGCCAAGATAAGCCCTGAGCATTGCTGGATGTGGCTCCCCAAACTGAGCGAGCCATCCTGGGCACTCTTTCCTGAGCTGCCCAGGCCCGGTGGGGACAGTACCACCTCTCCTCAACCCCCTACGTGTGTCTGGCTATGTTTTTTTTTTCCTTTCCCCTAGCATCCCCCCCACCAACTCCATCATGGGTATTTTGTTCCAATCAATTCAGCAGCACGTTAGCAGGCAGTGTCCTTGTATTTTGCAGGTGTCATTTAAGAAATGATAGTTTCGAACCTCTGTCTCCTTTTCCCCTTTCCCTCTGCCCTCCCTGCATTATTCCTGAGGAAGAAACCAATTAATGGTAGCTTGCCTGCTTTAAGCACTCCGCAGTACCATGTAGCAGTGCCTAATGGAGTTTTAATTTCCCCATGGTGAGTCAATATTTGCTTTAAGAGAGAAAAATGTCACCATCACCCACCAAATAAACAGTGATGGGAAGTGGATCGGGGAGAGGGCTTGTACCCTTCACTAATGGGGTTTGTTCCTGACGTTTTTCCCCCTTTTTTTTGGGGGGGGGAGGTAAGAAGGGGTCCTTAAGACAATGGTGAAGCTAAAATATTTTGCTTTGCAAATGCAGAGAACCAACCCATCAGGCCAGTTAAAAATGTCTGAAACCAAACTCATTCTAATACAGGTGAAAAACAATTTATTCCAGCCTCTGAATAACTTGGAGAGGGGAGAAATATTTGAAGGTGGGGGGAACATCACTTGTTCTCTCCTGCTACCTGGCTTGCCTATGGAAACTCTATCCTGCTGTCTTAAAAAAATAATGCATTCGAATGAACACTCAGGATCCTGTGAAGAAATAAAGTTCTGCCATCTCCTGTCTCATAATAGGTCTGTCCAAAAATGATGTCTCTCGTTCTGTTGAAAGATAGTTTTCATTTCCTACTCAAAAATGGGATGAAGAATTTGCCTCGCCAAATGAACATTGTATACTGAACTTGTCACATCCCTTCTCCTGACACAAATAAAAGATAACATCGGGCGGCAGCATGTAAAACAGCTCTGACAAGACAGCAAAGGGAGCAAAAGAAAGATTTCTTTCTGGACCTGCTTCTGTTGGAAAAGCGAGGTGCGCCCCACCCACCCACCCACCCACTCACAGGATGCACATTGATGCCTTGGGGACACAATCGAACAAATCAAATAATTTCTATGCCAATTTTTGGTGGCCTTGTGACCCTCTTTCCAATTAGCCCCAGCGCGACAAAAATAATAATAATAATAAAGAAAATCAAAACTCAAAACTTTTCTTTTTTTGTAGCTACAAAAACTGCCCACCCAGAATGACAGAAGGCTCAGCCTCTTCCTTCCAAACGGGTCTGTAATGACTGTTTCTGACACTGCAGGGAAGGCATTGGAGCATGTTTAAAAATAAAGAAGGCAAATGATTCCCCTTTCATTAGCTCACTGCTCATAGCCTAAAAGCAACTTTTTTTTTTTTTAACTATTACAGTTGTTGATGGAAGACCGTTAGCTGTTTATCAGCTCCCAGTTCCATTTCTGCTCTCGTTCTCTCTCTTTGGGGTTGTCGCAGGAAAAAAATCCCACTCAGCGCCTAGTTAATAACAAGAAAAGATTCCTAAAACTGCCATTTCTGGGGAGGGGGGGGGAGGAAACAGCGAAAATAAATAAATAAATAACATAAGCAAGAACCTTAGTTTGCACCTTCCTGTCCCCGAAGGCATTATGGAGTCTTTGTTCTGCTAAGAAAAATTAACCTCAATCTCAGCTCTGGGTCCCCGGATTGATTATCATAGTCATTTAAATAGTGTAAATCTCATTTTCAGCATCGGATAAGGAGAAGGGGGGGTGGGGGGGAGGAGGAAGAAAGCCCCGGAAGGGGGGGTGGAGAAAGGGAGGGAGAAAGAAAGAGACAGGGTGGGGGAGAAAACAGAATAAATTATCTGACAAAGGGAATGAGGCCTTTCTGCTCTCACCAAGCCTATTTCGGATCCTTCCACTTGATTGCAAAAGTTGATGAAGTTTAAATGAAGCAGAATTAGAACCTCAGGCCGCTGAGTATTGACGGGAGCCAGGCAAGAAGGTACCAGTCCGTGAGTGGCTCGGGGCCGCAGCGAACAAGAGGCAAGTCTAAATGGTCTAATCTTCAATCACATCGAACATGCACACTGACAGGGCAGGGTAATGAGTGAGGCTAGTCGGGGCGTTGGTTAAAGAAATTAATCCCTCTCGCCCTGAGCTGGGGGCTTTGGTGTCCTATTGTGCAGTCCCTGTCGCAGTCCATCTAAATGCAAAGTAACCTGGGGTGTTGGTGTTGGGGGGAAGGTGCTTTTCATCCTCTGCTAATCTGATAACAATTTGCTCTCCCCGATTAGGGAAGCAGGGGAGGGGGGGCTTGGGTGAGGTATGGAGGGGAGTAGAGGACCCCCTTCCCCTTTGAAAGGATGAAGCAGCTCTGGCCAGCCCTGAGGAGGGTCCAGCGGGCTGTAGGACATCCAGGCTCTCCGCCACCCCTGCTTAGCCCACAGACACAAGATTTGGGGGTAACCACATCCCAAACAGGGAGACAGAGCAAGCTGCTGTCCCTTTTTTTCTGGGATCCTGGCTTCTCTCCAGACACCAGGTGGTGTCACCCTAAGTGTGGATTCAGGGGCTTGTGGGGACGTGTTTTGCATGCATAAGGCTCCTGGGTTCTGTCTTGGGCACCTCTGAGCACTGAGCAGGGAGTAGTCTTGGTGAATCAGCAGGTGTGGCCATAAAAAATGAAAACAAAGGGCCCGAACAATAGTACAGCAGGAAGGGTGATTGCCTTGCATGCGACCCACCCCAGCATCCCATAGGGTCCCCCAAGCACAGCCAGGAGTAATTCCTGGGTGCAGAATTCCTGAGAGAGGGGGGCTGGAGAGACAGCATGGAGGTAGGATGTTTGCCTTGCATGCAAAAGGACGGTAGTTCGAATCCTGGCATCCCATATGGTCTCCTGAGCCTGCCAGGAGCGATTTCTGAGCGTAGAGCCAGGAGTAACCCCTGAGTGCTGCCAACTGTGACCCAAAAATTTAAAAAAAAAAAAAGGAATTTCCTGATAGCATGGCACCTGGTGATGCTCAGGGGTTACCCAGGTACAAACACCTTACCTGCTGTACTATTGCTCTGGCCCACATAATAAGTATCTTAAAAATAGAAAGTGCAGTGAAGTGAGTGGATGAAGACAGGCAAAGATGCCACTTCCTCCCTCCAGTAGGACAAAAGGGATGATGGGCAGTTTATCCCCTATAACACATGACACCAGCCACCACATACCCTCTGACTTGGGCCCATGCTCTGCATGACCATGGGACTGTTGCTGAAGCTTTCTCAGTTCAAAACCTTGAGAACTAGGGGGCTGAGTGAGAACACAGCAGGTAAGGCGCTTGCCTTCCACAAGGTCAACTTCATATTCCCAGTAATCCATATGGTCCCCCAAGCCTACTAGGAGTAATTTCTGAGCACAGAGTCAAGAGTAATCCCTGGGAACCCAAGCAATAGCACAGTGGTAGGGTGTTCGCCTTGCACACAACCGACCCAGATGGATGGTTGTTCATATCCCAGCATCCCATATGGTCCACCGAGCCTGCCAGGAGCAATTTCTGAGCACAGAGCCAGAAGTAACCCCAACCTCCCCCCAAAAGGAGTAATCCCCGAGCACCACTGAGTGTGGCCAAAAACAAAAACTAAGTAGCTGGCTGTAAAGTTTTTTAGCTCCACACAGGGTCCTGGGATCTAGCTTCAGCTGGCAACGTTTGTGACCACCGCCAGCAGCCACTACATCCCCATTTATCCATGGGACAGTCAGTATCCCCTTCCTTTAGGGACATTGCACTGATTTTAGGGTAAGATCTCTGAAGGGCCAACATGAAGTATGTTTGCAGGGGGCACCCTAGAAGTGGCTGTGTCCAGCTGGCATGTGGGGGGACAAGTCTGCTGACCCCTGGCTTGGCATCTAGAGGTCTGTGGCAGTTCAGCTCAGGCCACGGCCTCCTCAAGGCAGGCAGGATCAGCCCACAAAGAGGGTGGCTGTGTAGACAGCACTTGTAAATAAACACAAGCTCTCCTGGCAACGGGTAGATTTTGAAAGATTTGCTCAAACCTCCAGTCTCTGCCCATGCGGTGACAACAGACAACTCGGGCCCTTTGCTGAGGATTTGTAAAGGTTTGGAGGCAGCTGTAGAACTTCCCCAGACCTGAGGGACCCCTCAGATTCACGGCAGGTGGTCCCCTCAAACAGTTGCGCATGGCAGACACTCGCACAGTAAACAAAACACAATTGCCAGCCCTAACCACTGGGGTACACTTGCCACTACACCACTCTTGCAGCCCAGCAGAAGACTCTATTTATGGTGCCCCTCATCCTATTGCTGCATGGCCCTTGACTGCCCACGACCTTCAGTCCAAACCCCACATTCTGCTGCACACACACCCAGCTGTCCCTCTCGCTTATGTCCTGCTGTCTCCATCCATCTGGCAGCTGCATAAGGTGGAATGAATAAGTAAAGGATGGGCTCAGAGAGATGAGAGTGAAGAGGACTTGAGAAGGAGCATGTAGGAAAGGAGTGTAGAAGTAACAAGGGATTTGCAAAGGCTTCACAAGTCCATGAATCTGTATATAGGAGTCTGGGATGAGTTTCCTGGATAAGGGAAAGAATGGCATGACTGGTAGGTGGATGGATGGATGAGTGGGTGGTGGATGGATGGGTGGGTAGATGGAGAATGGATGAATGGATGGGGGGGAGGGTAGATGGCTGAATGATGGATGGTTAGATGGATGGTGGATGGATAGTGGATGGATGGATGGATGGATGGATGGATGGATGGATGGATGGATGGATGGATGGATGGATGGATGGATGAATGGGTGGGTGGATGATTGAATGGATGCATGAATGGTAGATGAATGAGTGGAGAGTGCAGATTGTTGGATGATAAATGGATGGTGGATATTAGATAGTAAAGGAATGGGTAGTGGATGATGCATGCATGGAAGATAAAAGGATGAATGGTGTATAGATGGATGGATGGTGGGTGTATGTTGAATATGTGGGTTGATAGACGGTACATTTATAGTTGACATATAGTGGATTATGTGTGGATACATGGAGGATGAATGCTGAAGGATGAGTGGAAGGATAATGGATGGATGATGTAGGCATGTTTCCTACAGGTTTCCTTCAGTTTCTTAAAGAGGAACTTTGAAATTTAATAAGCTTCAGACCACACAAAACTTGAATCCACTCTACGCCCACCTCGCCATTTCCTTCGTATTCTCCAATCTGCTTAAGATCTGTCAAGATTCTGGGGCCAGAGGGACAGCACAGTGGTAGGATTTATCTTGCACACAGCTGACCCGGCACAGACCAAGGTTCAATTCCCGGCATCCCAGATGGTCCCCAAAGCCTACCAGGAATGATCTCTGAGCACAGAGCTAGGATTAACCCCTGAGCACAGCCATATGTGGCCAAAACTCCCCCAAAATTTTTCTGTCAAGATTCTGCTAAAATTATCTCATCTGCAGAGCCAGAGAGATAGTACAGCAGGTAGGTCACTTGCCTTGCACACAGCAGACTCAGATTCAAACCCCAGCACCCCATATGTTCCTCCCCCAACAGACCTCTGCAGGAATTAGACCCCAGTACCAAAATAAAATAATAAGCATTTCATCTGCTAGTCCTTCCCTTGTTCAGGGGAAGTGTCCCTTTGGGTTTGAAGACAGAGCCTGTAGCCTGTCTCTTTCGAACATTGCACAAAACCATCCACTCTCAGGCATGGCTCCCATGCCTAACTGCCCCTTAATTTAATCTGTCCTGCAATCCCGACCCACGTTGTTCCTGCTTTCACTCCTACAATAAACTTCTTGTTTCTCATGGTTTTCATTGCTGGAGTACCATACCCATTCTGTCTAAAATCTTAGGGGGGAAGTCTGGGCCAATTCTCAGGTATCGGCACCTGGAAGCCCTTGGTCCTGTGATCTAGATTAGCCCAGATGCCCACCAGTGCCTGTAAGAGGAGTGCCTCCCCGGCGACTGACTGAGCCTTGCTCTGTTGACTTACTGCATAGACTTTTCAGGTTTTTCAATCACCACGTGGGTGAGGCTGTGAAAAGATGAGCACCAGAAGGAAGCCAGCAGACTCAGGGGCACTCTCATGAGAAGAGGAAATGTGTCCCAAGGGCCATTTCAAATCGCCAGAGGATTCAGGGAGGGGTGGCCAGTATAGCGCTACGGAGAGAAACAGTCCGAACACAAATCGTCATTTCTCTCATCTCTGCAGGCTTTCAGGGGTCTGTACACCACAGGGCTTGGGTATCCCTCCTACTTGGGTTTCTTAGCATGGTGGGCACATGGGGGTGGGGGGAAAAGCACTGTGGGGTGTAGTGCATCCCTGGATTTACCCTCAATGCTCACAGCACACAGCTGACCTGGGTTCAAACCCAGCATCCTAGACAGTCCCTCAAGCACTGCCAGAAGTGATCCCTGAATCAGAGTCAAGGGTAAACCCTGAGCAATACTGGGTGTAGCCCCAAAATTAATAAATAAAAAATAGGGCCCGAAGAGATAGCACAGCGGTGTTTGCCTTGCAAGCAGCTGATCCAGGACCTAAGATGGTTGGTTCAAATCCCGGTGTCCCATATGGTCCCCCATGCCTGCCAGGAGCTATTTCTGAGCAGACAGCCAGGAGTAACCCCTGAGCACTGCCGGGTGTGGCCCAAAAACAAAAATAAATAAATAAATAATATAAACAAAAAATTTCCACATGTGGCCAGCTGGTCCTGGAGAAGCAGAATCAATGCCCCACTGGTCTACAGTGGTCTAGAATGTTCTAGACTATGATTCTTTCTTCTACAAGATCATGTTCTTGCTCTGGAGGTGCCTCATGGTCTCATGCACATGCTTTATAGTGGGGAGATTCAGGCCAGATCCCCAATATCACACAGCACCCTGAGCATGTGGGTTTGATCCCAAAAGGAGAATGTCCTTTGGGACCAGAGTGATAGCACAGTGGAGAGTATTTTCCTCACACATAGCCAATCCGGGTTCAATCCCCTGCATCTTGCAAGGCTTTAGCCTGAAAGTGGAGTTCAAATCTCCAGTGAGGAACCAAGGCCAGATATGAAGCCTCTTGCCCAAGAGTCCTGAAACTAGCAGGGCAGCAGCTACACCCCACAAACCCCTTTATTTAAGAGCAAACTCCCCTTCACTTGAGAGAGCACAGTTGCTAGAAATCCCAGATGTTTTCTCAAGAGCATGAAGCAGGGAGAGCTAGCACAGTGGATGAGGTACTTGCTTTGCAAGTGATGGATCCCAGCTTGATCCCTGGCATCCTATAGATGAGCTCCACCAGGAACGATTCCTGAGCATAGAGACAGAAGTAAGCCCTGAGCATTGCTGGATGTGGCCTAAAAAAAATAACAAAAGTACTTCTAGAATCAGATATTTTAGTAGATCCCTGACCAGGACAGAAAGAAATGGGCTTTGGAAATGCCAGTTATAGAGTAAGAGAACATAGTCTGGATATAAGATAGACAGGACAGCAAGGAAGGGATTTGTCGAGCATTCAGCCAACCCAGGTACAACCCCCAACACCCTATATATTCCCCCAAGCAACACAGAGCACAGCTGGTCATGGCCCCCAAAAGCCAAAAAGTAAGGGAAAAAATGCAGTTTGTCAAAGGGGAAAATAGGGGCCGGAGAGATAGCATGGAGGTAAGACGTTTGCCTTTTATACAGAAGGTTGGTGGCTCGAATCCCGGCATCACATATAGTCCCCCGAGCATGCCAGGAGCGATTTCTGAGCGGAGAGCCAGGAGTAACCCCTGAGTGCTGCCGGGTATGACCCAAAAACCAAAAAAAAAAAAAAAAAAGAAATAAAGAAAAGAAAAGGAGGGGGGAAATAGTAACTACAAGAGTCTCAGTATTTCAACCAGCAGTGCTCAGGGGTTACTCCTGACTGCCCAGAAATTGCTCCTTGTGTGTTCAGGACTCCAGACTATATGAGCTATTAGAAATTAAACCCAGGTCTGCTGCTTGCAAGGCAAATGCCATCCCTGCTGCACTATTGCTCTGCCTGGCCCCCTCCAGGGCATGTTGACCCCTCCTTTAAGCCCAGCCTGCACATTACCATCACAGTCATGGCCATCAGAGAGTGACAGGTGGCCAGTTCTGCCTACGAAGCCATTCCCCGGGCCTGTCTTCATTACCGTTTCAAAGCCAGAGTACCCAGAGGAACAGAGTGCCAGGCTGGCACCTTTGCCCCAGCGGCTGCCCTGCGGCCCTGCCACAAAGCCTGGCAGCCAGCAGGTTTGTTCCAGATGCCCAAAAGGCTGTCCATGCAGACAATCATGCTCTACATGTACTCAAGAGTGTAAGGGCATAGGCCGAGGAGGCTTTGATGTCAGAGTAGGGAGAGGTTGCAAGACAGGCATGTACTGGATTGTTGCATTTGGACTTTCCCGAGAAAATTGCAGTTGAGATGGGCTACCAGGGCAGACACAGGTTTTTAATTCCTCCTCATGATGTTTTCTTTTCTCTGACTACCAATGAGCTTAAGCAGTGCCAGGTTCTCTTGGGCAGCTCACACTGAGAGTTCTCACCCACATGGGTCTCTGGGTACCCTCCAGGCATGCCTGCTGCCCTCTTTGCTCCCATCTCTGTTCTCTGCCTGTGCTACCAGCCTCAGTATTTATTACGGTCCTTTAGCTCTTGGTGAGCACAATGTGGCCGCTTCCCTCAGTGCAGAGTGCAGCCTCTGAAGAAATGCTGCCCCACAATGCAACAATGACTCAGCAGCAGAGCCAAGTCCGGCCACCCAGAACCTGACTAGGGGTAATGCCTACAGATTTAGGGGCCAGAGTGATAGCGCAGTCGTAGGGCATTTGCCTTTCACGTGGCTGACCTAGGATGGACCTGATTCAATTCCCGGCAATCAATATGATCCTCTGAGCCAGGAGTGATTTCTGAGCACATAGCCAGGAGTAATCCCTGAGTGTCAATGGGTGTGGCTCCCCCCCAAAAAAAAATCCTACAGATTTGGGGCCTGAGCAATAGCACAGTGGTGAGGACATTTGCCTTGCATATGGTTGACCTGGAAAAATCCCAACATCCCATAAGATCCCCCAAGCCTGCCAGAAATAATTCTGAGTGCAGAGCCAGGAGTAAGCCCCTGAGCAACTCTGGATGTGGTCCAAAACCAAACAAAAATCCCTACAGACTCTTAGGGTCCAGGGGGCCAGAATTCCTGGGCTTTCGTAGGCTGAAACAGGCTCAGGGCACCCTGAATCCACCCTAAATTTCTATCTGCCTTTTTCCCTCCAAGACTTGTTCCCCATTGTTCCCCAGAAAGCCCAAGTCCTGCTCTACACTTTCTTCCCAGAGAAATCCAAACCCTTATGAGTGTGCACGTGTAAATATAATAAAGGCTGAGAGAAGGGCCCGGAGAGATAGCACAGCGGTGTTTGCCTTGCAAGCAGCCGATCCAGGACCAAAGGTGGTTGGTTCGAATCCCAGTGTCCCATATGGTCCCCCGTGCCTGCCAGGAGCTATTTCTGAGCAGACAGCCAGGAGAAACCCCTGAGCACCACTGGGTGTGGCCCAAAAACCAAAAAAAAAAAAAAAGGCTGAGAGAACCAGAGAAATATCTCAGAGGCACAGGCTTTGCAAGGAGTTCCTGATCCAACATCCCTGGCACTGCATGGTCCCCCAAGCACCTACAGAGGCAATCCACAAGCAGAGTTGAGCGGGGTGACTCAAAAACTAAAAGCATCAGGACTAGAGCAATAGCACTGTGGGGAGGGTACTTGCCTTGCATGCAGGTTTGATCCCCAACATCCCATATAGTCCCTTGTCTCCTGCACCCCACCAGGAATGATTCCTGAGCTCAGAATCAGGAGAAGCCCCTACCATTGCTGGGGCTCCCACAAACCAAAAATAATAATAAAAAAAAAAAAACTAAAAGCCAGTGAGAGAGCTTTTTTAAAGGTAGGTGTGTATTTGGCAACATAGATAGTTATTACATCCCCAGATATAAAAACTGACCAGCCGAACAGTTAACTCTTACAGGAAAGACTGAGTTCTAAACTTGTTTTTGTGGCCCTGAGTTGTTTTCACATGATGCTGGGCATTTTGTAGGCCCTTTTATTTATTTATTTATTTATTTATTTATTTATTTATTTATTTATTTATTTATTTTTGGTTTTTGGGTCACACCCGGCAGCACTCAGGGGTTCCTCCTGACTCTATGCTCAGAAATCGCTCCTCGCTCCTGGCAGGCTCAGGGAACCATATGGGATGCCGGGATTCGAACCACCATTCTTCTGCATGCAAGGCAAATGCCCTACCTCCGTGCTATCTATCTCTCCGGCCCAGCAGGCACTTTATGAATGTGTCTTGGTAGTGAGTGGATCTTGAGAATCCACATAGGTCCATAGTGCTCGCTTTGAAAGGCACATCGAACCATTAAGGCAATTGGAGGCAGAGCCACAGGTGGGCATCGCGACTTGCAGGCTGCTTGGTACACAGCTACCCAGGCTATTCTGTACTCATTAATTGTCCCAGAGCAGAGGCAGGTAGATCCAGGTGCAACTTGGGGGATTTGTTGGGGTCCTTAATAGCCTATCTTTAAAAAAAAATAGAAAGGAAGAAAGAAAACTGAGGGCTGGAATGATAGTCCAATAGGGAGGACGTTTACTTGCCTTGCAAGCAACCAATCAGGCTTGATACTCGGTGTCCCATAGGGTTCCCCCAAGCCACTTCAGGAGAAATTCCTGAGTGCAGAGCCAGGAATAACCCCTGAGCCTAGCCAGTGTGGAGGAAATAAGGAAAAAAGAGAGGAAGGGAGAGAGGGGTCTGAGAGAGATAGAACAGCAGGTAGGGCAATTGCCTTGATTGCAGCCGATGAGGTTCGATCCCCAGCATCTCATAGCGTCCCCTAAGCCTACGAGGTGTGATTTTTTTGAGCACAGAGCCAGGTAAAACCTTTGAGCATCCCCTGAATGAGCCTCCCGCCCCCCCCCCAAAAAAAAAGGAGAAAGAAAAAAGAAATTGAGTTTGAATGTCTGTACGTAGCCCTTCTCTCTCCCCCAGTGCTCAGTTTATAACTCTATTTTAGAAATGCATGCACTGCTTATTTGTGACATAAACCCCCACAGAAAAACAAAGTCAGTAATCAATTATGAAAAAATCGGTGCTTTCTAAGCGGGTGCAGGGCTCTGCATTCGCCCTGGACGCGGAGCCTCCTCTCGGGGCTGACAAGGCTCGGGCTGTCAGCAGAGCAAACCCTGCGTTGCAGCCTGTAATTGTATTGACAGGCTCTCCCAGAGTTCCGAAGCGGGAAGGGGGCGCAGTGACAGGTTTAGTGACAAGCCTATGGTATCAAGATTCCATGTGCAGTCCCAGAATTCTGGGGAAATGAGAATCAAGCCGGCGGAAGCCTGGTTCTTTTCTCCATCTCATTTTCTTCCCACTGCGAGTCACATTTCGAAGGAAAATCAGTCGCCAGTGCTGCACTCTAGGCAACAGAAAGGAAGGTTTTCCAGTAGGAAATATTGACATGGGATGGCCACCAGCCACACATGGGTACAGCCAGCCCCCTAAAGAACCTGTTGGCTCACTATTCCATGAGGGAGACAGTTGAGGAGCACTTGAGGCTGAAATACGTATGAGAGTGTTTAAGCCTTTTACTCCTTCTCCACCACCCCACCCCACCCCCGTTACTGGGGCATCTCAAAGATTGTTGTAGAATGAGATGAGAGTCACATCTGTGGGTGCTTGGCTTCTTTGGGCAGGACATCTACTTTTATTTTAACTACAAGTCTTAGGACTGGAGTGAACAGTGGGAAGGGCCCTGGCCTTGACAAGGTCAAGTTGGGTTCAATCACCAGCATCCCCAAAATATAAATAAACAAATGAAAAAAATCCTAATCCCATTCATGCATGCCACAATGAGGTGAGATAAATGAGCATTTCTTTTCTGTTTTGTTTTATTACTTTTTGTTTTGGAGCCATACCTGGTGATTCTCAGAGGACATTCCTGGCTCTTCACTTAGGGATTACTTCTGCCGGTGCTCAAGGGATCATGTGGGATTGAACCCTGGTCAGTCACATGAAAGGATATAGATAAATATAGATATAGATATATACATTGCTTTTTGGACTACACCTGGCAGTACTCAGGGATTACTGTGGTTCTGCCCTTAGGAATCATTGCTCAGGAGATTCTAGGGGATGCCAGGGATAGAACCAGGTTGACCACTTGCAAGGCAAATGCCCTTCCTACTGTGTTATTGTTCTGGCCCCTAAGTGAACACTTCTGAAGTTGATCTTCATCGGTCCCCATGGCACATTCAGGTTTAGACATAGACAAGACCAGTAACATGGGCTCTACCTCTGCTCACCTTCCTAGTTACAGTGGAGGCATAGGGCCACCAAGAGGCTCAAAGGGCTGAGCACAGTCTTAGTGCACAGGAGGCCTGGGTTGACCCTCAGCATCATGTGGTCCTCCAAGCATCACTAGGAATGACCTCTGAGCACTAGTTGAGAGTAGCTTTTGAGCACTGCTGGTGTGACAAGGAAGGAAGGAAGGAAGGAAGGAAGGAAGGAAGGAAGGAAGGAAGGAAGGAAGGAAGGAAGGAAGGAAGGAAGGAAGGAAGGAAGGAAGGAAGGAAGGAAGGGAGGGAGGGAGGGAGGGAGGGAGGAAGGAAGGAAGGAAAAAAATGAAGGAAGGAAGGGAGGGAGGGAGAGAGGGAGGGAGGGAGGGAAGAGAGAGAGAGGAAGGAAGGAAAGGGAGGGAGGAAGGACAAAGGGATGAGCAGAGGGAGTGAAGGAGGGACAGAGGAAAGGATGGAGGAAGGAGGAAGGAAAAAGGGAGAGAAGGAAGAGGCAGGGAGGGACAGAAGGAGAGGGGAGGGGTGGGAAAGAGTAAGGGAGGGAGGAAGAGAGAGGCAGGAGAGAAGGAGGGATAGAAGGAGAAAGAAAGGAGAAAGGAAAGAGGGAGGGAGGAGGGAGAGAAGAAAGAGAAAGGAAGAAGGAAGAAAAAGAGAGGGAGAAGGAAAAGAGGGAGGGAAGGAAGGAAGGAGGGAAACCAAGACTGAGGCTGCCCCTCCCTCCATCTCACACCAGAAGGAGCCCAAGAACTCTGGGTTGGAACCTCCAGACTTGTATAATAAACAATCCACAGTAAATAGTAAGCCTGCATGCCACAAAAGCTCCAGAAACATTCTTGAAACTGTTTTCTAGAGGTGAGCTGGAAGAATTTTGATGTTCTCCTTCTTTCAATCCCCTAGTGATTTTTCCATTCTTATTTTGCCTTTAAGATGCAGGCAGCTGCCATCCTCACCCCCCAGCACCTCTAATATGCAAACTCAGTGACCCCTAAACAAAAAAGTCAGTGTATTGAGTATTTCACCAATACTCAAATCTCTGGGGGGGGGGGGTGTCTGCAGTGCTAGTGGTTTGGAAGGTCAGCAAGGCTGGGGGCTAGGACACTGGGTATTCAGAAAGGACCCAGCAGCTGAGTGTGAGGGAGGCAAGGAAAGAGACAACGTTCCCCTCAGTTTTCAGGGTCTCTTTGATTTAGGGCAGAGTTGGGTAGACTGTCTACCAAGGAGCTAGACAGCGAAACGTGGGCATCAACTTAGCTGCTCCAGAGGGTCCCTGAGGCCACTTGGGTCTACCACAACAGTGCATGGGAGGAAACGCCTGGACTCCTGGGGCCCTTAGCTGGACCCAGAGGAGCGCTGCACAGTCTCGGGTCACCCACCTGCCACAATGCCACATTGCTCCCACTCCAGCTGTCCCTTTCTGATCCAGCTGTGCTCCCTGTGTGGTGCCTGCGTCTGAGTCCCCTCCACCCCAGCCCCCAGTTCAGAAATGTCTGGAAACTGTTCCACTAGTACCATCTAGAGGCCAGATGCCATCATTGAATGGGAAGAAGCGAAGAGGATGGTGCAGGGAGGATGGGACCTATTAGGGTGTGTGTTCTGCACCTTAGATCCCCTATGATCCTATGCACAGAGATAGGTTGAGAGCTGAGCATTGCTCGGTGTGACCCACAGAACAAACAAAATAATGGGGGCCAAAAAGATAGTAGAGAGATATTCCAGCCTTCATACAGCTAATCCTGGATCTAATTTCTGGCACCTTAAGTGGTCTCCCGAGCAGCACCAGGGATGATTCCTGAGCACAGAGCCAGGAGTCAGCCCTGAGAGCTAGAGTGATATAGTGCAGCAAGGAGAGCACTTGCCTTGCACATGGCCAACCTGGGTTTGGTCCCCAGCATCCCATATGGTTCCCCAATCCCACCAAAAATGTTTCTTTTTTTGTTTTGCTTTGTTTGTTTGTGTTTGTTTGTTGGGGGGCAGCACACCCAATAACCCTCAAGGGTGACTCCTGGCTATACGCTCAGAAATCACTCCTGGGGCCGGAGAGATAGCATGGAGGTAAGGCGTTTGCCTTTCATGCAGGAGGTCATTGGTTCGAATCCCGGCGTCCCATATGGTCCCCCGTGCCTGCCAGGAGCAATTTCTGAGCCTGGAGCCAGGAATAACCCCTGAGCACTGCCGGGTGTGCCCAAAAACCACAAAAAAAAGAAAGAAAGAAAGAAAGAAAGAAAGAAAGAAAGAAAGAAAGAAGAAGAAAGAAAGAAAGAAAGAAAGAAAGAAAGAAAGAAAGAAAGAAAGAGAAAGAAGAAGAAGAAGAAAGAAAGAAAGAAAGAAAGAAATCACTCCTGGCTTGAGGGACCATATGAGATGCTGGGGGATCGAACCGAGGTCCATCCTAGGTTAAGCACGTGCAAGGCAGGTGCCCTACCACTTGTGCCACTGCTCTGGCCCAGGAATGATTCTTTTGTTTGTTTGTTTGTTTTGCTTTTGGGTTCCACCTGGCAGCCCTCAGGGGTCACTCCTGGTTCTACACTCAGAAATTGCTCCTGGCAGGCTCTGGGGACCATATGGGAAGCCGGGATTCAAACCACCGTTCTTCTACATGTAAGGCAAACACCCTACCTCCATGCTATCTATCCGGCCCAGGAATGATTCTTGAGTGAGGTAAGTAGTAACCCTTTGGCATTGCTTGGGGCAGCCCAGAAACAAGAGGAGAAAGTGGTTCTTGAGCACCCTCTGGTGTGGCCTCCAGGCCCTTGACCTGCCCCAAGGAAAAGTACTTATGTATATAATCTATGAGAATTTTACATGGTGGTGGAATACATATATGTGCTTCTATGTTCATATATGGTGTATACAGATCATAGGTCATTCTGTGTATTCAGATATGGAGAATGAATCTATAATACTGTTCCTTTCATATGTAAGTCAAAGAGAGTTGCCAGTAACAATTTTGAGCAAAAGCCTAATCTTAATGTCCTTGTATTAAAAGGGGGTTTAATTCTTCTCCTGACTCCAGAGAGGTGAGCCCCATTCGTCATCTGTAGCATGTTAGCTGAGAGGTTATTACAAATATACATTTATAAATAAGTAAAGAAGGGGGTGGAGCTCAAAACCAAAAAACAATAGATGTGGAGTTTCTTCTCTCTGTGAAAGCAACGCACACACACACACACACACACACACACACACACACACACACACACACACACCCCTAAAGCCCAGGAGCATCTCTTGGGAAAGGAAGAGGAAAAAGAACCATGATTTGCAACGGAGCCTGTTAACAAAAAAATTCCAGTAGCACGTTTCCAGACCCCAAATCACCACCACCAACTAGCTGGCGGCAACTCCGCGATGGGTCCCTGCCTCCCAGTGTCTCCCCGCATTTCTGGGAGGACGCTGCCCCCCAGTGGCACTCGCTGGATTCGCTCGCGCCGAGCCCCGGAGGAACCGTCTGGACTTTTTTCTCAGTCCGTCCGAGCCTGGACTTTTTTCTCAGGGCCTAGACCTTATGGGACGGGTTTCTCACACCCACCGGTGTAGGGTGAAGACGGGGTAGGAATGGGGGAGGCACCCAAAGGGAGCTTGGGGGGGCCGTCTGCTCAGAGCCTCAGCTCTGTCCTGTTACCCCACGCCCTGGAGCACCTGCGCGCTTTGGAACTTGTTCCAGGGGGGTTTGTTGCATGTAAGTCGGGGAGCTTGGGTAGGGTGGGAACTCCCGGGAGAGCTCGGGGGCACAGGGGCATGGGTGGGGGAGAACTCCTGAAGTCAGGAGACCCTGGGAGAGAGAGCTCAGGGGCACAGGGGCATGAGGGGGGGGCTTCCAAAGTCTGGGAGACCCCGGGAGAGCTCAGGGACTTAGAGGCCAGGGGGGCGCTCAGTGTGGCCTATGCTGGCTTTCATCCTACTCTCTACTTCTTCAGGTGGGCCGGGTCAGGAGGCTGCTTATGGGAGAACCAGCTCATCCCAAGGTCCCAGCTCCAGGAGGAGGAGAAGAAAGCCGGGGCGCTGGGCGATGTGGACACCGGCCCGAGAGCGCATTACGCAGGACCCGACGGTGCGGCCCAAGGGGAAGCGTGGAGATGCCAGGGCAGGTGGGGGGGACTCACCTTGACGATGAGGTGGTTCTGCAGCATGGAATCCCGCACCACCCCCAGCCGCTCGTTCTCCATCCTGGGCCTGAGATCGGCCACGGTCAGGGGCCTCCGGACCCGTGGGAAGATCTGGCTTGGGGTGCGGCGCGCCGGCGGTGGCTGAGGCTTCGGGGAACATTTCAGGTCCTGTTCTCGGGGGCTCACAAGTTCAGCCATCGTGGGGGAATCTCGGGACGCCGAAGCCCAGCTGGCCACAGGCTAACTTGGGCAGCTCAGAGGTGCCCACCGAGTCCCAGCGCAGAGCCGGAGATGGGCGCGGGGTCCCCAAAGGCGACGGGATGCTGACCCCCCCTGGCAACGCTTCGCCGTAGTGGGGATCCCTGAATAACCCCGGAAGGCCCAGCAGATCGGCCCCTTTGCGGAGCACTGCGGATCAGGCAGGACACCACCGGGTGCCCGCGTCCCCCTTGGGCACGGTGGCCAGCTGCGTCTCCATGGCGACGGGACGCTAACGGTGCTGCCTCGCCGGTGACTTCCTCCACCGACCTCGGCCAACGCGGGCTCGCCTCGCCCACAACTTTCTCAAAAGAGTGTGGGGAGACCTCTCCCCACCGTGGTCTCGATCCCAGAGACCGGGCTGTAGGTCCTGGGCCCAGGACTGAGGACAGACGCGACCTCCCGCCTGCGCGCACGCTCACCCCGACTGCCCTTCTGCGCCCCGCGCAGCCTTCCAGCGCGAGGTGTCCTCCATCCAATGGAACCTGTCTGGCAGCCCGGAGTTATTGTGGAGCTATGAGGGGTTTTGAAGGTCTCACCCCCTTGCGCCCTTCATTTTTACCTTCTATGGCCTGGGTGCAAGAGATTTAGAGAAGCTTGCTTTACCCCGCTGTGCATGCACCCGGAGGGTCCCCAGTACCCCGCCTAAGTACAGAGAGAGGAGTATATATTGCTGGTCACCAAGTGTGATCTCCCCCCCCCCCAAAAAAAAAAGAATTGAACTGATGTAGAGTCATGACAGGAGATCCTTAATGATTCCCTGTTCAGAAGAGGGAATTGAATTGCTGCCTCCCAGGATTAGAATAACCTGAAATAGGAGATCCTCATTGAATTCACAAATTTTAGGGCCAGAGCAGTAGCATAGAGGGTAGGAAACTTGCCTTGCACAGTGGCAACCTGGGTGCAATCTTTGGCACCACAGATGTTACCCAAAGCCCTCAAAGAGTGATCCCTGAGTGCAGAGCCATATGTACACACACACACACACACACACACACACACACACACACACACACACACACACACACACACACACACACTTTTCTCTTGACCTCCCCTACTCTTGATTCCCCAATACTCTGCAATTGAGAAAGCGAAAACTTCAGTGGAAACTACCAAAAAAAATTTTTATTGACCTGACTCACTTTGTTGCAGAAATTTTCACCATGAGTCAACAATCCTTCCTTCTTCCTTCCTTCTTTCCTTCCTTCCTTTCTCCTTCTCTCTTTCTCCTTTCTCTGTTTCTTTCTTTTCCCTTCCCTCCCTCCCTCCCTCCTTCCCTCCATCCTTCCTTCCTTCCTCCTCCCTCCCTTCCTCTATTTCTTTCTTTTCCCTTCTCTCCCTCCCTTCCTCCCTCCCTCCCTCCCTTCCTACCTCCCTCCTTCCCTCCTTCCTTCCTTCCTCCCTCCCTCCCTCCCTCCCTTCTTCCTTTCTCCCTTCTTTCCTTCCTTCCTTCCTTCCTTTTTACTACAATTACAACTGGCAGCACTCAGGAATCACTCCTGGAGACCATGTAGGATGCCGGAAAACAAACTCAGGTCAGCTGCTTGAAGGCAAGTTCCCTCCCATCTGTGCTACTGCTCCAGCCCCAGGACCATGTTTCAAGGACATCCCCAGTGCCCTCCATTATGTGACCCAAACTTATCTCCTCCTTGGCACCCCTGCTCCCTGGTGTTATAACGCCTGCTAGGAGTTAGCCTGTGTGTAAGTTAGGCTGGGCTGTCTTTTCCTCCTCAGCCTATGCTTCAGATTTGTCAGGGGGCCAGAGAAATAGGACAGTGGGGTGGTGGGGGGGGACAACCACCTCTGGATTTCTGTGCATGGACGGCTGAGAATCACTCTCAAAAGTTCTGAGGATATAGCCTATGTGACCATCTACGCTCAGCAGGGATATGCAAAAGCTGGTAGCATCCTTCCCTGCCTCAAGTTCACTATCAAGTCCAGAGCTTGGGACAATAGGACAGTGAGTGCCTGGAACATAGGCCACGTACACACCCATCCTGGGCACTGCTACAGTGAACTGTTCACGTTCTCTATGAGTTTGGTTGAGGTTGATTCCCACCAAGCTCCCAGATAGGAAAGGCAGTTCCCATTCCCCTGTCCGATTAGGACAAGGGAAACTGTTCCAGTTGTGGAGATCTACAGGAAATAATTCACACAGTGAAGAGGTACAAGAATGAGTTCAGAAAATCCAGTGCTCAAGCAAGGAATTCAAACCACCCAAGATTTCTGCTCCTAAGATGGAACGCAGCTCAGTGGAAGAAGACCAAAGAATGAGCCCCAGCCATCCTCACACCCCTGCTTTTATTGACAAGAATCAGGTCCCACCTTAGGGTGGGAGAAGAATACCAAGTAAGGGACAATCCAATATACTATCACCAGATCACACCCTAGGGTTGAGTACAATTATTGATTAGGGTAGGATCAGGAACCCAACAGTACGGTCCCATTGGGAACCCTTGGTATTGGTCTTGGATGCCTTCATTCATCATCACCTTCTTTAAGTGTCCTGCCCCAGGGTTCAGATCATACTACGCCCACTTCCAACTGCTTCTGGGAGCAGAGCAGGATTTCTGGGATTTGGCATAAGTACAGATTTCCAGGGTGCTACAGTGTGGTATTCCCTCCCCTAACTTCCTGTTTATCCCACCTGTGGGTCAGATCCACCCACACTTGGGAGGGGGTCTCTGGTTTGGAATAAAGAATCATAGAGTTTGGGCTGGAGTGGTGGCATTTGCCTTGCACGAGTCTGATCTAGGACGGACCATGGTTCGATCCCCCAGAGTCCCATATGGTCCCCCAAATCAGGAGCGATTTCTGAGTGTATAGCCAGGAGTAACCCCTGAGCATCACTGGTGTGGCCTCCCCAAAACAACAACAACAACAAAGAATCATAGAGTTTGGCTAGGAGGAAGGAGAGAGACAGAGAAGGAGCAGAGAAGAAGCTGCTTGGAAAAGGCTTAGCATAGAAGCCATGTGAAAAAAATGCACATGGCAGTGGACCATGGAATAAACCAAACTGACTCTGATGAAACTCTGACTGCTTATGATTATTTCTACGCAGTTACCCTGCAATCTTCAGACCCATCCACTGACGGGGCTAAAGGTGCCATGCTGTGCCAACAAAGGCCTCACCCCAACACTAGGACTTTATATTTTATATTTTTATATTAAAACAACACTACAAAAAAAAAAACAACACTACAGTGTCTAAACCTAGAGCTCAAGACTCCCCTCTAGCTGATCAGGCCACTGTCCCCGACCCCGGGGTGTGGACAGACAGGAGTCTGGAATCCCATGAACCAAACCAACACAGGTTCCCTGTTATACCCCAACTGTTCTCCTCCACGAAGGAGTTCCACCCTGCCTAAGATCCCCTCATGCAATTGACCAGATTTGGAGAGGGGCATGAATTGAAGGGAACTGACTGTTTTCTGCTCTGAGGCTGAATGTGTGGGGGTGTCCTGGATCTAGTCCAATGAAGAGAGTTGGTTGAAGCTGGCATCTCAGAAGATTAAGGAACAAGATAGAAATGAGCCAAAAGAGGGGATCAAAGGGCCTAACAGACTTGTTGAGTTCAGCCCTGTCTGTTCCCTGCAGACATCCATTGTTTACAGCAGGAAACTCAAACAGGGAGCAGTATTCATAGCTGGGGGGGGGGGGGGCGACACAGCATACTTTGATTACAAGCAGAGTTCTTTTATTTGGTTTGGTTTGGGGGTCACACCTGGTGGTGCTCAGGAATCACTCCTGGCTTTGAACTCAGAAATCATTCCTGGCTCTATGTAGGCTCAGAAAACATTCCTAGTGGTGATTTCTGTGAAGTGAGGGAGAGAGAAAATACTGGTTCCCTCTCTACCCACCTGGATCACCTGGAATGTGGTGGAGAAATATAGGACTGATAAAAGTGGGCACTGAGCCCCTGCACTCACAGACCTCACATCTCACCAGCTCCATGAGGCACCTGTGGTCCACTTGCTCTGCTCAGCCTGGGAGATTATCCCACCAACAGACTTCTTGGGGAATCATGTATTCAGGTTGGAGACAGGAATTGTTCTTTTCAGGAAAGGAAAATCAGGACCTTACTGGTCTCCTTTTTCTCATGGAAAAGAATTTTAGGAAGAGAGGAATAGTGAAGTAAAACAATATCTTTTTAGAAATTATGAGAAAGAAAAGCGAGAGAGATGTAGAATAACAGTCCTGGATGGGGATCAGTCAGGTTTCAGGAGACATCAGCTTTATTCAAGGTCCTAGCCAACAGGTGTGGTTTATGCCATATTTAAGCATGCTCTCTTCAGCTTGCCCTGCATCTTAACTTCTCTCCATCATCTCTTCTGCTCCTTCTCCCTTGCTCAGTCTCTCCCAATCTCCCAATCAATCCCTCCTCACAATCCCCTCCTATCCCTCAGGCAAACCTCTTGATATCTCCCAAAGATCTCTCCTGGAAATGGGAAGGTCTTACTAGCAGGTAAGGTTACTAAGGAAGAATGGGGGATGGGGTAACATTCTGCCCCTTTCTTAAAACAAATTAAAGCAAAAGAGCATAGGTTATCCTTTGTTTTCCTGGCTTCCATCTTTAGCCAAAGATGGGAACCTTAATATTCCCATAGCAACAAAGTTTAAAGAGAAAAATAACATATCAGCCTTTTCCATAAGCATAACTTTTCTGCAAAATATACCTGTAACTTAACATTTTTCTTAATTCTTATATACCAAACACTATCCTGAAACTTCCTTGTTCCTATTCTTAATGCTATTTAACCAAGCATTTTTTTCCTGAAACTTTCTTGTTCCTATTAACCTTCCCTAAACAAAATTACAAGAACATTTATAAAGAAAATACATTTTGAAGACAAGCTACTACATTAAAATACACATTATGGAAACTATAAATTACATTTGAATCAGCAAGAAAATGACTTAGATTAGTTAGATGCAGGTGGTTCTAAATTGTTGCAAGTCAGCCCCTGAAGAGGTTGACTGATGGAGGGATGGAGGATGAGGTCTTTCCCCTTCAGCTCGAAGCACCAGTCTGCCACCCTGTCTAGCCAACGGTTCTGAGGTGAAAAGGCGGGTAAACAGCTCACAGACAGTCAGGCTTGTGGAAATATTAGCTTTATTCGGTGGACAAGACTGAAGTCCAAAGCCTCAGCATCAGTTCCTGCCAAAAGCCCCTCTCCTTCCACAGACCCTTGTTTTTATCCCCCAGAATCAGGTACCACCCAGTGGTGGGATCAGATACCACCCAATGGTGGAAGCAGAATCAGGTACTACCCTAGGGTGGGGGCAGAATGCCAGGTCACACCCTAGGGTAGGCACAATCACCGATCAGGGTAGGGTCAGTAACATAATAATCCCCTAAAATATTTACATACACAACACTAAATCAAATTTTTCAATTGGGCTTCACTGTTATCTTTCTTTTTTTTAATTTTTATACCACCACCAAATTGTCCACCACCACCAAATTGTCCAAACGTGAAAAGTTTGTGGACTTTTATCCCATTTTAACCATCACCAAATTGTCCAGACGCTGGGCTTCTCACGGGCCACTCATCACGTGACTTCACTTCCATGGAGTACCACCACCCGTAACCCTCAGACCCGCCTGCTGAAGGGGGTTGAAGATGCATGGCCTGGGCTGCCAGAGAAAGGCCCCTCCGTTCATCCCATCACCATCCAGCCCCAGACAGGACTGTTATTCTACAAGAGAGATCCAGGATGGTTTTCTAGGTTTTTTCCCCCCAACTGCCCCTGCATGGGCCTTTCTACCTTGATAAGGGCTGGAGTGATAGCATGATGGGGAGGGCTTTTGCCTTGCACAAGGTCAACCCAGGTTTGAGCCTCAGCATCCCATATGGTCCCCTGATACTGCTCAGGAGTGATTCCTGAGTTCAGAGCCAGGAGTGCCACTGGGTGTAGCCAAAACAACAATAACAACAAGAATCATTGCTATGGTGTTGCCAAGGAGAAGAACTGGCAGCTTTTTGGGAGTTAACCTTCATGTCCTTATCACAACCCTTTGTGTTCCTGTTGTAACTTCTCTCCAGAGTGGGGTAGTGGTGGTGTTCAGCCTTTTCTGGGCCTCAGTTCCTCTTTCTGTGGAAGGGTCTGGCAATAATACATTTAGATGATTTAGTGTTGGATTATTCATCCTACTCTAATCAATATTCATACTCTACCCTAGGGTGTGATCTGGTGATGGGATTATTGGATTATTCCCTACTTGGTATTACTCTCCCACCCTAGGATGTGGCCTGGTTCTTGTCAATTAAAGCAGGGGTCTGAGGAAGGCAGGTGCTCATTGTTTGGACTTCTTCCACTAAGCTGCATTCCTTCTCAGGAGCAGAACTCTTGTGTGCTTACTTGAGTGCTGGGTTTCCTGAACCCATTCTTGTACCTTTTCACTGTGTGGATTATTTCCTGCTTTAACATTTGCTTCCAAACCTGCCTTTCTCCAGTGTTCTGGTATTTGAAACAGAGGACTTACTTAAAGAGAATGGTACCCTAACAGAATCTGCGAGAATATGATGAGTTGGTTTCTTGGCTTTTTGGATGGGTTTCACCATTTTGGGTTTATGAGTTTATCTCTAGTTGGTTTGGAGATAGGACTAGGAATATGAAAGATACAGATATTATAATTTATTTCATGGGAATTTTTATATTTATATTGGTTTTCTTTTCTTTTTTGTGTTTTTTTTTTTTTTTTTTTTGGTTTTTGGGTCACACCGGGCTGTGCTCAAGGCTGACTCCTGGCTCTATGCTCAGAAATCTCTCCTGGCAGGCTCAGGGGACCATATGGGATGCCGGAATTTGAACCACTGCCCTTCTGCATGCAAGGCAAGGCCTTACCTCCATGCTATCTCTCCAGCCCCTATATTGGTTTTCTTATATTAAATTATAAGAATAATGAGATAGGGCCCAGAGAGATAGCACAGCGGCGTTTGCCTTGCAAGCAGCCGATCCAGGACCAAAGGTGGTTGATTCGAATCCCAGTGTCCCAAATGCCTGTCAGGAGCTATTTCTGAGCAGACAGCCAGGAGTAACCCCTGAGCATTGCCGGGTGTGGCCCAAAAACAAAAAACAAACAAACAAACAAAAAAAGAATAATGAGATAAAGAAATGCGGGTGGAAAACTCTGACTTATCCAAGAAAAGGTCTGATATACTTTGAAATACTCTGAATTATCTCAGAAGATGTCTGAGATGGTTTCATTTTTTTTTTCTGAAAGTCAGAAAAGGCATAATTTATGAACTTTTACATTTACCACATGAGGTTGGTCCTACACCGCCACCTACTGGCAATGGGCCAGAAGACACCCCCCCCCCTTAGTTCCAATAGCCAGCTCGGGTCAGGCAAGATCTACGAAAAATGTAGAGGAACTTCAAATATTTTGCCTGAAGATTTTGATCTTATACAAAAAACTAACGTAGGACAATCAGATGAAGCATATCTGCAAACCTATCACCCAAACTCCCTCTATCAAAAACTTCTAAGGGGTGTGGTACAGTCCTTATTTCTCCACCACAAACTTTTAGGGGGTCTGGTACAGATCCTATCTTACTCCCCACAGACCTATAGGGAGTGTGCTACACATCCTTTGCCTTCCCACAGACTTCCAGGGGAAGTGGTACAAACCCACTCTTTTCTCCACAACAGTTAGTCATAAGAGAGATTGACATAAATACAGAATCGGAAGTGAGTTTTCCTCACCAGGAAAACAATTCACCAAAACGGCTAGTTCTTAAAGAGGTTGGAATTAAAACAGATTCAGAAACAAAAGAACCCTATTAGAAAAATATCCAACCACGGGAGCCAGTTCTTTTTTTTTTTTTTTTTTGATTTTTGGGGCCACACCCAGCGTTGCTCAGGGGTTACTCCTGGCTGTCTACTCAGAAATAGCTCCTGGCAGGCACAGGGGACCATATGGGACACCGGGATTCGAACCAACCACCTTTGGTCCTGGATCGGCTGCTTGCAAGGCAAACGCCGCTGTGCTATCTCTCCAGGCCCAAGAGGTATTAATTCACTAATATGGTCAAATCTAGGAATGCCTATCAACCTAAACCACATGTAGTAGCATGAAACACACACACACACACACACACACACACACACACACACACAAATGGCTGAAACTGCTGGTGATTGGTTGTTTAGATGGAGCAAGTGTTCTCCAAATCTGTTATAGTTCACTTATTCCCTTAGTTCCTGGCCCTGGAGACAATGAGTATCCATTTCCACTATAATGTAAAACAAATCATCTGTTCTGGTCAACTAAAATTCAAAGCACCTCTAATTTTGTGCGATGAATGGGCCACTGGGGAATCCAGAGTAGGGGAAGGGGAATTCATTGATGTAAATAGGCAGACTAGATGACCACATGTTTTAAGAATGATTAGGGATCTCGCTTTAGAGACTTGGAAAAGGTTGACTCTGAAGCGAATATATTGGTAGTTATGTGTTCTACATGAAAGCATTTCCTTAAGATTATTATCTCTGGGCCCGGAGAGATAGCACAGCGGCGGCGTTTGCCTTGCAAGCAGCCGATCCAGGACCAAAGGTGCTTGGTTCGAATCCCGGTGTCCCATATGGTCCCCCGTGCCTGCCAGGAGCTATTTCTGAGAAGACAGCCAGGAGTAACCCCTGAGCACCACTGGGTGTGGCCCCCCAAAAAAAAAAGATTATTATCTCTTCCTGTTTTCTCACTTACATCCTGCCAGGTGGGGGGTGCTGTTGAGGGCCTAATAAATAGTTTGGGAGCAAGGTGCTCAAGGTCTTTTGGAGCAGTTTACTAACTGGCTCAAGGTTTTTTGGAGCTGGTGGTAGGCTGACAAAGGACACTACATCTGACCTTCTTGCCCCTTTTACCCTTCTGTCTGAGTGGATTATTTGCCCCGGATAAATATCACCAAGATCTTTCCCCTTCCAGGGGATAGGTGAATAGGAATCAATTGCTCATTCTGGGAGCTCTTTGAGAATCAACAGCAAATGGTGCCGAAACAAGCCGAAACCTCTCCCCATTTGTCTCTCAGTCTCACCCAATCTATAAATCCTTTGCCCCTGAGGCAACCCCCTTTTGCCTCTCTAAGTAAGCAAAACAGAAAGCCAAAGATCCCTCCCAGATGTGGGCAGGTCTGCCTCTAAAAGTAAGCAAAACAGGACGTTGTGGGAAGGGAGTAGCAGTTATGCTAAGATTGTTCAGGGAATTAATGAGTCATATTTAGATTTTCTAGGTAGATTGAAAAATGCAGTTGACAGAGGTAACTGGCCCACCAGTGTGATAGAAGGTGTCGAGACGTGAATAAAGGTCTCTGCTGGCCTGCCCCATTTTTAAAAAATGCAGTCGAGAGACAGGTAGAAGATATAAATGCCCAACAATGCCTGATAAGAACGTTAGCAGTTGATAATGCTAATGGACAGTGTCAAGCAATATTACACCCTATAAGAGACAAGGAGGATACTATGGGGTACCTACATGCTTGTAGAAATGTCAGCTATTACAATAATCCCACACCTAACCCTTATCTTCGCCCAAATGGGCCTTCTGCCACCATCCTTGTGGCTTCCACCAACATGCCTCACCTCTCACCGCAGCTCCTTTAATACCATATACTATCCAGGTGCAGACTCCCGGGAATCAGGTCAATGGCTTGTATTCATCCCCCACCACTATACCCATATATGCAGCATATGCAATTCAAATCCAGACAGCCCACAGCATGGAAAGTGGGACTCAGGCAGCACCATTGGCTTGTGAACTGCTGATGGTCCTCTTCAGTGGCACATCCGACATGAAGGTCTTCTGCTCTGTGTCATCACTCTAGCTGCTGCTTCTGTAAATCACTCGAGTCTTTGAAATGCTATCTATCCTGTTGCTGATATGTTCTCGTTAGTCCATTTCTACCACTTCATTTCACCATAACTGTTGTTAACAACTGGTTTTGACTTTTGAGATATCCTCAGATCTAGGACATTTCCTAATCTGCGAATGCTGTGAGCCGTTTTATCAGACTCCACAAGACTGCATTGCAAACTACAGTAGGGATCTAGAATTTATCTACTCTCCTCGGATTATTTCAAAAGACTTAGGGGATATGTATACCCACTTTGTACACTTCTTAAGTGTATCTTTTTAACATATGCTCTATGGTTATTATGCTTTCCCCTTTTTATTTAGACTTCTAGTAGAAATTCTTAGAAGAAAGTAGAGATAGTACCCATGAAGTCTTTGTACTTTTGATAGTCACTATAGGAATTGTTGGCTTATTATCTTCCCAATAGTATCCTATGGCACCATTCCTTTTGCCTAGGCGCATTAAAATGATAAAATATTGTTAGGGTCCAAGCAGAGCAAATGACCCGACCAGTGCTGACAGTCAAAGACCACTTCTGATAATGTAAAATGCAAAAGGGAGTTTATTTCGGTTAGCTGGGGCTAAGACAAAGGCTAAGACAGGCGAGATAGCTTGGAGGTAAGGTGTTTGCCTTTCATGCAGGAGGTCATCGGTTTGAATCCAGGCATCCCATATGGTCCCCCGAGCCTGCCAGGAGCAATTTCTGAGCCTGGAGCCAGGAATAACACCTGAGCACTGCCAGGTGTGACCCAAAAACCACACACACACAAAAAAGAACCTAACAGGCAGGTTATATAGAGTTAACAGGCTTCAGCAGACTAAGTATTTCATTGGTTGATACAACAATTTAACTTTCACAGTATTGATGATTGGTTCAATTTTCAGTTTCATTCTCTGAGTTCATCCCTTACACAGGTGTCTCATGTCTCACATATGACCTAATCCCTCTCCCCCAATCTGGAATAGTACCATTTGGACTGGAAAACAGAACAGCCTTCATAACAAGTCTAGGAGTGGGAGGGGGAGTAGTATCTGAGAAGGGAGGTGGAAGGGATGAATAAGCTACTTCAGGCTTAATTCTTATTAATAGCTTCAAGGTCTAGGTAACTTTCAAGCAACTTCAGGCTTGTTTTTCCTTAAGGCAAGTAAGAGCTTCAGGGTCTGGAGTCTAAAAATATTAGAAACTAGGGGCCATGGGGCCGGGCGGTGGCGCTAAAGGTAAGGTGCCTGCCTTGCCTGCGCTAGCCTCGGACGGACCGCGGTTCGATCCCCCGGCGTCCCATATGGTCCCCCAAGCCAGGAGCGACTTCTGAGCGCATAGCCAGGAGTAACCCCTGAGCGTTACCGGGTGTGGCCCAAAAAAAAAAAAAAAAACCAAAAAAAAAAAAAAAAAAAAATAAAAAAGGGGCAAATGGGCCGGGAAGGTGGCGCTAGAGGTAAGGTGTCTGCCTTGCAAGCGCTAGCATAGGACGGACAGCGGTTCGATCCCCTGGCGTCCCATATGGTCCCCCCAAGCCAGGGGCGATTTCTGAGCGCATAGCCAGGAGTAACCCCTGAGCATCAAATGGGTGTGGCCCAAAAACCAAAAAAAAAAAAAAAAAAAAGAAACTAGGGGCCGGAGAGATAGCACAGTGGTAGAGCGTTTGCCTCGCAAGCAGCCGACCCAGGACCAATGGTGGTTCAAATCCCTGTATCCCATATGATCCCCCGTGCCTGCCAGGAGAGATTTCTGAGCAGAGAACCAGGAGTAACCCCTGACTGCCACCTGGTGTGGCCAAAAACAAGCAAACAAAAAAAAAACCCCACAAAATATTAGAAACTAAGAGGAGTTATTATCCATTAGGGATGAGGACTCAATAATTTCATGTTACAGAGGGCCTTCCACCCTGAACATTTGCCTTGGTGACTTGACTTGGACTTCAGCCATTTACCCCTGAACCTTGGGTCCAGCACGGTTCTCTGCACCTACACCAGGAATCAACTATCTACCAATTCAGACCCTGGATCTGCACCAACCGGCCACAGTCTGGTCTCTCCTTTCAATATCTAGAATAGTTCTGGAAATTGGAGTCTCTCTCAACCCTGAAGAGGGATGGGACAGACCCCCTTCTAACAGGAAACTCCTATAGAGGATGAGAGGCCCAAGGCCACCTTCCAGCTCATCGTTTTGATTTGACCTTTGCATCTTTACATTGGCCAAACCTAGATAATCCTGACATTACAGAGAGACCATAAAGTCAGGTTGGCCTAGGAAAACTGAAGATCGTCTAGGAATGAATGGAACTATCATGGCACTTACTTGTCCCAGGATGGGCTAATCCACTAACCTACAGTGAAAACTGTGTTTAAAGAGAACCTTTCCTGGAACCTTGAAGTAAGACTATGGGGGAGTGAGGATCCCACTACAGGCCAATGGAGTGGCAATAGAAATTGGAGATAAATCGACCCTCCCCACGTGGGCACCAGACCCCCGAGTTCCACAGCACCCCCGCGCCAGACCACAGGGACCCCCGACCCGACTCCAGGCAGGATGATATGATGATATACATCGAAAACCCTAAAAAGTCCACAGTAAAAATCCTAGAAACAATTAACCCATACAGCAAAGTGGCTGGCTACAAAGTCAATACACAAAAGATAGTAGCATTTTTCTACACAAATAATGAAGTTGAGGAGAGAGAGATCAAAAATACAACTCCATTTAAAATAGTATCAAAATATATAAGGTACCTAGGAATCAACCTTACAAGGGAAGTGAAGGACCTATACCAGGGAAACTTCAAAATACTCCAGAAAGAAATTGAAGAGGATCTAAGAAAATGGAAGAACATCCCCTGCTCATGGGTAGGTAGAATCAACATAGTCAAAATGACTATCCTACCAAAACTACTATATAGATTAAATGCAATCCCAATCCAAATTCAGACATCATTCTTTAAAGAATTAGAACAATCAATCATAAATTTCATCTGGAACCCCAAAAGACCCAGGATAGCCAAACAATACTAAAAAAAAAAAAAAAAAACAAGAAGCTGGGTGGCATCTCACTACCTAACCTGAAACTACACTATAAAGCCATAGTGATCAAAACAGCATGGTACTGGTACAAGGACAGAGCCTCAGACCAGTGGGTTAGAACAGAATTTCCAGACATAAACCCCCAGATATACAGTCAATTAATATTTGACAAAAGAGCCAAGAACTTGAAATGGAACAAAGAAAGTCTTTTCAACAAATAGTGTTGGTACAACTGGAAAACGACATGTAAGAAATTCAAAATTAACCCATACCTCACTCCTTATACAAAAATCAACTCAAAATGGATCAAAGACCTCAAAATTAGACACGAACCTATAAAATTTATAGAGAATAAAATAGGTAGAACACTCAAAGACCTATATATCAAAAAGGTCTTCGAGGATGGAGCACCAATGGCAAGAACTTTAGTGTCAAACATAAACAAATAGGACTACATCAAACTAAAAAGCTTCTGCATGGCAAAAGAAACCCTACATAACACAAGAAGACAGTTAACTGACTGGGAAAAAATCTTTTCACTCAACATATCATATAAAGGGCTGATATCCAGAATATACAAAACACCCAGAAAGCTGAGCCCCCCAAAACCAAATAAAGCCAAATTTTTTTCTTTATATTTTTCCAACTTTTGTTGCGCATATGCAAAATGTTGCCAACCTTTATCTTTATCTTTAGAGGCATCTGCCCTAATCTTAGACTCATGGGATGTGAATTATTTTGTTTTTCTATAAAGTCAATTAGAGGGAGATGTTGGATTACTAATCCTACCCTAATCAATATTCACACTCCACTCTAGGGTGTGATCTGGTATTGGGATTATTGGATTATTCCCTACTAGGTATTCTTCTCCCACCCTAGGTGTGGCCTGGTTTTTGACAATAAAAGCAAGGCTCTGAGGAACGCAGGCGCTCATTCTTCAGTCTTCCTCCACTAAGCTGTATTCATTCTTAGGAACAGAAAGCTTATGTGGTTGAATTTCTTCTTGAGTGCTGGATTTCCTGAACCTGTTCTTGTTTTGTTTTGTTTTGTTTTGTTTTGTTTTGCTTTGCTTTGCTTTGCTTTGTTTTGGGGTCACACCCGGCAGTGCTCAGGACTTACTCCTGGCTCTACGCTCCTGGCAGGCTCAGGGGACCATATGGGATGCTGGGATTCGAATCACTGACCTTCTGCATGCAAGGCAAACGCCTTACCTCCATGCTATCTCTCTTAACCTTTTTATTGTGTGGATTATTTCCTGCATCAACATTTGCTTCCAGACCCGCATTGTGAAATGGTCAGAAAAAAAAAGAAGACAAAATTAGGACCAACCCAAAGTTGGGGACCTGGAGGCCAGTTAGTCCAGACCGCCCCCTATGGAGCCCTCCCCCAAGGCCAGCAAGGGACCTGGGAACCCCAATTTCTTACATCCGGGCTCTCGCCGCCACTGCGCAGCCCAAATCAGCACCTGGCGCAGGTGGGCGGGGCCTAGAGTTAAACTCGGTGCTAGGGACCCGTTTTCCTGTCTCGCTATGCCTGCCCTTTCCCTACTGAAAGCGGTTCCAGTGGGGCCCCCAAAAGGCTCCGCCCCGGTTTTCTCGCTGCTGTGGGGCCCACTACCAGCTATCCGCAGCCAATCCCGGTGCTGACCATTCAATTCAATGCTCAGGCCCCGTAGTGCTCCTGGTTCTGGATCAAACTGTGCTTGCTGCCTGCTTCCCAGGTGCTGGGTGCAGAGCCACTCATTCATTCTTTTTTTTTTTTTTTTGGTTTTTGGGCCACACCCGTTTGACGCTCAGGGGTTACTCCTGGCTATGCGCTCAGAAATCGCCCCTGGCTTGGAGGGACCATGTGGGACGCCGGGGGATCGAACCGCGGTCCGGTCGGTCCTACGCTAGCGCTTGCAAGGCAGACACCTTACCTCTAGCGCCACCTTCCCGGCCCCCATTCATTCTTTTTTTTTTTTTTTTTTTTTGGTTTTTGGGTCACACCCGGCAGTGCTCAGGGGTTACTCCTGGCTCCATGCTCAGAAATTGCTCCTGGCAGGCACGGGGGACCATATGGGACGCCGGGATTTGAACCGATGACCTTCTGCATGAAAGGCAAACGCCTTACCTCCATGCTATCTCTCCGGCCCCCCATTCATTCTTTTTATTATTTTTGTTTGTTTGTTTCAACAAGTTTTATTTGTAAATATTTTACAAATATTTGTGAAAAACTTAACAAATGAAACCTAAACTTAAGTTCAATGATAGACATTTCTAAATTATCAGGGACCAAATTAGTATACGCCCTAAATTATCAGGACCTATATAATCAATTCATAATAAAGGTGAAATACGGTCATCAATAATCGCCTCTTTGGCAGAATTGGATAATAATAATAACTCCCTTCTTTAAATAAATTTTTTTTTGGGTCACACCAGCGGTGCTCAGGGGTTACTCCTGGCTCTCTACTCAGAAATAGCTCCTGGCAGGCACAAGGGACCATATGGGACACCGGGATTTGAACCAACCACCTTTGGTCCTGGATCGGCTGCTTGCAAGGCAAACGCCGCTGTGCTATCTCTCCGGGCCCTAAATAAATTTTTATAAAATGATTTACTCTAAAAAAAAAAAAATAATAATACCTCCCTTCTCAAGTGGAACATGCAGATGGTGGCCTGTCTAGGAAAATCTTAAATCTTAAATACTAGGCTTGACTATCATTTCAGTAACAAAACTTTAGAAAGTTTTGTAAAAATGACCCATCAAAGACACCTACCTCATCGATGTCACCTTTGCATAGTTTTATTTTTATTTTTATTCATTCTTTATATATATTGGTTTTTGCGTCACACCCGGCAGCGTTCAGGGGTTACTCCTGGCTCTATGCTCAGAAATCGCCCCTGGCAGGCTCCGGGGACCTCATGGGATGCCAGGATTTGAACCACCGACCTTTTGTATGCAAGGCAAACGCCTTATCTCCATGCTACCTCTCCGGCCCCTTATTCATTCTTTTTTTTTTTTTTAGTTTTTGGGTCACACCCGGCAATGCTCAGGGGTTACTCCTGGCTCTACGCTCAAAAATCGCTCCTGGCAGGCTCAGGGGACCATATGGGACGCCGGGATTCGAACCACTGACCTTCTGCATGAGAGGCAAACGCCTTACTTCCATGCTATATCTCCGCCCCCTCCCCCCCTTATTCATTCTTTTTAGAAATAGACACCCTGGGCCCGGAGAGATAGCACAGCGGCGTTTGCCTTGCAAATAGCCAATCCAGGATCAAAGGTGGTTGGTTCGAATCCCGGTGTCCCATATGGTCCCCTGTGCCTGCCAGGAGCTATTTCTGAGCAGAGAGCCAGGAGTAATCCCTGAGCACTGCCGGGTGTGGCCCAAAAACAAAAACAAAAAAAGAGACACCCTTTCCCCTGCGGGGGCTCTTGGAGTGTTTTCGGGGATTGCCCCCCACTCTGATCTTCTCTTCGGATCTGTGTAGCTGTCCCCACCCAACCCATCCCCACCAGATAACTCTCAGCAGCCACAAAAGGGAGATGTCACTGGCAGGCCTGTGCAGTTTCTGTCCTTGGCTCCCTCCCCCGGCGTCGGGCCGCTGGACATCCTCAAGTTGGGGACTTGGAGGCCAGACCGCCCCCTAGGGAGCCCTCCAAGGTCAGCTAAGGACCTGGACGCCCCAATTTCTTACATCCGGGCTCTCGCCGCTACTGCGCAGCCCAGATCGGCGCCAGGCGCGGGTGGGCGGGGCCTAGGTTTAAACTCGGTGCTAGGGACCCGTTTTCCAGCTTGGCTGCGCCTGCCCTTTACAACCTGAATCTGGCCTCCAGGTCGCCCCCTAAATGGCTCCCCCCTCGTCCAACGGAGCAGCCACAATCTCCATACCCTGTCCTAACAGCCTGTGTTGTTTTCCTTGCAGGCTTTACAGAATCTTGTGATTTCTAGCGGTTCCCCAGGAGGCACCTCACCCTTGTGTTAGCCTGAACTGTGCCTGGATACTTGGGGACCAGATTGGGGACATGGCTCTAGGCTCTGCATGTGGGGAGGCCTGAGTTCGATCTCCCGCACCACACTTTTACCCT
Organism: Suncus etruscus; assembly: GCF_024139225.1. Lineage (NCBI taxonomy): Eukaryota > Metazoa > Chordata > Mammalia > Eulipotyphla > Soricidae > Suncus > Suncus etruscus. Next base: position 19,391,920 of record NC_064852.1, on the reverse strand, counting down.
CCACACCCACTCCTCAGTTCTCCTCCCCTGCAGGACTGTGAGCTTGGACAGGGAAGTAACCCCCAGAGCACCGCAGGGTGTAGCCCCAAAACCAAAAAATATAAAATAAAAATAAACTGGAACTATTATGGAGACGCACAGAGTCCTAGACAAAATTTAAGAATTTCAAGGAGGGGGACCAGAGAGATAACACAGAGGCAGGGCATTTGCTTTGTACGCAGCTAATCCAGGACAGACTCCGGTTCAATTCCCAATACCCCATATGGTCCCCTGAGCTTGCCAGGACGATTTCTGAGCTCAGAGCCAGGAGTAAACCCTGAGTGCCGCCGCCGAGTGTGCCCCCCCCCCAAAAAAAAAAAGAATTTCAACGAGTTTTATTAACAGGCTACTGCAAGGGATCCTAGACTTTAATTCTAAGGTCCAGATCAGTTCTTTCAAGTCTTTTAAAGCCGGGAGCACTTCCTCCTAAAACAGATATGCAGATAGATAAGCAGTTATCTACAGCAGGTGACAATAGTCCCAATGTAGTGGGGGAATGCCGTTACAATTGCAGGTTAGTTAGTAATCAGAAAAAAATCAGAATCAGAAAAAAACCTCTGTCTCTGGTCTTGATTGATTTTTATCTTTGGTTTTTGGGTCACACCGGGAGGCACTCAGGGATTACCCCTGGCTCTGCGCTCAGAAATCACTCCTGGTAGCTTTGGAGGTTGAGGGGACTCTATGGGATGCCTGCAATAGAACTCGGATAGGCCGCATGCAAGGCGGTGCTCAGAGTTACTCCCAGCTCTGCTTTCAGAAATCACGCCTGGTAGGCTCGGGGGAACCTATGGGATGCCGGGAATCGAACCCGGGACATTTCCAAGGTGAAGGGGCAGTGCCAATCACTGTTCATAATCATAGGGCATCTGTAAGAGTTATTTTTGGAGTTGTTGGTTTTATTTCCTTTTTTTGGGGGGGGTCACACTCGGCAGCGCTCAGGGGTTCCTCCTGACTCTACACTCAGAAATCGCTCCTGGCAGGCAAGGCAAACACCTTGCCTCCATGCTATCTCTCCAGCCCCCTTTTTTCCTTTTTGGTCCACACCCGGCGGACACTCAGGGGTTACTCTCTGGATATGCGCTCAGAAATCGCTCCTGGCTTAGGGGATCCTATGGGACGCCGGAGGATCGAACCGTGGTCCATCCTGGGTTAGCATGTGCAAGGCAAATGCCCTACCGCTTGCGCCACCACTCCAGCCCTTGGAGATTATTTTATTTAATTTTGTTTTTGGGTCACACCCTGCAGCGCTCAGGGATTCCTCCTGTCTCTGCGCTCAGAAATCGCTCCTGGCAGGCTCGGGGGACCATATGGGATGCCGGGATTCGAACCACCGTCCTTCTGCATGCAAGGCCAATGCCTTATCTCCATGATATCTCTCCAGCCCCTGGAGTTTATTTTAAGGACAACAAACAACAAAACAGTGATCTGGGGATAGAAAATTGCCCTGGTGCTAAGCCATTCATTCATTCCTTCATTCATTCATTCCCCGCTGGCTTTAGGGGCATGGATCCTGCAGAACGACTTGGAAGTCGGTCCCTACAATGTGGGCAGAGTGGGTCAGTCATGGCTCAGCAGAACGGCTGTAGACAACGGTGGCACGGCTCTGCGCATGCGCCAGCCGCCCTCCTCGTTGCTACGGTAACGCGCGGGCGGACCGGAAGTTATCAGGGCGGCATCCTTGTTGCTGTGGCAACGCGCGGGCGGACCGGAAATTGCCCGGACAACTTCCGCCTCGCGGCAGACTTCCGCGTGCGCACTTAGAAGGGTGAGTGGAGGCGGCTCGTCCTGGAGGCTCGGGGTCCCAGTTCGCGCTCCGGGATTCTCGGGGTGACTGGAGTTGGCGTTTATTGTCTGCTCCAGCCTGGGACTCACACCCCAAAGTCAGCCCTACTCTCTGATGGGTCCCCCAAGTTAGGGTGCCAGGCCTGGAGAGTGTCTTGGGCCCCGATGTGATTCGAGGGGACCCCAGGGGATTCTTTGGGAGCAGAGGAGCAATTGCTACGGCCCCCCCAGGGCAGAATGGAAAGGGATAGGAGGCGGGAACCTGGGCTCCCAGTACTGTCAGCATGGCTGGGCCTTCAAGGCCTGAAAGGTGTCAGGATGGACCGATCCCTAAAAGTTCTTGCCCAGACTCGGTGAAAGGGGACGAGGTTAGGATGGTCCCCTCTGGGCTGAAGCACTTTTTTGACAGTTTTCAGTTCAGAAGGTGTCTAGATAAGAGGCCTTTGGTGTAGTCCTCATATGTATCTCAATGGGTTTCGTTTGAAGTAGGCCTCCTGCGTTCTTAACAAGGTTGGTTTTCTTTTTTTTTTTTTTTTTTTTTTTTTTTTTTTTTTTTTTTTTTTTTTTTTTTTGGTTTTTGGGCCACACCCGTTTGACGCTCAGGGGTTACTCCTGGCTATGTGCTCAGAAATCGCCCCTGGCTTGGGGGGACCATATGGGACGCCGGGGGATCGAACCGCGGTCCGTTCCTTGGCTAGCGCTTGTAAGGCAGACACCTTACCTCTAGCGCCACCTTCCCGGCCCCTTTTTTTTTTTTTTTTTTTTTTTTTTTTTTTTTTTTTTTTTTTTTTTTTTTTTTTGGTTTTTGGGCCACACCCGTTTGACGCTCAGGGGTTACTCCTGGCTATGTGCTCAGAAATCACCCCTGGCTTGGGAGGACCATATGGGACACCGGGGGATCGAACCGCGGTCCATCCGCTTGCAAGGCAGACACCTAACCTGTAGCGCCACCTTCCCGGCCCCAAGGTTGGTTTTCTTTGCTTTGCTTTTCCCCCATTGCCTTTTCATCTGGCTTTTTTTCTCCTCCCCTTGGGGAGTAGGGCTTTTTTGTTTTGTTTTGTTTTTAATCTCAATAAATGCTAGTCTGGAACTGCCATCTAGGCTTGGGGTTCCACGTGGTGGAGTAACTGGCTTGTGAGTGAGCGAACAGCTTGCAGTGTGAGTTTTTCTGGCCTGCTAAATCTTCTTTTTTTTTTTAATAAATTATCTTTATTTAAACACCGTGATTACAAATATAATTGTAGTTGTATGATTACAGTCATGTAAAGAACACCCCCCTTCACCAGTGCAGGATTCCCACCACCAATTTCCCAGATCTATCTACTCCCCACCCCACCCACACCTGTACTCGAGACAGGTGTGGATTATTTCTTGAGGAATAATTGCTATCCAGACCAGCGGTCTCTTATCCTCTGGATAGGGAGCATGGGTTTCCCTCTTTCCCTCTGGGGATTGGAGAACGCACAACCTTTCATTCAGTAAGAAGGGATCCTGGCAGGAAATCAGGAAGCCGAGCTGGGGTTCTGAGGTTTCCGGTGGGTGAAATAGGAACCCAGGCCCAGCCCAAGGGGAGAGGAGCAAATCTCTCAGGGTCTGGATGCCTGTAAAATGCATGCCTTTTTGTAAGGAAAATGACAGGTTTCCTCAAGAGGTGTCTGTATATCATTTTGTTTTATTTTTACTTTTGGGGTCACATCTGGACTGACCCCTGGCTTTGTGCTCAAAAGTCACTCCTGGCAGGGTTCAGTGCTGTGATCAAACCTGGGCCAGCCTACATGCAAGACAAGCATCTTATCTCCTTACTCACTCGCTGTCTCTCTCTGGATCTTGATTTATTTATTTTTATTTTTTATTTTTTATGTGGTTTTTGGGTCACACCCGGCAGTGCTCAGGGGTTATTCCTGGCTCCATGCTCAGAAATTGCTCCTGGCAGGCACGGGGGACCATATGAGACGCCGGGATTCGAACTGATGACCTTCTGCATGAAAGGCAAACGCCTTACCTCCATGCTATCTCTTCGTCCCGATTTTTTTTATTTAAGTTAGAAAAGACAAGATGAAGCACTGATAGCACTGAGGGGAGGGCGTCATATTCCTTGCAATGGCCGACCCGGGTTCCATCCCCAGCATCCCATGTCATCCCCAAACACTGCCAGGAGTGATTTCTGATTGCAGAGTCAGGAATAAGCCCTGAACTCTGATGGGTCTAGCCCAAAACCCAAAAAGAAAAGAAGATTGAAGCTTGTTGGAAAAGAAAAGAAGCTTGAAGGGAGAGAGTGCAGGAGGGAGTACATGACCACTACCTTGCTCTAAGAAGGCGGGATGAGCTTCTCTCTCTCTCTCTCTCTCTCTCTCTCTCTCTCTCTCTCTCTCTCTCTCTCTCTCTCTTTTTCTCTCTCTCTCTCTCTCTCCCTCTCCTCTCCTCTCTCCTCTCTCCACTCTCCTCTCTCTCTCTCTCTCTCTCTCTCTCTCTCTCTCTCTCTCTCTCTCTCTCTCTCTCTCTCTCTCTCTCTCTCTCTCTCACAGCAGATACTACCTGTCACCTGCTTTATCACACCCAGGACAGAATAGAACCATTCAGTTGGGTGTGTGGCATTTTTGTGTCTTTTGGACATGAGTCTGTGGGCACTCTTGAACCTTCTAAGTTGTTTCCAACACTGCTCATTTGCATTTGGGAGGACAAGCCTACGCCCACCAACTCCAGCCTGTTCCAAGTCAGCCCCTGATGAGGTTGACTGATGGAGGGATGGAGGATGAAGCCTTGGGCTGACTTGCAACACAGCCCAGTTCCCTCGCCTGTCGTTATTGTAGTAACTCAGCCACCTCAGCCTTGGGGTTAGCACACCTGTTTTCGGTGTTCAGAGGTGCCCATGACTGTGGAGTTGACTAAAATTTCATACTTTGGTCACAATCATGCTGTGTACATGTGGGAGTCAGTACTGGCTCCCTCCCAGGCTTGCCTCGTGATCCTCAAGCACTGCTGTGATGAGTTCCCCATTTCTAGTGTTTTCATTTGGGGAACATGCTCAGGCCAATGTCAGAAAAACCATTTGGAAGAAATAACATCCGGGACTAGAGAGATGGTACAGTGGGTATGGTGCTTACCTTGCATGGGACCAACCCAGGTTCAATTTCTTATACCCCAAGAGGGGGAGGGTCCCTTGGGCCTCTCCAGGAGTGATCCCTGAGTATTAAACCAAAAATCAGACCTGAGCGCACCTGTGGATGGCCCAAAAACAAAAAGAAAGAAAAGGATGGGGCCAGAATGATAGCATAGGAGGTAAGGCATTTATTTGCTTTGCATGTGGACAACCCAGCATCCCATATAGCCCCCCAAGCCTGCCAGAAATGATTTCTGAGCATAAAGCTAAGAGTAACCCCTGAGTGCTAAAGGGTATGGCCCAACCCTAACCCTAACTCCAACCCTAACCATTCCCTCCCCCCCCAAAAAAAAAAAATAAGGAAAGGAAAGTAATGTTATCTAAGCTGAGGACTGAAGGTTGGAAGGAGGAGGGAACTGAGAAAATACCAGGCTCATATCCCTAAGCCAGGAAAGGAACCAGGCCTCTTTGGGAAGCCAGAAAAGGGGCTGTGCAGCTGAGGTGGGAGAAACTCAGGAAGCTCTGGTGGGCCTGGCTTGACTTGCTATTTATCCCTTTGTTGTGAGAAGACCAGAGTGAATTGTGGCACTTTGGTGACTCAGACTGGTGTGCGGCCTGCTTGTCAGACAATTCCCTTTTCCTTTGCAGTTTTTCTTTCTCCTGAGGCTGATGTTCTTGCCTGGCAGGTATGAGACCTGGCAATGATGGTGTTGGTGATGGTGATAGTGATAAAATGCCTCCCCAGGTAAACCATTGTTTTTTATATCCCTCAAGGAAGAAGATGGAAGGTGAATCGAGCAGCCTAGAAGGACTCAGGGCTGTGTTTGACAAGAAGAAGAAAAAGAAACAAAAGAAGAAGCAGCAGGATTCCACGGGGGAGCCACTCTCCCAGGGTGTCTCCAGACACCCCATTGTGCCAGGGGAACAGTCCTGGGATGTTAGGAAGAAGAAGAAGAAAAAGAAGAGGAAGAGGGAGTCCCCGCCTCACTCATCCCCACTCCCAGAATCAGAACTCAACCCCGAGTCTGGGGCTCCCCGCAAAAAGAAAAGGAAAAGTGCCTTTGGGGTGGACGCGGAAACAGGAGTTATGTACGTCCTGGTGGACAGAGAAAACATTGAGAACGTGCCCAAGAATTTCCGGAAGAACACTGATGTCATCTATGTGGACGTGAGCAAGACCCGCCAGGCCTCCTCGGGGCCCCTAGCCTGGGAGTCCCCCACTGCAGCCGCTCAGAAGGAGCCCGAGAAACCGCATCATCTGGCCAAGAAGAAAAAAAAGAAACGGCCTCGTGATATGGTGCTGGAGAGCCCCTGGAGTGTACCCCAGGAAAATGACAGAGTTCAGGACAGCCCACCGTGTACACCCCCCCATGCATCTTGCAGTGTGATGTGGGAGAGCCTGAGCACCCCCACCCCCCAGCAGCTGAGAGAATCCTGCGTGTCCAAAACTCCACCAGAACGGCAGGACAGAAAGAAAGTGAAGAAAAAAAAGGCCCAGACTCTCGATACCCCGAACCCCCAGGTTTTGGGAAGCAGGTGCCTGGAGACTGAGCCAGTAGCCTCTGTGGAGGCAGCCACAGAGGGCAGCACTGAGTTTGGCCGCTGGAAGAAAAAGAAGAAGAAGAAGAAAAAGAAAAGGAAGTCACAGGCTGCTGGAGAGGATGTGGGGGGACCTGCATCCCAGCTGAGCCCCAGTACCCAGGACCCGCCCTCAGAGTCTGAGGGAGGCAGCAGAACAGTGGGGGTGGAGGAAAGCACTGGGTCCAGGCTAGAAGAAGAGCCATCCAGGTAACCAGGAGAGGATTCTAGCCCACCAGAGTCTGTGCCTCAGCAGCTGGGAGCCCAGGGACTAGAGGATCTCAGGGGGTCCCAGGGACAGAGGCCAGGACACAATACCCAGTAAAGCCAGGGCCTCTTCCTCCTCCCTCTTTCCTTCTTCCCTAACTCCTTTCTTTCTCCCTCCTTTCCTTCCTTTTTTCTTTGTTACCACCTTCTTTCCACACTCCCTTTCCTCCTTCCCTTCCTCCTTTTTCTCCCTTTCTTTCTTCCTCTTTCTCCTTTCTTCTTCCTTCACTCCCTTCCCTTTCCCTCCTTCCCTCCTTATTCTTTCCTGTTTTTTTTCGTTTGTTTTTGGGCCACACACAAAAACTTGCATTCAGAAATCATCACTCCTGGCAGGCTCAGGGGACATATGGGATGCCGAGAATCAAACCCAAGTTCATCCATGATTGGTCATGTACAAGGCAAACACCCTACCACTGTGCTATCTCTCCAGCCCCTCCCTCCTTATTCTTTCCCTTCTTTTCCTCCTGCCTCTTTCTCACCCCTCATTCCCTCTTTCCTCCTTTTCTCTTTCTCCTCCCTTCCTCCTTTCTCACTCCTCATTCCCTTCTTCACTTCCTCTTTCCCTCCTTTTTTCCTCTCTTCTTCCTCCTCTCTCGCCTCCCTGGGATGAACTGAAGTGGGGCTTAGACACCTGTGGCCAAAAACAAACAAACCCACTTCAATTAGAGTTTTCACTCATAAATTTAAAGAAGGTCCTGGGCATTATGATGTAAGTAAGCTTCTTGTCTAAAAAATACAGGATCTTTTCAACTAATTCATCTTGGTCCTATTTTCCTCAGTGAGCTAGTGAATTAGTTCACTTAAAAGAAGTTTGGTTGGGGCTGGAGAGATAGCATGGATATAAGGCGTTTGCCTTGCATGCAGAAGGACGGTGGTTCGAGTCCCAGCATCCCATTTGGTCCCCCGAGCCTGCCAGGAGTGATTTCTGAGTGTAGAGCCAGGAGTAATCCCTGAGCGCTGCCAGGTGTAACCCAAAAACCAAAAAAAAAAAAAGAAGTTTGGTTATTTTAGTAGCTGGTCTATGGGAGGTCCTTCTTCATTGGTATTGGTGTGGTTGTGGGGACACTCCTGTGACCCTATTGAGTCCTATATTCAGAGGTATTTCCAGAACCCTGATGAGAGACAGATGTGTTCTTTTCTGGTTACACTATGGCTTCTGAAAGGCCTTTTTGTTTGTTTTGTTGTGTGACCATACCCAGCAAGCCTCAGGGGTTCCTCCTGGCTCTGCACTCTGGGATCCCTCTTGACAGGGACACCATATGGGATGCTTGGGATTGAACCTGGGTCATCTGTGTGCAAGACAAGTGCCCTTCCTGCTACCCTATCTTTCTGACCCAACTCCCTGAAAATAATAGTGAAAAAATCTAAAATAGGGGCCGCAGTAGTGGCGTGGAGACGCCTTACCACAGTTTGATCCCTCAGCATCCCATATAGTCCCTCAAGCCAGGAGTAACCTCTGAGCGTCACCGGGTGTGGCCAAACAAAACAAAACAAAATCTAAAATAATGTGTGGAAACCCTGGTGGAAATAAGGGTTAAGGTGTCACATTCACTTCCTGTGCAGCTTCAGGGGTGTACTCTGATCGAGATCTAAGTGGGGCCAAAGTTACAGTACAGCAGGAAGACTCTTGCCTTGCACACAGCAAACTCATGTTCGATCCCCTAAACCCCAGAGGGTTTCCTGAGCAGAGTCAGGAGTGAGCCTTGAGCGCTGCCATGTGTAGTGTAAAGGACACATAATTAAGATCCCAACAGGACCTCTTTTTTTGTATGCTTTGGGGCACACCTGGCAGTGCCCAGAGCTTATTCCTGTCCCTACGCTCAGGAATCACCCTTGGCAGGCTCCAGGAACCCAATGGATTGCTACGAATTGAACCCGGTTGGCCATGTGCAAGGAAAACACCCTCCCCATTGTGCTACCACTTCTGGCCCCACAAACGGGTCTTTTAGCTCGAATGCCCTCTAGCCTGCGTGAGATCCACTGGCAGGGTGCCAGGGCTCATTTGGGTCCTCAGGATCTAATGGTGACCGTCCCTGTGTCCTCCCAGCCCCAGGTCACAGCTTGAGCCCGAGAGAGAAAGATCCACAGGCGTAGCTGGCGGCAACAAGAGCAGGTACCTCGCAGAACATTCCCAAGACTTGGGTGACTCGGACGTGGACCTGGGCTCGGCTGTGAGGCAGCTGCAGGAATTCATCCCCAACATCAGGGACCGGGCGGACACCACGATTAAGCGGATGTACCGCGACGATCTGGGGCGCTTTAAGGAGTTCAAAGCCCAAGGTGAAGCTTCCACCGCCAACCGCTACCCCCTGGCTTCTTGCTTGAACAGGCAGCAGGTACTTTCCTGGGGGGTGCCAAGACCCCCAGACAGCTGCCCTAGGAGGACCGGAGGGTGGCTGGATGAAAACAAGCCAGGTATGAAGTGAAAGCAGGATCTAGGAGAGTAGTGACTTCCCCAGAAGTGTAGCCTTTTCCAGGACAGTGACCTACGTGCAGGTGAGCCAGACTCCAACCAGGGTCACCCTGCATTTCACTGTTCTAGGAACGTCCCAGAAAGCTGATTGAATTAGGAATCAGGAGAGTAGGGTTTGATCCCTCTCCCTACCAAGAAAATGCCCAGTGGCAGAAGGAGAGAGAGTACTATGAGGCGCTTACCTGGCATACATATGACTGATCTGGGCTCAATCCTCAGTCCCACCTCTGTTCCTCAGAGCCCCACTGGGAGTGACCCCTGAACACCATCAAGTGTGGCCCCCCCAAAAGACCAACAAAACCCCCTCAACTCATAGTGCAGGATCTGTAGGGTAATCACGTTTTCCTTGTTACAGTGTAGGTTGAAATTTTTACCTAAAATGTAGCTAAATAAGGGCCAGGGATATGACTCAGAGGTAAAGAACATGCATTTGTGAGACCTGGGTTTGGTTCCTGGCATCCCCACAGACAGTGAAATAAAAGAGAGAGAAAAATGAGGTGCCTAATGCAGTCAGCACAGTGCAGCTAAGAGAGCTTTGAAAGGACAGAGTGTACAGGCTAGAGGCCTGGTGCCCTGAGGGTCCTGGTGGGTATCCCTGCCCATGCCTGCCAGTTAACACCTTGCCATTTGATTGTAAAAGCATCAGTAATGGGGCATATGTGCCTTTATTTTTATTTATATATTTATTTGGTTTTGGGGCCACACCCAGTGGTGCTCAGAGGTTACTCCTGGCTCTATGCTCAGAAATCACTCCTGGCAGGCTCCATGGACCATGTGGGATGCTGGGAATCGAACCAGTCGACCGCTTGCAAGGCAAATGCCCTGCTGCTGTGCTATCACTCCAGCCCCCACAAATGTGCCTTTAAATATATATATATTTTGGTTTTTATATATTTTTATATATTTTTTAAATATATATATATATTGGTTTGTTTTGGGTTGGGACCAAACCCAGCGGTACTTGGGGCTTACTCCTGGCTCTGCACCCAGGAATTACTTCTGACAGTCCTTGGAGGACCATAGTGGGTGCTGGGGATCACACTTGCCTCACTTATTATCCAGCCCCAAGGTGCAATTTTTTTTGGGGGGGGGGTCACACCCGGCTGTGCTCAGGGGTTACTCCTGGCTCTGTGCTCAGAAATCACTCCTGGCAGGCTCAGGGGACCATATGGGATGCCGGATTCGAACCACTGACCTTGTGCATGAAAGGCAAATGCCTTAGCTCCATGCTATCTCTCCCACCCCAAGGTGCAACTTTTAATGCAGAAAACTGTTGCCCTGAAAGCGAGGCGGGCAGGGTTGCCACAGAAAAGGCCTCCTTGGACTTCGGTGATGGGGATGCTTTAAGAGAAAAGTGGTACCTTCGACAGCGCTGAAGGAGGTGCCCAGTGGGGGTCAGTTCAGCTTGGGGTCGCTATGCAGGATTGTTAAATGTGGATAGATGCCCAGAGCAGGGTCTTGTCCTTCACTGACAAACTTACAGACATACTGTTGTTTTTCTCCTTGCACCCGACCTGTCTGTCCCAGGTGTCACTATCAAATTTGGCAAGTTCTCCGCCAAGGAAAATAAGCAGCTGGAGCAAAATGTGCATGAGTTCCTGGCGCTGACAGGCATCGAGAGCGCGGAAAAGCTGCTGTACACAGACCGGTATCCCCAGGAAAAGTCAATGATTACCAAACTGAAAAGGAAATACTCCTTCCGGATGCACATAGGTGATTCCTCACCCTTCTGGGCACAGACTGATACTTTCAGCCCTGCCCTGGCTATGCCCCGCCCCTTCTGGGTGCCTATTTGGTTTATGCAGCTCTGCTCTGCCCACGCCCATCTCCTTCGGTGCTTAGTGGCCAGTTCAACCCCTGCCCTTCTGGGGACATGTTGGTGGATTTAGTCCCACCCTGACAATGCCCATCCTTTTTGCATGCACATTGGTACTTTTTTCCTGGCCCTGGCATGCCCTCTTCTTCCTGGCCCTGGCACGTCTTCTCCTGAATGCCCATTGGTGAGATCTGTCCAGACCACATATCCCCACGCCCCCATCCTTAGATAAGCGCCAGGACGCACCACACGATGGTGCAGACCGGAACAGAACGTTGCCCAAACTCCTGGGGCTCCGAGCACCTACCCGCATTTAAGGAGTTTGAAATGTGTTGTCTGCTCACTAAAGTGTTTGCAGGTTTTATGGGCAAACCTCCTCTTCCTCTTTCCTGCTAGTGATGGTGCTGGTTGGGCTCCCTCCTCTGGCCTGTTTTGTGCTTGTGTGGGCTTTGCACATATATTTGGCTTTAGATGGAGGGGATTTGGGCCACACCCAGCAGTGCTCAGGGCTTACTCCTGGCAGCTCAGAGAACCATGTGGGTGGCAGGAAATGAACCTGGGCCCACTGTGTGCAAGGCAGGCACCCAGTTTGCTGTTCTCTCTCTCAGGCCCAGAAACCTTGCTTTTGTTTTTTTTGCTGTTTGTTTGGATGGTTGATTTTGGTTTTGGTTTTTTGATTTCTTTGTTTTTTGAGTCACACCCGGTGAAGCTCAAGGGTTACTCCTAGCTCTGCACTTAGAAATTGTTCCTGACAGACTCAGGGAACCATATGGGATGGCAGGATTCAAACCACCTTCTGTCGTGGATCGGCAGCATGCAAGGCAAATGCCCTCCTGCTATGCTATCCCTCTGGCCCCAGGCCCAGAACCCTTGCATCATGACTGAGATCATGGCGCAAGTTACTCAGCTCATAAGGGTCTTTCCCACTAATCCAGCAGAGCAGAATTTGGAATTGCTTGCTATACTAGGTGCTTTGAGCACTGGCTCTGTGAGGAAATGGGCCACGATGACATCCAATGAGCCTGTGGTAGCCTCTGTCCAGCTATCCTCCAAGGACCTTCCAAGCTGTTGGAAGGGGTTGCTCTGGACTCTGAGGATACTGTGCTGGTGCTTCTTACCCTGCTCTGTGCTTCTCTCGCTGTCTTCCCCCTGATTTTAGGGAAAGACATTGCCCGGCCTTGGAAACTTGTCTACTACCGAGCCAAGAAGATGTTTGACGTCAATAATTACAAAGGCAGGTGAGTGTCTAGACCTGGCGCTTGGAGAGGGAGGGCAGCTGCACCCCTGCAGCCACACTCACAACTGTCGGTGAGACACAAATAGATGGTAATGGGGAATGTGTGAAAGTTCAGGTTGTGTCTTTAAAGCTAATTGAGAGAGAGACAGAGACAGAGACAGAGAGAGACAGAGGAGAGAGGGAAGGAGGGAGAGGGGAGAGAGAGGGAGAGGGAGAGGGAGGGAGGGAGGATTAAGTCAATCATGAACAGCTTTGTATCTGTACATCTCATGGTGATTCAGTTAAAGACTTAATTTAAAAGAAAGGCTGGGGGCCTGGAGAGATAGCACAGCGGCATTTGCCTTGCAAGCAGCCGATCCAGGACCAAAGGTGGTGGGTGGTTCGAATCCCGGTGTCCCATATGGTCCCCCGTGCCTGCCAGGAGCTATTTCTGAGCAGACAGCCAGGAGTAACCCCAGAGCATCGCCGGGTGTGGCCCAAAAACCAAAAGCCAGTTTCTTGGCACCCTCCCTGCTCTACTCACAAACTTGCAGCTGGGTGCTCATGGCTCACTGCCTGCTGGCCCCTCATAGGTACAGCCCAGGCGAGGAGAGGAAGTTGAAGGCCTACCACTCTCTGCACGGGAATGACTGGAAGAAGATTGGCGAGATGGTGGCACGCAGTAGTCTCTCAGTTGCCCTCAAGTACTCCCAGATCAGCAGTGGTGAGTGCAGCATGGGGCCTGTGCCCCGCTTCTGGCAAGACCTTCTCCTGAGAGTCCTGTCTGCTCTGGGTCTCCATAAGATGGGATACATGGCCCAGAAGTCTGAGCAGTGGTTTTCATGGAAGATATTCCATCCCCATCACCCTGTAGAGTCCCCTGAGCACAGAGACAGGAGTAAGCCCTGATGTCTGTTGGGTGTCGTCCAAAAGCAAAACACAGAAAAAAAATTTTTACACTCAGTTTTTGGGGAGAAGAAGGTGGATTGGGTCACACCTAATGATGTTCAGGGCTCTTTCCTGGCAGGGTCTTGGGAGACCATATCTGGTACTGGGAGATCAAATCTGGGATGGCTGTGTGCAAGGCCAGTGCCTGTTCTGTGTGCAAGCCACCAGCCTTTCTTCACTAGACTCATTATCTGTGGTCCTCAGCGCCCCACTCCCATGCCACCTTACCATACCAGTGCATATTTCTCCACAGTGCCTCGTTCTGCTCTCCCAGAGTTCATGCCTTCCCCTAGGGCCACTCTACTGAATATTAATGGTGCTGGAAGTCTAACCTGGGGCCTCATGTAGGCAAGGCAGGTGTCATGCCCCTGAGCTGCACCCTCAGCCCTCAAGGTCATTCTCTGTGATTTGTGTTCTGAACATTTGAGCAAAGCATCTGCAGATAGTGCGAGTGCTTCAGAAGAGCCATTGCCTTTCATTGCCGAGTTTCCACTGTGTTCCATGGCAGCGTTTGGCCCATGGGCTGGGTCCAGAAGTGGGTGGAGAAGCATCTCTCATGTCTCTGTCCTTGTGTCTCTAGAAAGAAACCACGGTACTTGGAGTAAAGAGGAAACTCAGAAGCTCATCAAAGCCGTGGAAGAATCTATCCTGAGGAAAATGTCTCCCGAAGAGCTGAGGGAGGTAGACTCTGAACTCCAGGAGCACCCTGAGCGCCGCCTGTCCATCGTGCGGGAGAAGCTGTACAAGGGCATCCCGTGGGTGGAAGTGGAGGCGCGAGTGCAGACCAGGAATTGGATGCAGTGCAAAAGTAAGTGGTAAGTCTACGGGCTCCTAAACCACCTGGTTGAGGTGGCTATTTGCTGCTGCTAGAGGGATGCAAAGTCCTAAGGCTAGAGGAGGGGCCCCAGGGAAAGCAGTCTGAGGGTGCTCTCTGGTTCTCCACTCCCTTCCAGGCAGACTTCACTGCATGCTCAACTTCTCCCTCATTCCACTGCTCATAAAAACTGGAACTTTTTTTTTTTACAGTGCTGGTGGTGGGGGTGAGTGGGTAAATGTTGGATCTACACCTGGCAGTTCCCCGGGGACTATCTGAGGGGCCTGGGATCAGACAAGGGTTGACTGTGTGCAAAACAACTCTTTTGAGTCTTTTGTTCTTTTGTTACAGTGTTTGGGGACATATATTGATTACATTATGGGGACTTTTTTTTTTCTCTTGTTTTTTTGAAGCCACACTTGGCAATGCTCAGGGGTTACTTCTGGCTTTGCATTCAGGAATTATTCCTGGCAGACTCAGGGAACCCTGTAGGATTCCTAGAATTTAACCCAGGTCAGCTGTGTGCAAGGCAAGCACCTTACCCTCTCTCTGTTCTATCGCTCTGGCCCCTGTTCTTATTTATTTATTTATTTTGTTTTGTGGGCCACACCTGCCAGCGCTCAAGGGTTAATCCTGGTTCTGGACTCAGAAATCGCTCCGGCAGGCTAAGGAGACCATATGAGTTGCCGGGAATCAAACCCAGGTTCGTCCTGTCTCGGCCATATGCAAGGCAAATGCCCTACTGCTGGGCTATCTCTCCAGCCCCTGGCCCCTATTTTTAAAGAGGTCATGGTGATAGTACAGCAGGTTGGGCATTTGCCCCTTATGTGGCTGACTTGGGTTTGATTTTCAGCACCCTTATCCCCTGAGCCCCACTTGAAGTGATCCCTGAGCACTGCCGGTGTGGTCCCAATACATAAGACCAAAACAACAGCTGCCAGAGAGATGGCCTCAGGATCTGAGCACTGCTTTTAAGGAGCCACGTTTGAGTCCCTGCTCCCATCTCTTCCCTCCCCCCAAAACTTTGAAGATGACTCAAGTAGCAAATCTCAGAATAAATAAGAACTCCAAAGCCAGCCTGAAAAACCACCCCTCCCAATCCCAGATTATATCAGATTGACTACACAATGTAGACCAGCTGGTCATGCTGGCCTTGTGAGGCTGTGCAGACACAGCGAGGTCATACAGGCACGATGAGATTGTGTGAGCATGTTCACTTAAAGACAAGCTGGCCCAGGAGAGCAGGACTGAAGGCAGCACTGTAGCTTGGTGTCAGTGGTCTAGGACCCAACATGCAAATCCTTGAGGAGGAGCCTCTGTTCCTCACGTTCCTTTATGAAGTATTTTGTTCATTTGTGGGGATTTTTTAGGGGGGCACACTCAGCGGTGCTCAGGACTCTGTGCTCAGGGCTCTCTCCAGGCAGGGTATGGAGTCAAACTCCTTATGGGAGTACAACTCAGGTCAGCCACATGCAAGACAGTTGACTCACCCACTATACTGTGATGGCTTATACTTATTAACTGATGACATCTTATACTGTCTTATCTCTCTAGCACAACCAGTACTTTTTAATCTTTGTTTTATTTTATTTACATGTTTTGGGGTCCATATCCAGTGGTACTCAGGGCTGATGGCTGGCAGGGCTCGTGAACCATGGGGGGCACTGGAGATGGCTCCTGAGTTAGACATGTGCAGGACAAGCCCCCTCCCTACTATGCTGCTATCTCTTGGGCCCTTCAATGTCAGTGACGGCAGCTGCTCTCAAGGGTGGGAAATTCGGGATGAGCTGCAGGAGAGAGAGAGAGAGTAGCTCTGGCTGAGGGAGACTGAGGTGAGCAGCATTGACTCTTGTCTATTCCTACAGGATGGAAATCCTCACCAAGAGGATGACGAATGGGCAGCGAGTGTACCAAGGGGCCAACGCACTGCAGGCCAAGGTCAACCTTATTGAGAGGTAAGGGAGGAGAGAGCTGTGACTCAGTGGGCAGGACACCTGCCTTGCACATGGCCAACCCAGGTTCAATTCCCAGCACCCCATAGGCTTTCCCTAGCACTGCCGGGAGTAAGCCTGGGGTTGGGAGGATAGGGAGAGGAAGAAGAAAAGAAAAAATAGGAGGGAGGGAAAGAGAGGGAGGGGGGGGAGGGGGGAGGGAGAGAGATATGGAGGGAATTATTCCCATAAGCCCTAGCCCTAGAATGGATGTCCTTGTCCTGGATCTTTGGATGTTGCATTCCTAAACCAGCCCTTGACCTTTTGTCCATTGCTGGAAACACACACAGAAGCTGCCTGTCTGCAGAAGTGTGGTGCTTCCTGCAGAGAAAGTAGTTTAGAGTGTCACAGTGCTGATGTCTTCCTACTCTTTGCCATACCCCACGGTCCATGAAAATGACCCTGATGTTCCCTTGACTTTTATGGAGCTGGAGAGATCAAGCAGGGGCAGGTTGTGGGCCTGTTACAGCCACTCCAGTTCAGGCCTGGTACCACAAATACAGCTGAGTGTGGCAGGAGGACCCCTGCCCCAATAAGAGAAAAGTCCACATTCAGGGATAGAGCGGTGGCTCCCAGGGTTGTTGTTTGATGCATATTCAGTATGAGAGACTCAGGATTCATTCCCAGCACTGCATGTTCCCTGTCTCCCCCAGGATTGCCTTGCAGGAACCCCCTCCCCCCCAAAAAACCTTCATTTATTCTCATAGGTTGTACAAGGTCAATGTGGAAGATGCTAATGAGATCGATTGGGAAGACCTGGCTAGTGCCATTGGGTAAGACCTTGTTCACTGTTAACCTCACTCAGCAGTCTAGTTTATGGGACGCAGTAGGGAGGCACCCCCTGTGGGACTCGGGGCTTTCACCTTGTTCTGCAGGTGGTCTTGGGGGGTCACCTCTGGCAGGGCTGAAGGAACTATATGGGGTGGCAGGGATCAAATCCAGGTTGGTCATATCCAGTACAAGTGCCCTCTTGTCTATCTGTTTGTTCCCAGTAAGTCTCTTGTTTTTTTTTGTTTTTTTTTGGGGGGGGGCCATACCTGGTGGTACTCAGGGGTTACTCCTGGCTCTGCACTCAGAAATTGCACCTGGCAGGTATGCTGGGGATTGAACCTGATTCGATTGTGTGCAAGGCAAATGCCCTACCGCTGTGATATCACTCTGGCCCCGACCAGTAAAGTCTTAATAAAGGGCTGCTGTGTGGATTTTACAGAGCAGAGCTGGAATCCACGCGGCATGTGAATTTCTGTGTAAATGGTAGTTAAAATTTATCACTTTGGGGCTGAAGTGATAGTACTGTGGGGAGGGTACTGGCCTTGTATGTAAACAATCCAGGTTCAATACTCTGCTTCCAATATGGTCCCTGAGCCTGTCAGTAGTGATTCCTGAATAAACCCTGAGCATTACCGGGTGTGGCCAAAAAAAAACCCAAAACACTTGGCAGAATACAATGAGGTTCCTCCATGATGGCACTATGACAGGAGGGCTCTTGCTTTGTATGGGGCAGATCTGGAAATAGGACTTTTCAGGCTAGTCCAATAATGCAGTAGGAAAGGCTCTTGCCCTGCACCCAGCCTACCTGGACCTGATCCCCAACATCCCATATGGACCCCAGCCTGTCAGGAGTGATTCCTGAATACAGAGCCAGGAGTAACTGCTAAGCACTGCTGGGTGTGGGATTTTTTTTTTTTAATTAAAAAGTTTAGGGATTGGGGCCGGAGAGATAGCATGGAGGTAAGGCGTTTGCCTTTCATGCAGGAGGTCATCGGTTCGAATCCCGGCGCCCCATATGGTCCCCTGTGCCTGCCAGGAGCAATTTCTGAGCCTGGAGCCAGGAATAACCCCTGAGCACTGCCAGGTGTGACCCAAAAACCAAAAAAAAAAAAAAAAAAAAAAAAAGTTTAGGGACAGCGGTGGCGCAAGTGTCTGCCTTGCACGCACTAGCTTAGGACGGGCCACAGTTCCATCCCCTGTGTCCTATATAGTCCCCCTAAGCCAGGAGCGATTTCTGAGTGCATAGTCAGGAGTAAACCCTGAGAGTCACCAGGTGTGGCGAAAAACAAAAAAAATGTTTGAATTTTAAAAACATTAAAAAAAATCTTTGGCCTTGGTCCATATTAGGGTTTTGGGGGTGCACCAGCACTGCTCTGGTGCTATTCAAGGCCCTTGATGCCATGCTGGAGCTTGAGCATGGTCTCAAGCAAGTTCCATCTATGCTGGACTTTCTCCTCAGCCCTGAAATTGGGCTTTAGAAGCCCCTCCCCCATTCCTCTGCCAGTCCCACTGTAGTGCTAACCATTGAAATGCCTGATTTCACTGTCAGATTTGGAGATTTAGGCCTCACTTTCCCACCTCTAAAGTGAGGGGAAGAACTGCAATCCCCTCATTGTTGCAGAATGTCTGGCACTCTTCTGTGTACGTGTGTGTGCGTGCTCGGGCATGCTTCTAATAGACTGGTGGCTTCTCATGCACCCTATTGGGGATGTACATGTATGTTCAGGCCCCTGCATCTCAGACCCCACCTTCCCAAGTGTCCTTGCTCCCTAATGTGGAGAGCTCCACACCCCTTTCATCTGGCGCTCCCCTTTTCTCCCCTCAAGTGATGTCCCTCCGTCCTACGTTCAGACCAAATTCTACAAGCTAAAGGCCACCTGTGTTCCCTTTTGGCAGAAGAAAACTTTTCCAGGTCAGTGTTTTTGGGACTTAAGTGGCAGCTACTGTGGTGGGGCTTCCATCCCTCCACCCCCCGCCCCCAGTGAATCCTCCACCTATAAATCATCCTTGTGAACCCTCCCTCGTCAGTCTTCCCTGAATACTACCCCGAGTCTCCCCCCCCAATGAATCTGCCCCCTGTGAGCCCTTCCCTCTTGAATCCTCCCCCCTGAATCCGTGAATTCTGTTGGCTTTGGAGCTTGTGGGTTTGCCAGGGCTGGCACTGAACAGCCCCCTGGCTCCCAGAGTCATCTCCAAACTCAACTCAGCAGAATCAGCGGGACCCTCTCCACAGGCCACAGGCTTGGAGTACACCCGTAGGTCCAGCTGACTCTGAACTCTTGCATTGGTTGCCCAGAAATCCCGCAGACCATTGGCCTGGGTCTCATCCTTGGAGATGGGCCCACACTATGTGGAGGGCTTCTTGGAGTGATGGAGTAACACCTGGTTTCTGAGGGTCATTGCTGTTTCTCCACAGAAATCATAGACCATCTTTACAAAGTCACTCTCCCTCTGCTGAAGGAAAAGCTGGAGAAGGTGATGGAGAAAAGAGGCGCCGAAATCCAGAGTCCTGCAGTGCCCAAGCCAACCTTCCACTTCCAGGATATCTTCTATTATGCCGACGACAGCGAGGGGGATGAGGGGGACAAGGGGACTGAGTGCAGCTGAGGATGGTGTGTCAGGACAGTGAGGAGTCAAGGTGACCAGGCTAGTGCTTTCTCCTCGTTATTCTAGAGCCGCTCATCTGTCTGTCTGCATGTGTGTCGGCAAAGCTATTCTTGTGACTGGTGTTTACTGAAGAATGTTCAGAGGCCAGATGTGCCTTGTCAGTGTAAGACATTGCTGGGACAAATGTGCAAAAGAAAGGAAGCAGCAGGCATAATCTCCCAGCATTTCTGCCAATAAAAGTGTTCTCTCAGGGCCCATAACAATAGCACAGCGGGGAAAGTGTTTGCCTTGCACAAAGCTGACCCAAGTTTGATCCCCTCATTCCATAGGGTCCCCTGAGCCTGCTGGGATTGATTTTTGAGCACCACCAGGTGTGACCCAAAAAGCCAAAAATAAAACAGTGTCTGCTTCTTAAAGTGGTGGAACATGTTCTGAACCTCTTTTGGGGGCTTAAGTCTGTGTCCTCAGGGGCACAACGGGTGCACAGGACTTTGATCATTGGGTCTTAGACATGAGGGCACACAGGACTTTTCTCACAGGGACTCAGCTGGCACAAAGGTATATAGGACTTTCTCATGGGACTCACAGATACCAGGGCTCACAGTACTTAATCACAAAGCCAATCATACATCTTGTATCTGACATTTTGGTGAGAAGGGTGGGTGGGACTTGGGCACCTGCAGCTCCTTGGCCTTTGCTTGGCTCCCTCATGTGCGGGTCTCACCTTCCTTGGTGGGAGTCTGGGGTGTAGAGACGTGCCTGGACCAGGATGGACTTCCAGGGATAGGCATTGGCTTGTCCGGTTGGGTGGGAAACACTGGAGCCAAGCCTGAACCCACCCAGAGACAAACAGGCTCCTTCCAGCTCCTGTCGGTGACTGTGGGACTCAAGAGACTATTGCAGCTTCATAGATTTTTAATTTTTCACAGAAATAAATGTTGTTGGCCGGAAAGATAGCACAGTGGGGGGTGGGGGGGCAGAGCGGTGGTGCAAGCGGTAAGGCATCTGCCTTGAGCGCACTAACCTAGGACCCCTGGCATTCCATATAGTCCCCCAAGTCAGGGGCGATTTCTGAGTGCATAGTCAAGAGTAACCCCTGAGCATCACCAGGTGTGACCCCCCCCCTAAAAAAGATAGCACAGCGGTGTTTGCCTTGCAAGCAGCCGACCCAGGACCAAAGGTGGTTGGTTCGAATCCCGGTGTCCCATATGGTCCCCCATGCCTGCCAGGAGCGATTTCTGAGCAGACAGCCAGGAGTAACCCCTGAGCATCGCCGGGTGTGGCCCAAAAACCCAAAAACCCAAAAACCCAAAAAAAAAAAAAAAAAGATAGCACAATGGGAAGGGTGCTGGCCAGGATTTGATCCCTAGAACTACACTGGATCTCCAGAGCCCTACTGGGAGTGATCTCAGCACTGAGCATCACCAGAACACAATTTTGTAGATCAGGGAGACACATCGAATCAGGGATATTCCTGCCCAGCGATGTGGTGTGATCTAGTTCTCCAAAGTGCTCTGTATCCTCACAATAAATTGTCCTACTAAACTAAGTGCTGCTGAGAGCACCCCCTACTACCCTGCTTAATTGTCCTGGCTACATCTGGTGATCAATATTTTTTTTTATTTATTTTTTTTTTTTTTTGTGGTTTTTGGGCCACACCCGGCAGTGCTCAGGGGTTACTCCTGGCTCCATGCTTAGAAATTGCTCCTAGCAGGCACGGGGGACCATATGGGACGCTGGGATTCGAACCGATCAATATTTTTTTTTTTTTTTTTTTTTTTTTTTGGTTTTTGGGCCACACCCGTTTGACGCTCAGGGGTTACTCCTGGCTATGTGCTCAGAAATCGCCCCTGGCTTGGGGGGACCATATGGGACGCCGGGGGATCGAACCGCGGTCCTTCCTTGGCTAGCGCTTGCAAGGCAGACACCTTACCTCCAGCGCCACCTACCCGGCCCCACCGATCAATATTTTTAAATGGTCAATAGCACCACAGAGAGGGCATTTGCCTTATACTCTGTCGACCCAACTTCCCATCTAGATCCCTGGCATCACTTAGGGCCTTGAGCCTGCCAGGAGTGCCCCCAACAAAAAAATAAAAAAAAAAAAAAAACAAACATTCCCACAGTTCTCTACCCCAACTTTTCTCTCACCCTGCACCCCTTTCTCTGGCACCTTAGCTCAGTGTATGCTAGTTGATTTTTCCTTTGTTTTGATTGTTTATCACTTTGTTTTCTTCACATGTAGCTGAAATCGTCCCTGAGTTGTCTGCCTCTATCCAGTGACTTGCTTCACTTAAATCCCTTCATTTCCTCCCCTACTGTTGGAAGCAGTCTTTTCTCTGAGCTGAAACAAGCCCTTGTGTAGATGAGCCCTATGTATCCCGTCAGTGGGGTCACGGATTGATAAACTGCAATAAACACAGGTGCATTAAGTCTGTCAGCCAGAGTTTGTTTTCTTTGGGGGGGCCCAGAAGTGGGCTGCTGGATCCCACATGCTGTGTCTCCAACACCAGTGAACAAGTCTAAAGCAGGGCCATACGTGAAATAATCCAGACCAGGCTGAAAATGAAACACATGTAGTCTGGCAATCTTCTACCTTGTATAGAGAGCGAGCTGCCCTGCTGCAAGAACTATAATTTTATTCACATAGACCACCCCCAGGTGGGGGTGTAAGGACAGATATCCTGAGGCAGTCCCACACAGATTTACATGTAAAACAGTTTCTGTTTTGAGGTAAAACCAAGTTTTAAACAAGTAGATACAAAGGAACCAGGCTTCAAAACTAGGACCTGGAGAGTTGCTTGTCTGGGAGCAAACATCAATAGAGGAAGTAATCCACACAATGAAAGGTGGCAAGAACAGGTTCAGGAATTCCAATACTCAAGCAAGGAATCGCAACAAACAAGCCTGCTCTTAAGGAAAGTAGTTTCGTGAAGGAAGACCAAAGACTTGTGTGCCTTCCTGAAATTCGGGCTTTTATTACCAAGAACCAGGCCACACCCTAGGGTGGAGAACAAATACTAAATCATCCAATCACTAGATCACACCTTAGGGTGGAGAATGAATACTGAGTAGAGAAGAACCCAGTCATCCAATACCTCTCCCTACTGAGTTTTTAGAAAAACAAAGTTGTTGAATGTCAGGTTGAACATACCACAGTCCCCAGTGGGGAAAGGGGAATCTCATACCCACTGTCGGGGAGAATAGGAAAAGCTGGCCTGGTAGTAATTTCCTGCCATAAATAACCCACACAGATATGAAGGTTTTAGCAGGCACGGAACTCACGCTGCAAACTATTCACCCACAAGTCAGTTGTTTCACCACGTGGGACCACAAACCTAGATGGCAGCCCCCAGCTAAAGCTTCCAGACTAGCGTTTATTGAGATAAAAAACCAAGCCTCACCCCCAAGGAGAGGGGAAAAATCCAGATGAAAAGGCAATAGGAAACAAGACCAATGGAAAACAATTAAGATATAAATGAGGACTAATTCAAAGGCCTCTATTTGCATCACACAAAGTTATTCACATTCCATGGTTCTAAGAAAAGGGCAGATGCTGGGCCGGAGAGATAGCATGGAGGTAAGGCGTTTGCCTTTCATGCAGGAGGTCATCGGTTCGAATCCCGGCGCCCCATATGGTCCCCTGTGCCTGCCAGGAGCAATTTCTGAGCCTGGAGCCAGGAATAACCCCTGAGCACTGCCAGGTGTGACCCAAAAACCAAAAAAAAAAAAAAAAAGAAAAAGAAAAGGGCAGATGCCTCTCACTAAAAGATAAAGGTAGTTAATATTTTGCATAGACGCAGCAAGTGTTGGGGAAATAGAACTTTTGGCCTAAAAATGGGTTATCCCTACCTATGAAGCATCCTGCCCTACGACCAACTATAGGCTCCAGATGCACTAATATGTTTAACCCCAAAGTCTTTCTTCAAGATCCCATGGAAAGGTTCTCAATCACAGTTCTGTCAAGTTCCAGTTGGAGATTTAGCTCATATCCTATGTCGAAGTTAGGATGCCCTGATGTGCCTCCTGGTTTCATCTCATCATTATGTGGCAAGGCAGGGAAATCTGCCTTCAAACTAAGTCATTGCTGATTCCTAAGCCATAGTCAGGTTAGCATGTCAGTCCACCCTGGGACAAGTATGTGACAAGGGGCCCGGAGAGATAGCACAGCGGCATTTGCCTTGCAAGCAGCCGATCCAGGACCAAAGGTGGTTGGTTCGAATCCCGGTGTCCCATATGGTCCCCGTGCCTGCCAGGAGCTATTTCTGAGCAGACAGCCAGGAGTAACACCTGAGCACCGCCGGGTGTGGCCCAAAAACCAAAAAAAAAAAAAAAAAAAAAAAAAGTATGTGACAAGGCAGTTCCATTCATTCCTAGATGATCTCCAATTTCCCTAAGCCAATCTACCTTTAAAGTCTTCATCATATCAGGATTACCCAGGCTTGGCTAATGTAAAGATATGAAGATGAAATCATGATGAGGGGCCGAAGTGGTGGTGCAAGCCGTAGGGTGTCTGCCTTGCACATGCAAGGACGGACCGCAGTTCAATCCCTGGTGTCCCATATGGTCCCCCAAGCCAGGAACTATTTCTGAGCACAGAGCCTGAGTAACCCCTCAGTGTCACCGGGTGTGTCCCAAAATCCAAAAAAAAAAAAAAACAAAAAAAAAAAAACAAAAAAAAAAAGAAGTATAAGTATACAAAGAAGGTATACATATCCCCTAAGTCTTTTGAGATAGTCTGAGGAGAGGATAAATGGTGAATCACAACTTCAGTCGGCAACGTAGTCTTCTGGAGTAGTGGAAAAATGGCTTGCACAGATCAGGAAATGTCCAAGAGCCAAGGATCTTTCAAAAGCCTGAATCAGTTGTGAGCAAGTCTATGCTCAAAGGAGTGGTAGAAAGTGACCACCAAGAACACATCAAGAGGGCCCGGGCGGTGGCGCTAAAGGTAAGGTACCTGCCTTGCCTGCGCTAGCCTTGGACGGACCGCGGTTCGATCCCCTGGTGTCCCATATGGTCCCCCAAGCCAGGAGCAACTTCTGAGCACATAGCCAGGAGTAACCCCTGAGCGTTACTGGGTGTGGCCCAAAAACCAAAAAAAAAAAAAGAACACATCAAGAACACTGCCTGTCGTCTTCTTCTCTTGGATGGCTCACAGTTCAGTAACTCAAGTGACTCCAACAGAAGCAGCAGATGACATAGAGGATGACATGGAGCAGGAGACATTCTTCAGGATGAGCCACGGGAGAGGAGCTTGAACAGTTTGCACGCCAATGGTGCTGCCTGAGCCCAGCTCTCCCATGCAGTGGGTGGTCTACAGCAAGTCAGTTGGGCTAATTTATATATATATATATTTTTTTTTCTTGGTTTTTGGGCCACACCCATTTGACGCTCAGGGGTTACTCCTGGCTATGTACTCAGAAATTGCCCCTGGCTTGGGGGGACCATATGGGACGTGGGTGGTTCGAACCGCGGTCCGTCCTATGCTAGCGCTGGCAAGGCAGACACCTTACCTCTAGCGCCACCTTCCTGGCCCCACTAATTTATATTTCTTTCTCTTTTTTTTGTGTGTGACACTCAAGGGTTACTCCTGGCTGTGTGCTCAGAAATCACTCCTGGCTTGGGGGACCACATGGGACGCTGGGGGATCAAACCGTGGTCCGTCCTAGGTTAGCTCATGCAAGGCAAATGCCCTACCGCTTGCGCCACAACTCTGGTCCCTCATAATCAAATTTAAACCAACATTATGCAATTCCCTGGAACTGTCTGGGTCTATCTCGGGTAGGCCACATCCAAGCAAACACCCTCCCACTGTGCTATCACTCTGGCCCCAAGAAAGTTAATTTTTTGAGGTAATACAGGTGTAGGAGATTCTGAAAGCAGCTTCTCCTCAGTTGGACTTTGGCTGGGCTTGGATTCTCCATCTCCACCTTCTGTGGTGGCTGCTGAGGTCTCCTGGATAAGCTACTGCAGGTTGTGGAGCATGATATCCTCACAAAAAGCACCTCCAGTAGAAGAAAGACACCTGCCAGAGTCTTCAGCTCTTTCCTCCCCTTCACTGTCTGCTTCTCTCCAGCTTAAGGGGACCTCTGCCACCATAGATGGTAGGGCAGCTGAGGAAGGACAGGGGATGAATCAACAGATCCTATTTCTATTGGGAGCATATCAACTACCTTTCACTGGCATTCCACCAAGTCCAGAAACATTAGCAACTTTTGGACACCTCTCTCCTTGAACAACATCAAACTCCACAGTCTCCCCATCACCAACGCTACACAGAAGCTTCCTGAGATTGTTTCTCTTAATAGCTGCCCAGTGAACAAAGACATCTTTGGTGTAATTTCTGTTGATAAATCCATAACCATCAGACATTGAACCATTTGCAGTGCCCAGGTGTTAGGTCACTACATTGCTGGTTTAACTGTCTTTTATCTGTATGGATCTTAATAGCTACTTTTTTGTTTGTTTGTTTTGTTTTGTTTTTGGGCCACACCTGGCGATGCTCAGGGGTTACTCCTGGCTGTCTGCTCAGAAATAGCTCCTGGCAGGCACGGGGGACCATATGGGGGACACCGGGATTGGGACCATATGGGACACCGGGATTCGAACCAACCACCTTTGGTCCTGGATCGGCTGCTTGCAAGGCAAACGCCACTGTGCTATCTCTCCGGGCCCAATTTTCTACCTCTTATAGAGAGCAAGCTGCCTGCCAGAACTGTCAGAACTGAGTGCAGAGACCACCTCTAGTTGGGGGAGTAAGAACAAAGTCTAGATAGCTCAGGCTATTCTGAGTCAGTCCCACCCAGATTTATCCGTAAAACAATCTGTTTAAGAGTTAAACCAAGTTGTAAACAAACATATGCAATGAAACCAGGGATGATCTTTGTTTTGGGTAAAATAAGGTATAACTCAACAGTCCTGGTCTGCTTGGGGGTACACTATGCCGCTCTCCAGACACAGCAACTGTGTTGGCTTTCTTTTTTTTTTTGGTTTTTGGGCCACACCCTGTGACGCTCAGGGGTTACTCCTGGCTATGCGCTCAGAAGTTGCTCCTGGCTTCTTGGGGGACCATATGGGACGCCGGGGGATAGAACCGTGGTCTGTCCTAGGCTAGCGCAGGCACCTTACCTCCAGCGCCACCGCCCGGCCCCTGTGTTGGCTTTCTTGACACAGCCCTGACTTACTGTATCTCACAGGTAGTCATTCTAGGTTTTCCCATTGAAGTCCCTCGCATACTGATGTACTTGTTAGGTTACTATCTTAACCTGTGGGTCCTCTGAAGTCATAAAAGAAAAACCAGGGCTGGAGTGCTAGCACTGTGAGTAAGATGTTTGCTTTGTACACAGCTAACCCGGATTTGGTCTCTGGCATCCCATATAGGACTCATGAGGACTCAGCTGCCAAGAGTGATTTCTGAACACAGAGCCAGTAGTACTCCCTGAGCACTGCCTAGTGTGGCTCCAAAATAAAAAAAATAAATAAATAAAAGGACATTTGTTCTGTAACTAGTAATTTATTTCTAGACCTAAGGCAGTACTGGAGCTAGTACAAGAGTTATCAGTGGTTTGAGGTCACACCCGGCAGTATTCAGGACTTACTCCTGGCTCTGTGCTCAGGGATTACTTTTAGTGGGGCTTGGAGGACCACACCTAGTGCTGGGAATCAAACCCAGGTTGGCCACATGCAAGGCAAATGCCCACTTTATTTCAATCGCTCCAGCCCTAGGCTAACTTTTTCCATTGCGCATGATTGCTAAAGCGCAAGCAAAATGGATACAATCAATGATGAATACAATTCCAGCTCCATGTACACATTGACGTGTTTCTGAAAACTCATCTCTTCCTGCTCAGCAACCCCCATCAAGCCTTCTCTCTCTCCCCTTGACTTATCTCTGCCCAACTTCGCTGGACCTTGCATTGGTCTCACTTCTGGTCTCCTGTTTCTACCTTATTATTCCCACTTCAGTCAGACTAGAAACAAAAAGATAAACTCAGGAAAATATTGGGGCAAAGATAGCGCAAAGATTAATACCTTGCATGTGGCCAACTCTCTTTCCATCCCAGCACCCCATAGGGTCCCCTGAATCCTGCCAGAAGTGAGCAATGAGTACAGAGCCAGGAGTAAGTCCTGAATTAGGTATGATTGATCTCTCCCTGTATTATTCCCTCCCCCCCAATGATGAAACCCCTTGATGCCTCTGCCTGTCAGAACTTTTTACACTTGATATCAGGGCTTGGGTATTGGGAATTAAGTTTTCTTAGTAACTTTTTACTGTTCCCTAAGAAAATTTGAGTGTAGCAATGGAGTATTGTTGCCAAAATTGAGGATGGATTCAAATAGAGCTGTGCATGCTGTGTAGTCCCTGAGTTCTCTCTCTCTCTCTCGCTCTCTCTCTTTTGCTCTCTCACTCTCTCTTGCTCTCTCTCTCTCTCTCTCTCTCTCTCTCACACACACACACACACACACACACACACACACACACACACACACACACACCCTGTCCACCCAGTTTGCTGTAACTCAGTGAGAGTCATCCAAACCAGATAGACGAGAGAGACACTTGGCACTGGTCTCATAAATCACTCCTGGCCGTCTCAGGGAATCATATGAAATGCTGGGAATCGAATCCATATCAGCCATGTTCAAAGCCAGTGTCCTCCCCAATGATACTATCACTCTGAGTCCATAAAACTATTAAAAACAATCAAACAAACAAACAAACAAAAACCAAATGAAGTTTGAGGGGAAAAATGTCCGAACACATCGAGCAGAAATGCATGATGGGAGCCGGAGAGAGAGCACAGTGGAGTGGGCACTCGTCTTTCATGCAGCTGACCAGGGAGGGTTCAGTCCCTGGAACTCCATAGGGGTCCCTGGGCACTGCCAGGAGGGATTCCTGAGTATAGAGCCAGGACTAACTCCTTAACACTGCTGGTTGTGCCCCCCACAAACAAATTTAAAAAAAATTGTGAAAGGTGATAATAATTTCTTTTTTTGGTCTTTGAGTCACACCTGGTTCTGAGCTCAGGAATCACTCAAGGCAGACTTGAGGGACCAATTCGGGATGCTGGAGATTGAATTCAGGTCAGCCGCATGCAGGGCAAATGCCCTGCCTGCTGTGCTATCAGTCCAGTCCTAAAAGACTATAGTCATTTCTTTTTTTTTTTTTTTTTTTTTTTTTTGGTTTTTGGGCCACACCCTGTGAGGCTCAGGGGTTACTCCTGGCTATGCGCTCAGAAGTTGCTCCTGGCTTCTTGGGGGACCATATGGGACGCCGGGGGATTGAACCGCGGTCCGTCCTAGGTTAGCGCAGGCAAGGCAGGCACCTTACCTCCAGCGCCACCGCCTGGCCCCGACTATAGTCATTTCTAATACACATACCCAGTGTTGTTCTGCTGGGGCCTAGGGCCAGCTGAGGGATACAGTGCCTGCTTTGTAGACTTGAAGCCATGAGGCCACCTCATGTGGCCCCTGTGGCTCTGCCATTTGCTACCCAGAGCATTGATTCAGGCTCACACCTTGTGTTATTCATCCTTTTTTTTTTTCTTTTTGCCTTTTTTTTTTTTTGTCAGGGAGCACACCCAGTGATGCTCAGGGGTTACTCCTGGCTATGCGCTCAGAAATAGCTCCTGGCTTGAGGGACCATATGGGATGCCGGGGATCGTACCACGGTCCATCCTAGGTTAGTGTGTTCAAGGCAAACGCCCTACCGCTTGCACCACTGCTCTGGACCCAATGTACTCATCTTATCCTTGGCTCTGAGCTCAAGGATCAGTCCTAGTAGGACCCAGGGAATCATGTGGGATTCCGGGGACTAAAATTAGATCAGCCACATGCAAGGCAGATACCCTTCCCACTGAGTTTTGCTCCAGCCCAAAGCGTTTGCTCTTTTTTTTTTTTTTTTGGTTTTTGGGTCATACCCAGCAGCGCTCAGGGGTTATTCCTGGCTCTATGCTCAGAAATTGCTCCTGGAAGGCTTGGGGAACCATATAGGATGCCAGGATTTGAATCACCATCCTTCTGCATGCAAGGCAAACGCCGACCTCCATGCTATCTCTCCGGCCCCAGCATTTGCTCTTTAGTTCACTGCATCTGAGAGTGTGTGAGCACCAGCACTGGAGTGTGTGTTGTAAGAACTTCAGATAAGTTTGCCTCCCCCAGAATAGGTGTACACAGCCATGGGGAGACCTGATTCCCTCAAAAGAGAAAACACACAAGTGGACAGCAGGGTGCTAAGTGTGTGCAAAATAAAACCCAGTGTAAATTTTGTGCTTGAGGCCACAGCAGGGGCTCCTTCCAATTCAGACCTCACCCCGAAGGACCCTGTGGTGCTTGGTACCTAACACCAGGCTTTTGTATACTCAGCATGAGATTCAACCCTTCTAGGCAGCTCTTTAGCCTGAGATGCCTTGTTAAAGTTTGTTTTGTTTTATTTTGGGGCCATACTTGGTGATGCTCAGGGATTACTCTTGGCTCTGCACTCAGGAATCACTCCTGGTGGGGCTCAGGGTTCTGGGATCCAAGATGGCTGTGCAAAAAGCAAACATCTATTCACTGAATATTGTACCAGCACCAGTTCCTTTAAAAATCAAAAAAAAAAAAAAAAGGAGGGGCCAGAGAGATAGCACAGGTGCTTTCCTTGCATACGGCCAACAGAGGACAGATGGTGGTTCGATTCCCAATTTACCATATGGCTTTCTGAGCCTGCCAGGAGCAATTTCTGAGTGCAGAGCCAGGAGTAACCCCTGAGCGCCTCTGGCTGTGACCCAAAAACTAAAATAAATAAATAAATAAATAAATAAATAAATAAACAAAGGGGATCTGTGGCCTGGAGAGATAGTATAGAAGGTAAAATTGTTGCCTTGTACACAGCCAAGATGGGTTCAATTCCCGGCACTCCATATAGTCTCCTGAACCCCATCAGATGTGATTCCTGAGGTCAGAACCAGAATTAACTCCTCTGAGTACTACTGGGAGTGGCACAAAAAATTAGGGACCATTCCCAGCTGTACGGGGGGGGGGGGGAGAGGAGGTGGTTTAATGTGTAAAATTACTCCATGTGCCCTATCTCCAACCCCAGGTGAACGAGTCTGAAGCAGTCACTGCATGAAATAATCCAGACCAGGCTGAGAGTGAAACGTGCAGTTTGGAAATCTACCTTGTATAGAAAGAGAGTTGCCTGCTAAAACTATTGTTTTTATTGGGTACAGAGACCACTTCAGGTGGGGGAGTAAGGATAGAGTAAGGACAGATCCTGAGCCAGTTTCACCCAGGTTTACTTGTAAAATAATGTCTGTTTTGGGGTAAAAACAAGTTGTAAACAAACAGATACAAAGGAACCAGGGGTGATCTTTGTTTTGGGTAAAACAAGGTGTAATAGGCGTGTTGATTGTAGTTGTTTGTAGGCATGAGCTGGGGACCGAGAGGGTGTCATTCAATGAGGAGCTGGATGGTGGTGTTGGGGCAGAAGGTCAGTCTTGGTGTCTACCCAATTAGGAACAGAGAAAAAGAAGGACGGCTTTCCTGGCATGTGCACTCTGCTGGGTCCAACTGTGAGTGAGCTCCCTCTCCAGTTTGAAAATTGAAAGGGAGGAGTTTCCCTCCTCTGCCCGCCCCCCCAGGGCCCGAGTTGCCAGGGCCGGCCATGAAGACCCGCCTGGCTGGGGGGGGGGGGTGTCCCAGTCTCCTGGACCAAGTGTTCAGACCCATGCTTGATGGCCCCTCATGCCCCCATCAAACTATGGACTGTTGCATGATACCGGAATCAGCTTCAGCATAACCCCTAGTTCAAGGACAATATAGGGTTCCGGAATGCCCAAAAAATGTCTCAAACTCAACTATCACCTGTTGTCTTCAAATACCCTTGTTTTCTTTCTTTTTTTTCTTTTTAAAACATAAAAGGGTCGGGCCCGGAGAGATAGCACAGTGGCGTTTGCCTTGCAAGCAGCCGATCCAGGACCAAAGGTGGTTGGTTCGAATCCCGGTGTCCCATATGGTCCCCCGTGCCTGCCAGGAGCTATTTCTGAGCAGACAGCCAGGAGTAACCCCTGAGCACCGCCGGGTGTGGCCCAAAAACCAAAAAAAAATAAAATAAAATAAAAGGGTCACATGTATCTCTTTTTTATATCTCAGATGTATTCCCTTAACATCTATAACTCTTTTCAAATATCCTCATTTGTGACAATTTTGCCCACTAGATTAGTTATTTGATTGTTTGATTCTCCCCCTCCCCCCTCCGTGAGATCTGTTTTATAAGCAATACTGGTA
This sequence comes from Suncus etruscus, assembly GCF_024139225.1. Taxonomy (NCBI): domain Eukaryota; kingdom Metazoa; phylum Chordata; class Mammalia; order Eulipotyphla; family Soricidae; genus Suncus; species Suncus etruscus. Next base: position 19,360,251 of record NC_064852.1, on the reverse strand, counting down.
GAAGAGTAACTCTGTATAGATTTCACGTTTATACCAAGTTATGGGAAATGTTGGACTTTATTCGTTGGCCCCCAGATGCACCAACAATATCTTGTGGCATTGCTTCTCTTTTGCATAGGCACATTAAAATGGGAAAATAATACATATGCAAACAAGTTCTTTTTTTTTTGTTTTTTGTTTTTTTGGGCCACACCCGGCGGTGCTCAGGGGTTACTCCCGGCTGTCTGCTCAGAAATAGCTCCTGGCAGGCACGGGGGACCATATGGGACACCAGGATTCGAACCAACCACCTTTGGTCCTGGATCGGCTGCTTGCAAGGCAAACACCACTGTGCTATCTCTCCGGGCCCGCAACAAGTTCTTATCTAATAGAGATGGGAACACAAATTTGGTAATGTAATTAGGCCTTTTACCTTGAACATTGGCATAATGATTTGGCTCTGGCCTCAGAAGAATGGGCATCGCCCACACACACCTGAACTATGGAAACAACCACAATTGTCTTTAACATTCCCAGGATCCAAGCCTCTACCAGAGAAGACCTACCACTGCTTTGGCATTGTCTTACTCCAAAGAGTACTCCCAACACCCAGGCGACTCAGCAACAGTCTGCATGCAGGGCAGATCGCTCTGCATTTAATGATATGCTGAAACTAGAGGATGCTCTACATCAGCCTGACATCAACGGAAGAAATGCACAGAATCCAGAGTCTTTAAATATAAAAGTCTGATACCAACTATAACTAAAGTGTGAAAAAGTTTCACCGGGACCTTGAGAATGACTGGAGTTGGATAGACTGGTATGCCTGGAACCCAGAGTCTGTCTTATGCCAATAAACTTCTGGGGTGAGGCCTTTTTGTAATCAGGTCAAGAATTTTTTTTTTCCATTTTCTCCATTTTTCTGGACCTATGCAAACATTGGCGATTGCCACTATCACACCTTTATTATATTTTTTACTCTTATCCTTTAAGGAAAAAAATACAACTTACTGAACTTAAAAACAAATTACTGTAGTAGAATGCCTGTCTCAAATACAGGCAGGGGATGAGAAGGGGGGAGGGGGTAATGTTGCACTGGTGAAGGGGGGTGTTCTGGTTATGACTGTAACCCAAATATGATCATGTTACTTAAATAAAAAATATATTTAATAAAAAAAAAGATCCTAAGTGTATTAACACACTACAGCAAGCATGCTACTTGAACTTCAACAACAATAAAAAAATAAATGGTGAAATGATAGCAAGATATCAGTTATTATAGAATGAATCCTTTTTAAAATAAAAGTGTTAAATGTGGTTGAAAAATGGTTTTTTAAGTCATCCAGGGGTTATTTTATGTAGTTTGATTATAGATGTTAAAATAAATTCTACTTCCTTCCCTCCCTCTCTTCCTTCCATCTTCCCTCCCTCCCTCCTTTGCTCCCTCCGTCCCTTCCTTCCTCACTCCCTCCTTCTCTTCCACCCTTACTTCCTTTCTCTCTCCCTTTCTTCCTTCCTTTCTCCCTCCCTTCCTCCTTTCCTTCTTCCCTCCCTCCCTTTTTACTCCCTCTCTCCCTCCCTCCCTCCCTCCTTCCTTTCTTCCTTCCTTCCTCCCCTTCTAGTGGTATTAATACACTCAAAATTCCTTAAGAAACCATATGGTACAGGGTATTGAATCCCAAACCCTATGTATACCAACTTTGTACTCCTGCCTTTGCATTATTGAGTCTTCTTTTTCTCTATTCTTTTTTTTGTTTGTTTGTTTGTTTTTGTTTTTTTGGGGGGGTCACACCCGGCGGTGCTCAGGGGTTACTCCTGGCTGTCTGTTCAGAAATAGCTCCTGGCAGGCACGGGAGACCATATGGGACACCGGGATTCGAACCAACCACCTTAGGTTCTGGATTGGCTGCTTGCAAGGCAAACACCGCTGTGCTATATCTCCGGGTCCTTTTTCTCTATTCTTAAATAGCTGATTGCAAATGTTTCTCTACTGGTATTTCTAAATTAAATTGAAAGAAATTTCAAAAAACAAAAAACAAAAAAAACCAAGGTGTAATATAACACATGGTTTTTGGGATCACACTTAAACTAGTTCAACTTAATTCCCATGAAAGCATCCTTGGTCAGGATCAGAGAGAAGTAGGGAGGGTGCACCCCACCCCCATCTTCCTATGTAATTTTACCTGAAGGTAAGACCAGCCCATTTCTGGGAGGGTACTTTGGAAGGTAACAAAAGGATTGCTTCAGGGGCAGAAAGGGGATTTAAAGAGAGATTGAGAGAGAAGTAGGATGGAGGGAGAAGAGACAGGCTTGGGGCCGGCGAGGTGGCGCTAGAGGTAAGGTGTCTGCCTTGCAAGCGCTAGCCAAGGAAGGGCCACAGTTCGATCCCCCGGCGTTCCATATGGTCCCCCCCAAGCCAGGGGCACTTTCTGAGTGCTTAGCCAGGAGTAACCCCTGAGCATCAAATGGGTGTGGCCGAAAAAAAAAAAAAAAAGACGAGAAGAGACAGGCTTGAATGCAGGGTTACTTATGGAGTTGATTTAAAAGGTTTTAAAGCGGAGGGAAAAAAAAAAAAAGGTTTTAAAGCCAAAAAAAAAAAAAGAACTTTGGGCCCGGAGAGATAGCACAGCGGCTTTTGCCTTGCAAGCAGCCGATCCAGGACCAAAGGTGGTTGGTTCGAATCCCGGTGTCCCATATGGTCCCCCGTGCCTGCCAGGAGCTATTTCTGAGCAGACAGCCAGGAGTAACCCCTGAGCACCGCCGGGTGTGGCCCACAAAACAAAAAACAAAAAACAAAAAAAAAAAAAGGTTTTAAAGCTTAGGAGCCACACATGATGACTAGGGCCTTAATAAAGCTTCATGGGCCCGGAGAGATAGCACAGCGGCGTTTGCCTTGCAAGCAGCCGATCCAGGACCAAAGGTGGTTGGTTTGAATCCCGGTGTCCCATATGGTCCCCCGTGCCTGCCAGGAGCTATTTTTGAGCAGACAGCCAGGAGTAACCCCTGAGCACCGCCGGGTGTGACCCAAAAAACCAAAAAATAAAAAAAAAAATAAAATAAAGCTTCATGTCTCCTGAACCCTGACTGCCTGTGGATCATTTCCTCATGGCTATCCTGAACCCTGAGACACATGGCCCGGGCTGGCAGAGAAAGGCATTTCACCAACCCATCCATCTCAACCACCTAACCACCTCCATCCAGAACCCAATAATTAATATGTTTTTCAACAGAGGGTAAGAATCTTGCCTTGCATGGTGCCAATCTGGATTTAATCCCTGATACCACATAGGATTGCCTGAACTCCACCAGGAGTGACTCCTGGGCACTGCTGGTATAGCCCCCAAAAAACAAAATCCCTGGTCTGTCTTCATTTGTATCAAGGAAACAGTTACATTAGTCCAGAAATGCCTTGAATTCTGCCCCCCGCCTCTCCACTCTCCTTTCACTACCCTTAGTGCTCACCCTGAGCCCTCTGTGCCTGCACTCCTCCCAGGGCTTACTCCATATTCAATAGCATGTCTTACGGAAACTCTTTGCCCAATCAATCATCTGGGAGAGTTACTTAAGACATATCAAAGACTCCTCAAGTCTGTGCTGTGCTGTCTTTGCTGAGGTCCCCACTATGTCCCTCTGATCCATGTCTTTGCAGTAAACTAGATCTCTGCTTTCTGCTAAACTTCTTACTACTTGGTGGATTTCCAAGGGCCTCTAAAGGCCTGGGTCTGGGTGACTTTCTTCAAAACTTTGCTTCATAGGTGCCAGGCATGGACTCTCCACTGGGGTGTCCTCCCTATTCCTCTTTAACCCACTGAGCTCACTGACATTGTTCTAGATTCTAGAAGATGGTTGAATAGCACTGGCCCTGCTCAAAGGTTAGTATGATAAACTCTGTGCACAAGAGAGACCCCTTTTGATGTTTGGGGGAATCTCATTGCAGTGCTGGGGGTTAAATCTGGTCAGCCTGTGGCTAGGCTGCATTATTTCTTTGGCACCTGGGAAAAGCACTGCCCTAAACACCACCAAGTGTGGGCCAAAGACCAAACAAAAATTAAGTAAATTTAAAATAATGCATAAGAAAGGAAGAAAAGATGGGTGGTTGCCTTGCATGCAGATAACCCAGGACGGACCTCTGGCATCCCCTATGGCCCTCTAGGCCTGCCAGGAGCGATTTCTGAGCCAGAACCAGGAGTAACACGTGATCACTGCGGGGTGTGGTACTCCCTCAAAAAAAGTTTAAAAAAAAAGGAAGAACTGAAACCATTTGCAGAACTTTTACTGTAAAGTGGTCCAAAGGTACTTTCATGTTTGAAATAAAGTTTTAAGTGTTTCTTTTTCTGAAGGGGTCATACCTGGTTGTCCTCGGAGGTTATTTCTGGTTCCACACTCAGGAATCACTCCTGGTGATGCCCAGGGGAGCATAGGGGTCCTGGGGATTGCCACATGCAAGAAAAATGCCTTAATCACTGTACTATATTGCTCCAGACCAAAAGTTTAAACTTTTTCTTTTTTTTTTTTTTTGGTTTTTGGGCCACACCCGGTAATGCTCAGGGGTTACTCCTGGCTATGTGCTCAGAAGTTGCTCCTGGCTTGGGGGACCATATGGGACACCGGGGGATCGAACCGCGGTCCGTCCAAGGCTAGCGCAGGCAAGGCAGGCACCTTACCTTTAGCGCCACCGCCCGGCCCAAAAGTTTAAACTTTTAAAAATTGTATTTGTTGGGGCCAGAGAGATAGCACAGCCTTAGGGCATTTGCCTGGCATGTGGCTGACCTAGGACAGATCCAGGTTCCATTCTTGGCATCCCATATGGTCCCCAAGCTGGCCAGGAGCAATTTCTGAGCAGAGCAATGAGTAATCCCTGCATACGACCTGATGTGACCCAACAACAAAACAAAACAAAATCACAAAAACAAAAATTGTACTTATTTTTGTGTATGGCAGATTTTGGGTTAGTATTTATTTTCGATTCTATGCTCAGGAATCATTCCTCCCAGTGCTCAGAAGAACAGTGATCAAACAGGGGTCAACTATAAGTGAGGTAAGTGCTTTAATTCCGTCCCCAAAGTTGAACTTTTTTACTGGAGACACTTAAATAAAATTCCTCATACCAAGGACCAGAGAAATAGGACAGGGATTAGAGCAATAGCGAACAATGGATAGGGCATTTGCTTTGTCTGCAGCCAATCTGGGTTCAATCCCCAGCATCCCATATAGTTCCCAAAGCCTGCCAGGGAAAAGTTTTGAGCACAGAGCCATGAGTAACCCACTAAGTGCCACTGGGAGTCCCCCCTACAAAAAGAAAAAAAAAAGGCAGCCAAAAACAGGACAGCAGGGATGGTGTTTGCTTTATGCTACATATGGTTCCTCAAGCATAACCAGGAATGACCCCAGAACACAGAGCTAGGAATAAGTCCTGAGCACTGCTAGCTGGCTTGACCCAAATCTTCTCTCCAAAAACAAAATAAAACACAACAAACAAAAAATTCCTATCTCAATCATGTAATCATGTTCTACATCTGTGTGTTTTTACTTTTAAGTTTTTGGCCCATGCCCAGCAGCCTTGCTTAAATTCTGTGCTCAGGGATCTCTCCTGGCTTTGCTTGGGCGACCATATGGGATGCCAGGAATCAAATCCATGTCCTTTACAAAGCAAACACCTTATCCTCTCTACTTTTGCTCTAGCCCCAAACATTTGTGTATTTTATTGTTTGTAATTGTAGTGATCTACAAATGCTTACAATTTTTACAAATGTAGTTTGTAAATGAAGTGATTTACATTTGTTAGGAAGTAATGGAACATGGGACAATAAAAGATGAGGAATGAGGATGAAGGCAATAACACAACAACCCCCTCCCCAAGAGTCTTTAAGGAAAATTCCACTTGGGCTGGAGTGATAGTATGTAAGGTGTTTGCCTTGCATGCAGCTGACCCTGATTTGATCCCTGGCATCCCATATGGTCTCCAAGTACCACCAGGAGTGATTTTTTTTTTTTTTTTTGGTTTTTGGGCCACACCTGGCATTGCTCAGGGGTTACTCCTGGCTGTCTGCTCAGAAATAGCTCCTGGCAGGCACGGGGGACCATATGGGACACCGGGATTCGAACCAACCACCTTTGGTCCTGGATCGGCTGCTTGCAAGGCAAACGCCGCTGTGCTATCTCTCTGGGCCCCAGGAGTGATTTTTGAGTGCAGAGCCAGGAGGAACCTCTGAGCATCACTGTGTGTGGCCCCAAACAAACAAACAAACAAACAAAACACAAGGGAAAGCACCATTTAGCAAAAAAAAAATCAAGTAATAAATAAGAATAGAAACAAATTATCCATACTAAATTAAGGGGTTGAGAGACAGTACAGGATTAGGACCCTTGCCTGGGTTTAATCTTAGGCAACCTCTATGATCCCAGAGCCCACCAGGAGTGATTTTTGAGCACTGCTGGGTGTGGCCCCTAAACAAAGCAAATACTAAATAAAAATTTTTTTTTTTTTGGCTTTTGGGACACATTGGCAGCACTCAGGGCTGATTCTGTATTCCTGACTCTGTACTCAAAATCACTCCTGGCAGGCTCAGGGGACTATTTGGGATGCTGGGAGGTCGAACCTGGGTTGGCTGCATGCAAGGCAAACACCCTACCAGCTGTTCTATTGCTCTGGCCCCTAAATATACTTATAAAAATACTTGAAAAGTCTTAATGATAGCATGGAGGATAGGGTGTTTGCCTTGTATGCAATTGATTTGGGTTTGATTGCTGAGACCCCATAGGATCCTCCGGATCCAGTGATTTCTGATGCAGAGTCAGAAATAACCCCTGAGCATTATTTGGTGTGCCCCCCCCCCACCAAATAAATACCTCTATTAGGGTTCAGAGATATAGCACAGTGGAAAGGACATTTACCTTGCATGCCTCCAACCTAGGTTCAATCCACAGCATTCCATATGGCCCCTGACACAGCTGAAGACCACCAGGAGTAATTTCTGAAATTTTCTATTTTCTTTTTTGCCATATCCAGCACTACTCAGGGGTTATTCTTGGCTCTGTGCTCAGAAATTACTCCTGGCAGGCTTAGGGGACCATATGGGGTGCCAGGGTTTGAATTCAGGTCAGCCATGTGCAAGGCAACCACCCTATCCGCTGTGCTATGATTCGGCCCATCCTGCATAATTCCAGAGTGCAGAGCCAAAAGTAAGCCCTGAGCATGGCTTGTTTTAAACCCCTCCCCCCAAAAAAAAAACCTCCCTTGAAATAGTAAGTTTTAAAAAGAAAAATATTGGGGCCAAATAGTATAGCAGGTGTTTTATCTTGCACACAGCCAACCTGCATTCAATCCCCCAGCATCCTATAGAGTCCCCTGAGCACCACCAGGAGTGATTCCTGAGTGTAGAGCCAAAAGCTCTGAGCATCTTTGGGTGTTGCTCCAGAAGCAATAAATAAAAAGGAAAAAAAAAAACTACCTAACAAAGGCAAGTGCCTCAATTCCTGTACTATATTTCTAGCTCCTAAAACAGTATTTTTAAAATTCACTTCAAATAGAAATAATAAGTTTTGTAGACTTATAATATGTTAGCAAGCCAAAAAGTAATGACTGAGCCACTGGAACAAAGTGGAAAAATATTGATAATTTATTCTTTTGTGACATAAGATACTGGTAGAAAATACAGGCCATTTGGGCTGTTGAGATAGCACAGTGAGTAGGGTGTTTTGTCTTGTATGTGGCTGACTCAGATTTGATCCTCAGCATCCCATATTCCCCTTGACCTTGCCAGGAATGATTCCTGTGTGCAGAGCCAGGAGTAAGGCCTGAGCTCTATCAGATGTGGCCCCAAAAGAAAAGAAAAAAAAAAAAAAAGGAAAAAAGATGTAATTTTGTGTTTAAAAAAATGAGACAAGTGTATTTAGATCCTACATTTTCAGAACTTAGGTTGCAGTCCTATATCAGCATACATGCATTGTTTTGTTCCTTGTTTTTGTTTTTTTGGGGGGCCACATCCAGCAGTGCTCAGGGTACTCCTGGCTGTGTGCTCAGAAATCGCTTCTGGTAGGCTTGGAGGACCCTCTGGAAAATCGGAGATAGAACCGGGTTTGTCCTTGTGCAAAGCCCTCCTTGCTTTAATATTGCTCAGATCCCTACTATTATTTTCAGATAAAATAAAACGTGACAAAAACTTCTAAGGAGGTTTTTCAGAGGTCTAAGAGGCAAGATGGAATGAATGACCATTGTACTCCACGGACAAAAAATAATCTACATGGGCTCTTTCCTTGTTAAATATATGTGAAAAACATTCATATTCTAGGGCCAGAATGATAGCGCCAGCAGGAAGGCCTTTGCCTGACATGTGGCATTCTCGAGTTCTCATTAGCCACCCCCACACCCCTAGTCTGCCAAAATTGATTTCTGAGTGCAGAGACAGGAGTGACCCTTGAGTGTTGCCGGGTGTGGGCCGCCCCCCTCAATTATATATATATATATGTATATGTATATATTTATTTATTTATTTTTTTGGCCACACCTGGCGGTGATCAGGGGTTACTCCTGGCTGTCTGCTCAGAAATAGCTCCTGGCAGGCAGGGGGGACCATATGGGACACTGGGATTTGAACCAACCACCTTTGGTCCTGGATCGGCTGCTTGCAAGGCAAACGCAGCTGTGCTATTTCTCTGGGCCCTGACTTTTTTGTTTTTGGTTTTTGTCCTCAATCATATTCTAAAGTTTGACAGAATCATCGAATTTCCCCAACCCTAAGTCAGTCACTCTTTGTGGGGTTCATTAAGGAAACCCCTTCATTATCCTACGAGGGACTAGGTTGGACCTTCTTTTGGTCCTTCACAAAATGAGCTGATCTTGGGGGTGAGGGGGGTTGGTTGGGATCCCAGACTCTTAGTTTTGGTCCCTCTTTCTTCCCTATCACAAGATTCTCCTAGAAGGCCGCAGCCAGGCGAGGCCTAGGCAACAGCATTCGACCACGCTCGATTTGAACACGTGCTGCCCCCACCAACGGAAATAACGGAAATAACGGTCGTTCTACCAACGGTCAAGCCTGCCACGCCATTGGCTGGAACCTTCCAGAGGGGCGTGGTCTTGGGGGGGGAGCTGGGGGCAGGGTGCTCAGTCTTCTCTTGTGGGTCTCCAGGGTAAGACGTGTGTTGGGTGGGCTCCTCCTGCCCTAGGCCCTACAGGGCCCTTGGCCGGATCTGAGCCTGTTAGGCCAAGAGCTAGTTGGGTGGCTCCATCCATCCGTGGGGCAGGGTGGGAATGTTAGGGTGTTAGGGGGGAGAATTCTGGTACTTTGGCTGGTGTCTCGGTTTTCTTGGGGGCCTTTGCTTCTCTTGGTTTCTTCCTAGGATTCCTTAGTTCTAACCTAAGATTCTTGCTTTTTTATTTCTGTTCCTGTCTCTTTTGTCATTGGTGTGAGAGTGAGGTGGTAGTAGAATTAGTGGTGTGGGTTGGGAAAAGAAGTTGTATCCCCACTAAGGCCCAGCAGCAGGGCCTGGGTTTGATTTTTTTTTTTATAGTCAAACCTTTATTTTTCCTTTTTTTAATATTTTGTGTATGGGTGTCTTTCAGGGATGGAGGGCCTCAGACAGGCAATGCAGAATGCTGTAGCCTTAATGCAGTGCCAGCTCTTTGTAGGAATTTTCCCTTTTTCTTTTCTTTTTTTCCTATTTTCCTTGATTTAGCAGTGCTTGGTAGGGAGATAGGTTCGGATTGTTTGGAGACAGGGGCTGTCATCTCTCTGCAAATACTGGAATGACAGGTGGAAAGGGATCAAACGAAACTTCTCTTTGGAGCATCTCGCTCCAAATTTTTGGGGTTAGATTTTTGGATTTTTGGGATTAGAGCTGAGGGTGCTCCTGAGAGGCTAGATAGAGCCTGGGTTGGCATAGGACAGGGCAACTATTTTTTCCACCTTTGCACTGTCTCTCAGGCCCTTCATTTTTTTTAAGATTTATTTTTTTTTCTGGGGGGGGGGGTCACACCCGGCAGAGCTCATGGGTTCCTCCTGGCTCTACGCTCAGAAATCGCCCCTGGCAGGCACAGGGGACGATATGGGATGCCGGGATTCGAACCACGGTCCTTATAGAAGAATGGAAGGCAAAAACGCCTTCCCTCCGTGCTATTTCGTCGTCCCCTCTTCATCTTTCTTAAGTACAATTTTTTTATTTTGCAGTTGAGGGGATCTAATTCAGGACATGCAAAGAAGGCAACAGCTGAGCCTCCTGACAAGCTGGGAAATTTTCATTAATATTTATATAGATTTTATATTTATATATATTATATGTGTGTTATGATGAAGTGTTGACCTATTTTTCTATTTTTCAGGCCTCCCAGGGAACCGGAGAGAGGAAACCAAAACATTTTGGGGCTCTAGGTAATACAAGCCTTTGCTCAAGCCCCGCCCCCCCCCCCCCCCCCCCCGCCTGAGGTTGGGGAAATAAGTCCAAAACGGTAAAAAGGCCCGCGAGGTGGTGGCTCGGGCGAGTGCGCAGGCGCGGGCTCGAACCCCGCCCCAGCGGGATATGGGCGTGGCCTGGCCACTTTACCACGCCCCTTAGCGCCACGCCCCTCCGGGCCGGCGAGGCTTGCCCTCCGCTGATTGGCCGGGCCTGAGAAAGTGACGCCATCAACCGGGCGTCCGCGGGACCGTCCCGAAAAGCGCTCCACACTTCCACGCTCCAAAACACTGGGGCGCGGGGG